>NC_142582.1:100568952-100876452 GCF_965207765.1 Zootoca vivipara | reverse complement strand
TGCATTCCTTCTCAGATGTAAACTCTGTGGAGTTCAAAGGGGGTTACTCACAGGTATGTGTAGGTAGATTAGGCATGATGTGTTCCCTTGTATTTTTCTTTACTTCTTATTTTTAAAAATGCATATTGGTGGGATTTGCAGTGATACTGGTGATGAGATGACAGACACACTTCAATATTACTGCTTCCCTGTGTACAGCTGCCACTGGTTGGGGCTTTTAGGTGTCTACACTGGCTCTCGGTGAATCACTGCATTTTAGGCCCCATGCATTTTCTCCAGCCACATTCCACAAAGCAGGAGATTTCTGAGTATAGTCAGACACAGCAAACTTGGACACATATTGTTGCAGTGGTTTATCAGTGGTGGCGGGGGACCCTCGTTTGATGTAGCCATGCAAATTTACGATGGGCAGTATCACTCTCCCTACACTTGGTTGTAAATAATTATTTGCTGGTAGAGTGGCTCGCCGAATTATGCTGTAAATGGGATACCTTATCACCTTCCTTTAATTGAAGCCTGATGTGTTCTTTAAGTAGGTTAGTAAATTAATATTCTGGCCATCGGTAGCCCTTGGATCAAATCTATCATCCAAAGGGGCGTTGCCTGGCTTTATAATCCATGGATTATAAAATTCCCTCCACAGTAGGTTTTTTTAAAACAGCTCAGGTGTGGAGCAGCGGAGAAGAAGGGAAGAGAGAAATAGACAGAGACAAAAATGAAAGGGAAAAGCAAAGGGAGGTGAGGGGTGTCTTCATTTTTCTTGCTTGGTGCACTGAATTGGTACGCATCTTAGTAGCTGCTCCTGTTCTGGAGGAGTGGGGAGGGAACAGGGAAAGGAAAATGACCAAAGTGCAGGAGGAGAGGACTGGTGAATGGCAAGCCTATTTTGGCAGATGGGGGGGGGTGAGGGCTTGGCTCCCATCTCCTATTCCCACAGGCTTAATTAATTGCTGGCCATGGACTGCTTCTTCATGCTGGACTCCTCTCATGTGAAAGGGGAGAAAGTAAAACGAGGGGGCGGGGAACTACTGAAAGTACCCGGGGAAATTTGGCACCCAACACACTGCTGGCATTAATAAATGTTAAGTAGTAATAGTTGATGTACCCTGTTTCTCATATTTTAAGACATACCCATAAAATAAGCCATACAGGATTTTTAAGCATTCAAGGAATATAAGCCATACCCCGAAAATAAGACATAGTGATAGGCGCAGTAGCAATGCCGGCTGCGGCAGGAGGAGGAGGAAAAAAATAAGACATCCCTTGAAAATAAGCCATAGTGTGTTTTTTTGAGGAAAAAATAAATATAAGACGTGTCTTATAATATGAGAAACACGGTAGCAGTTTTAATGGTGAGACATTACAATCTGCCACCTTCCCCATTTCTTTCGGTTCGAGATGCTGAACATATTTGTTTTTCGGAGAGATGTCAAATAATTTACAAATGTATCCATTGCAGAGTTTTTATTGCCAAGTCTCTGAACTTTGAGAAACTAGCCAAGATGAATAGCGTTATTTTTTTTTAACACTGACGTGACATATTTTAACCTGTCTACATATAAAAGTAGTGCTGTTAACAATGGCAACTTTCTTCAAGTATGCTATGAATCACTGTATTCCTTTTTCCTTTTTGCATGCGCCATTGCCACTATCTTACCTTCAGCGGTTTTGCTAGATTTCAATGAAGATGGAACCAGAGGGCACACATTAGAATTTTATATCAGTTCAAGAAGGGGAAAGAAGAAAGACATATGAAGCTGGAATGACATTCATTGAAGGCTCCCTAGGGAAGATAACACATGTTTTTGTCTTTCACCTGCTAGGCATGCTAAATCAGTGCAATGATAAGCTAATTTATGAAATATATTTCATTGAAACCTGGACATCTTTATTGTTGCTAGTTCAGCTATTACATTTTGGGAAATAATGGATTCTGAAGTTAAAACAATATTAAAAGACTTGGATTTTTCTTAGGTAATGATTACCATATATCTCTTTCTAAGGCTCTGCCTTTGAGCTTTCAAAAATGTATTTTGAAACGATTTAGAATTAGTCAGAAATTGAAATATACATTCATTTCCTATGCAATACTAGTTATGCTGATGCCATTTGTTACCCTATCAAGCAGTGTAAGGCATTCTTGCCAGTAATATTTCTTTATATTTATACATGCTAAAATGCAAAACAATGTAACTCTTGGGAGACACTTCCCTGCCACAGGGCTTTGATCTTCAAATCACTCCTCTGCCTAGTATACCTGCCTGGGGCTATGCCATTATGGCCCAATGATGCACCAGTTTTGATGGTGTCAACTTCGACCCACAACTAGATTATGCCGGCACAACACAAATGCAGGCACAACTGGGTCACAAAGGCCGGCATCTCTACTTGCGATATGCTGGTGGTACCAAAGCTATTCTTTGACAGGCTATGCAGAGGGAAGATCAAGTCAGAAAAGGCAATGTCGCACACGTGTGGCATCTATTCAGCCACAAAGAAGTCAGGCGCACCCATCAATATACTGAACTTCCAGTTGACAGGCAACACAGCAGGAAAGCAGAAGAGCTTGCTGCTGGTATAACTAAAGCAGCAAGCCACTTAGCATGATGTCACGGCTATGTTCTTCCATAGGATTCAAGAGAGAGTTATCAAAACAAGAAGCTCAGTGATCCTTCCTGTGTAAGAGTAAACAGAATTAACATCTCCACTGTTTCATTTAAATCAAGAAGCTGTTTGGCTGCACTGGTTACCTTCACAGTCTGAAATCTTATTTAAGGGAAATCGCAGGGCACATGAGATCTCTAGGAGAAAAAGCTTGTCCCATAAAACTTGTGAGTCTTTAAGACTCTTTGGTTTTGTTTTGATTTCAGCTTTAATACTTCCTGTGAAGGTTAGCAAAGAATGGCTTATTCAGGCATCTTCACTGATATACCCCTTAGCTTAAGTAAACATTACTCACCCTTTATGTTGGGCTGGAGTGGGGATGGGTTAGATTAATCCTAAGGGTTCAGTTCTATCACCTATGCCCTATTGTAATTAATGAACCTCTGCATATACGTGCATGACTGCGCTGTAACTCTCCCATCATGCATGAACCTGTCTGAAATTTGAGATGTCCCCACCATCACAGGTTAGGCAAGTGGTGGTGGATCATATTTCATAGGTATATAGGGTCACCACTGAAAAGGCCCTTCCTCAGCTACCCATAAACCACACCTCTCTTATTAATGGAGCAGATAGCAGAACTTCTTATGCTGCTTATAGAGTTTGGACAGGCATACAGGTGCAGGTGCTCCTTCAGGTAATGTGATCCCAAACCATCTAGGGCTTTAAATGCTAAATCTAGCTCTTTAATTTGGGCATGGCAACAAACAGGAAGGCGATATAAATTTTACAAAATAGGTGCAAATTCCTCTGATTGCTTAGTTCCTGCAAGCATTCTTGCTGCTGCACTCTGTACCAATGTGAGTTTCTGAATTGTGTTTAAAGGCAGGCCCCAACATACAGCAATGGGTCACGAAGAGTGGGGTCACGAAGAGTCGGACACGACTAAATGACTAAACAACAACAGCTGGGATATAACAAGAGTACATGTCACTAAGGCAAGTTCTACTGAAACAGATTTAAAATCTATTGTACCATGTACCATCAACATTTGCTTCTAATGGTATTTCAAAAACTGGAAATTACAATGGTGGGAAGAGTGCAAAGATTTCTGTGATACAGTTGCAAAAGAAGGGACATTTCTCAGTGTGCTAGAGTTGGAATGGCAGAATGCAATTGTGATGATTATTCTGGCAGAGAACATATCTATTGCCTTAGCCACCAGAAATTCTTTACTAAGGTTCTAATCCTGTACTCAAGAACTTCGGAGAAAGTCCCATTGAACTCAATAAGGCCCTACTTCTGAATAGGCTTGCATAAAATTGTTCTTGCTTCTCCGCAGGCATCTTTAGCATGTTTTTGATAGTAGTAAAACTAGAGTTTTATGGAATACCACAAATCACTGATGGGGACTGGACTGGTCAATTTACAGAGAGATTCCATCGTCAATTCTCTATTTTTGTTTCTTCGCACTAGATGCATGAAAAAAGTTGCATTTGTACCATCTATATAATTCAGATAATCTGGTGTATATTTCCTTGTCACAGCAAAACTGTTATCTGCCTCTGAAAGGAGAAGGTGATAATGGAAATAACAGGACCTTTCCAAGACTTTACATGGCTGAATTTCAGCAAATCTCTTTTAGTGACAAGAAACTCCTGATGAAATAAACAAGTAAGCTTCCTGAATCATCCACTGCCTTCTTCAAAAACCCCATACCCCTGATAAGGTGGGTATTTGGACAATATCAAGGGCATTTTCACACATGAACCTTCAAGTGAGTTTTGCTTAACTAGTACAGGCAGTGACTGATTACACAAGGGTTATGTTCTGGACCCCAGGGCACATTGATGGGGCCCATGTAAGGTCACCCCACCCTGTTCTGCCTCTTTTTGTGACTTTTTGGGTCACTTCTTGGTTCAGCGCAATGCACATGTGCACGGTTGCAAACATATCAGACACACCTAAAACGGTCACTGCCTATATTGTAATGCAATTGGTCACAATGCTCATTCAAATTACAAATGCTTTTCCTTGGCTTCCTGTTCTGCTTTTAAATATACACACATTCACATAAAGAGCTGCAAGTACTCAATATAGATTTAAACTTAGAATCAGAAGAAGAGCCTTGCTGGATCAGACCACAGATCCAACTAGTCCAGCATCATGTTCTCACAGTGGCCAACCAGATAATAACTACTACTACTAGTTGATACTACTAGTGATCTACTAGATACTACTAGTTGATACTACTACTAGTAGATACTACTAGTTGTAGTAGTAGTATTTTATTTGCACGCTGCCCATCTGATTGGGTTGCCCCAGCCACTCTGGGATGCTGTCAACAAATATAAAAGCATAATAAAACATCAAACATTAAAAACTTCCCAATACAGGACTGGCTTCAGATGTCTTCTAAACAATGTATACTTGTTTTTCTCTTTGACATCTGGTGGGAGGGCGTTCCACAGGGTGGGCGCCACTACTGAGGAGGCCTTCTGCCTGGTTCCCTGCAACCTCACTTCTCGTAATGAGGGAACTGCCAGAAGGCCCTCAGTGCTGGATCTCAGTATACCGGATGAATGATGCCTCTGGGAAGCCCATAAGAGGGACTCAAATACAACAGCACAGTTCCCAGTCATGTTCCTCAGCCACTAACAGTCAGATACACCACCTCTAATACTGGGGGGTAGTATATAGCCATCATGACTATAGTAGCCACTGGTAGCCATATCCTCCATGACTAATCCCCTTTTAAAGCCATCCAATGTAGCAGCCATCACTACATTTTATGGAGGCTTCACATAAAGTATAAATGTCAAGGGTGCTGCTGTTGTTATTGTTGACATCCGTCTGTCTCCAGAGACAATGGAGTGTGCCTCTGGGGGTGAAGTCAAACTGGTGAAGTCAGGTTCTGTTGGGACCTGAAATGGGAATACTTACTAAATAGGGTAAGGTGAAGGTAAAGGGACCCCTGACCATTAGGTCCAGTCGTGACCGACTCTGGGGTTGCGCGCTCATCTCGCATTATTGGCCGAGGGAGCCGGCGTATAGCTTCCAGGTCATGTGGCCAGCATGACAAAGCCGCTTCTGGCAAACCAGAGCAGCACATGGAAACGCCGTTTACCTTCCCGCTGTAGCGGTCCCTATTTATCTACTTGCATTTTGACGTGCTTTCGAACTGCTAGGTTGGCAGGAGCTGGGACCGAGCAACGGGAGCTCACCCCGTCACAGGGATTTGAACCGCCGACCTTCTGATCAGCAAGCCCTAGGCTCAGTGGTTTAGCCCACAGCGCCACCTGGGTCCACTAAATAGGGTAATGGGAGGTAAATACATGGGGCATTAATGCTCTGGTCTGAGTTAAAAGGCTCCAGGAAAGGACAGATAAAGCAGGTTTGAACAACAAAATCTGCATTCACCGGTTTTGGGGGAAGAAACAACTCCTACTCCCCTTTCCTATATTATCTGGGAATGCATCTGCATGATAGCCATATACTGTAATTAATTCCCCACCTGATAATTTTAGCTTCAAAATTGCCCAGAAATGTTATGCTAGTCTTTTAGGGCCACCCGAAGCTCTAATGATTTTTAAAGTAGGTGTCAAAACTAGCTTTTTTAAAAACAAAGAAACAATAACAACAGAAACCTGAACACCACTCTGCAGCCTACGGTTAAATATAAATAAATAAATATTACAGTTCTGTCTCATGAATAATAATGTTTGTACAGTGCAATCCAAGGTATGTCTACTCAGAAGCAAGTGTTGCTGAGTTCAATGGCACCCACACCCTGCTACATGTGTGCAGGATAGAAACCTTACCCTCTCATACAGGTTTTTTTTTCTAAATTTGCATCTATAGTTTATAAAGAACCTACGAAGTGTGAATGATCTAATCCAGACAACTAATCCAGAATGCGGCAGCTAGAGTGGTGACTGGGAGCTGCCGCCGAGACCACATAACACCGGTCTTGAAAGATCAACATTGGCTCCCAGTCCATTTCCGAGCACAGTTCAAAGTGTTGGTGCTGACCTTTAAAGCCCTAAACGGCCTCGGTCCAGTATACCTGAAGGAGCATCTCCATCCCCATTGTTCTGCCCGGACACTGAGGTCCAGTGCCAAGGGCCTTCTGGTGGTTCCTTCGCTGCAAAAAGCCAAGTTACAGGGAACCAGGCAGAGGACCTTCTCGGTAGTGGCACCCGCCCTGTGAAACGCCCTCCCATCAGATGTCAAAAAGGAAAACAGCTACCAGATTTTTAGAAGACATCTGAAGGCAGCCCTGTTTAGGGAGGCTTTTAATGTTTAAGAAATTAGTGTATTTTAATGTTTCTGTTGGAAGCCGCCCAGAGTGGCTGGGGAAACCCAGCCAGCTGGGCGGGGTATAAATAAATAATTATTATTATTATTATTATTATTATTATTATTATTATTATTATTATTATTATTATTATTATCAATGTATTTTGCTTCTTCCAGTGAAGCTGGGTCTTGAAAGTGTGTGTTCAATTACTTCCTTTTTTGCCGCCGAGAAATCTAGCAGCCAGACTCTGCTCACCTCATACTTGAGGTGTATAGATTTTCCCAGACTACTAAATAATGGGCATGCCATTTTACAATCCTAGTCAGGATTGTGTCCTGGTACATAAATGTGGGAGAAGCAAATAAACAAAATTTAAGCATCTGTTGTGGAAAAAAGCCAAAGAATTATATGAAGGAACTGGACTTTCTATATTTTTTCTGGAAGTTAGGAATATCTATGTCCAGGGCTTTCTGGCTTCTGGCATTTGGCTGGGGTGGGGTGTTCAGGGAGAAGAGATACATACAGTGCTCACAATCACTGAGCAGGCTCTAAATAAAGTATGACATTTCTGCGCAGCTTGCCAGATGTTGCCATTGCTTTAAAATCTCCTCCAGTTGGTACTTTTCAATAATGTGCTCAGCTTTTATGTCTAAAAATTATTAACAGCTTTTTATGATCTAATTATTTTCCGTATGCACATCAAGGCAGGGTGGTATTGACTTCGCCTGACCTTTTAACAGAAAAGGTCTTCTAGTTAAAGGAAACATTTCTCTTTTACAGGAGCACTGTGCAAATATGGCCACAAACATTTTATAGCAAAGATAACAATACCATAGGATTTAGGTTCACTTCTCAGCTGAGAAAGCAAATCTTTTTTTCCTTTCCTTTTTACTGAGATGCTTGGTCTATGTCAACACATTCACTAAACATCACATTCAAAGCTCGGAGTATTTATTACTAGCAGAGGAGCAAAGAAGATTGTGCAACAACAACAACAACAATTGTCATTTGATACTACTGAAGAAGTGCAGGAATTGGCAGATGATGTGCAGGAGGTGGAAAATGAAGATTTCCCTATATTTCTGGGTGGCTATGATTCTGCATTTGTCCAAGTTCTGATTTCCTATGGGATTGTACTTACGACTGGTACAAGAGATGCTGGTTGTCACAATAAAAAAATGGGGATTCCCCCCAAGTTTTTAATTGAAGAGTTGAAATTCTTATTTTATTTATTTTAAAGATTTAAAGCTATTGAAGTGGCATACAATAAGATAAAATGATAAAAAATATGAAAGTTTACATTATAAAAAAACCCAATGAAACAATTACACAATCAAAATTCCGTAATATAGCTGGATCGCACTTCAAGGAAAGCCTTCTTAAACAAAAACCCATTCAACAGCCACAAAAAGCTGGCTAATTTCAGCTGATAGAGGATTCCCGGGGACTGGAGCTCCTACACTAAAAGTCTGGTGTCTAGTTACTAAGCACCCCTCTGGGGCATGAGATACTCTTAGCAGTGCCCCACCAGACAGGGATATATGGGATGAGCTTTGGTGAGCTTTACAAGTGTTGTGTATAAAGAGGATTCAAGCCACCCACTCACCCCCACACCAATTTAACCACTGTTCCCCTTCCCTGCTGCCCTATACCTCTCTCGCAAGCCCCAAAGGCCTTACCTTGAAGAAGCAGGTAGAAAATGGTAGAAGACACCCATCAACCTGCTTCTTCTCCCCCATAGTAAGGCCTTTTAGCTTGCAAGATGGGTATTGGGTTGTTGACATCCACCCATCCATATCGAGAGACAATGGAGTGTGCCTCCAGGGGTGAATTCAAACCGCTGGAGAATCACAGCAACTGCTGTGGCTGCAGAGACTGGTAGTTTGTAATTGCTGCCTCCCATGCTGTTTTTTCTGCAATAGCAGCACCGAAGTGACTTCTCTGGGGTGCAAACATTGTCAAAACTGAGATTTTTGAGTGTTCATATTGAGGTGTGTGTGCTAATTGGTTGCTGTAACAATGAAAGTTTACAGTCTTGCAGTGTTAGAAACTGAGATATGAAAGCTAGGAGCTAGATGGCTTTTTAACAACAGAATGTCTAGGCATGCTTTCTTATAATAAGAATACAAAGAACTGCAGCTAAAATATTATCTTCATTTTTCACATGGTCTAGTCCTTCCCCTGACCCCACCCCCTAACATTCTTAAGAGGGTCTCTTCTCCAGTCTTCAGAGAGTAGCTGGAAGTGGGAAGGCATAAAAAGATCTCCGGTCCCAGCTCCTGCCCACCTAGCAGTTCGAAAGCACATCAAAGTGCAAGTAGATAAATGGGGACCGCTCCGGCAAGAAGGTAGACGGCGTTTCCATGCGCTGCTCTGGTTCGCCAGAAGCAGCTTTGTCATGCTGGCCACATGACCCGGAAGCTGTCTGCGGACAAACGCCGGCTCCCTCGGCCTATAGAGCGAGATGAGCGCCGCAACCCCAGAGTCGGACACGACTGGTCCTGATGGTCAGGGGGCCCTTTACCTTTATCTTCCTTCTACTCTGCAGTTTTAATCTGAAATCTTAGGTGCAGTACTGCGCCCAGAGCTCAGAAACTGCTCGTGTTAATGAAATTCCCTGTCAAAAAATGCACCTAGAACAATGGGAGTTTTGAACACCGCTGTCTTGATTTGCGACCTTGATATGAAACCTGATTATGCAGCTCACATGCCATGAAGACCAAGGGTGCAATCCTATACTACAGGCATGTCCAACAGGTAAATCGCGATCTACTGGTTGATTGTGAGGAGTCCCTGGTCGATCCTGTGATCCTGAGAGACCCCCCCCAAAAAAAGTTCAACAATTTCGGCTCTCCAAAATAGCTCAACAACTTTGGTTCTCCCAAAAAATCTCAACAATTTTGGTCAATCCAACGGGTAGATTACTGCCAGTATTTTTATTTTTTTATTTTATAGTGGGAGTAGATTGCAGCATCTTGGAAGTTGGACATGCTTGCTATACTACACTGGCAGAAAGTCCCATGAACTTAGCAGGGCTTCCTTTTGAATAGACTTATGTAGGGTTGCATTGTAATTGCTCAAAAGTTCCAGAAGCAAGGAATCATAGTTACTGGGCAGAAATCTGTTTCTTCAAAAGATGGACAGTAAATTTACATTGTTTCAAATGGCCAGACCTGGCCCAGCACCATCAACTGATAATCTCTACTTCAGCTCCTATGTGTAAGTCCACTTCAACTTTAAAAATATATAATACAGTATATGAGAGGGTGAGATTTCTATTAACATTGTGAAAAATCCATATATTTCATCTATTCTATCAGCACCTTTCAAAGTATTGCTGATATACTCTAATTTGAGTAAATAGTAGCCTTGCTTTAAAACAAATTTGACAAGTCTTATTTCTAATAGAGAAAATAAATGTAGAGTAAATTAGAAAAAAAATACATTGCTTTGTTGTTTGGGACTTTTTATTATAAGGCTTTAGAGAGTTCACTAGTAAATCCCATGGTAATATTTGAAAATGGCATTGTAATATTTTGACAGTAATTTCCATGTTTCATTGATGAGCTTTATCTCAGTTTATTGCCATCCACAATGCCCATTAAAAATATAACTCATTGCAACTCACCCCCCACACATTTTCATTAAATCTAATCAATATTGCAAAATACAAAAAAAAAAACAGACAGATGCCAAAAAAATGTCAGCACAAGTTTTGCTATTGCCTGAAATAGGGAAGGATGAAATTATATTAACTTTTAAGTAGAAACAAAAGTTTTCAGCTGATGCAGATAAACATCGATTAGAGATAAAATGGTTTTTTTAAACCAAAAATAAAAAAATAAAAATCCACCCACCACCCTGAATAAACACAGTCACACAGGCCACTTGCCCTGTTATTGAATTTAAATGGAAAATACATGCAGAACTCCAAACAAGATAAAACTAAATGAACAAGATGTAGCAATTGCAATATAATTTTTCACATTAATTATGTACTCTTATCATAGTTGTATAACTAGCTGAGAATAACAGAAACAGCAAGATAGCACCAAAGTTATTTTCCAAAGAGGAAATAAACAAACAAAATAATGCAGATATGCTAGTTATTAGATTACTAGAATTTTGCCTTGCAGAATAGCTTTCTTGAGGACAAAGACTATATTAATCATCTCCGTTCTTGGAAAATGATACCCTGTGTCTGGAAAACTATTGTTGACATTTTCTTTTCCTCTTTAAAGTATCTTAATCCGTTATCAGGTTTGACTTGTGTAATGTGTCAGAAACACATCTCCTCATTTAAGTACCTTAATAGGATTCTATCTGTTCATGCAAACAGATTATGAAGCTCGTTTTCACCTAATAGGGCTCCATCCTCTGAAAAGTTTCATACAGGCCTTCAAGTGAATTCATGTTGTTTCAAAATACCGCCTTTAGGATGTGTTGGAATGCATAAGGCTCTTTTCTCCTGAAATCTGGACTGCCATTGATATGACAACAGTTTTAAGTTGCAGTCTAGATATTACCTATTATGATAATCCCCTGCCCTCCAACATTTCACAGGGGCAAGCAGAGGCAAATTTATAACACCCATATTCTCATAACAAATATCACTGCTTGAGCATTACTGAAGATGCTACTTGATCCATTGAATATTGTATTCATTAATTTTGCCACAGCCAAATTACTGTCACGTTAAGGAGGTGTTCTGGTTAAAGATATCCCGGAAGGACACCAGTACTTTACTCAACTGAAGGTGATGGACTGTTTTCCTGGTGTCAGGTACATTTCTGCGTCTTGAGGTCCACAGATTAGTGAGGGCATCTGCAATGTACAGTAGATGCCACCACATTAACAGGTGCTTGCAATTGCATCCATGTGACTGGGACACACAATTGGGCTGGTGTCCTGATTGTGTGGAAGCTTACACACTAGCTGTTGCACATATGTAGGCTTCTTTAATGCAGATGACAGCACTCATATGTGGACATTTGTGTAAATTTATTGGAATTTCATTTATTTGAATTTTTCAAAAATAAATATAATCAGCATCAATGTACTGTATATCCTACCTTCTACAAGGCAGGCTTAGGCAGTATGTGGACCGAGAACTCCCAGAAGTGCAAGCTGGATTTTGAAGGGGCAGAGGAACCAGAGACCAAATAGCAAACATGCGCTGGATTATGGAGAAAGCTAGAGAGTTCCAGAAAAACGTCTACTTCTGCTTCATTGACTATGCAAAAGCCTTTGACTGTGTCGACCACAGCAAACTATGGCAAGTTCTTAAAGAAATGGGAGTGCCTGATCACCTCATCTGTCTCCTGAGAAATCTCTATGTGGGACAAGAAGCTACAGTTAGAACTGGATATGGAACAACTGATTGGTTCAAAATTGGGAAAGGAGTACGACAAGGTTGTATATTGTCTCCCTGCTTATTTAACTTATATGCAGAATTCATCATGCGAAAGGCTGGACTAGATGAATCCCAAGCCGGAATTAAGATTGCCGGAAGAAATATCAACAACCTCAGATATGCAGATGACACAACCTTGATGACAGAAAGCGAGGAGGAATTAAAGAACCTTTTAATGAGGGTGAAAGAGGAGAGCGCAAAATATGGTCTGAAGCTCAACATCAAAAAAACCAAGATCATGGCCACTGGTCCCATCACCTCCTGGCAAATAGAAGGGGAAGAAATGGAGGCAGTGAGAGATTTCACTTTCTTGGGCTCCTTGATCACTGCAGATGGTGACAGCAGTCACGAAATTAAAAGACGCCTGCTTCTTGGGAGAAAAGCAATGACAAACTTAGACAGCATCTTAAAAAGCAGAGACATCACCTTGCCTACAAAGGTCCGTATAGTTAAAGCTATGGTTTTCCCAGTAGTGATGTATGGAAGTGAGAGCTGGACCATAAAGAAGGCTGATCGCCAAAGAATTGATGCTTTTGAATTATGGTGCTGGAGGAGACTCTTGAGAGTCCCATGGACTACAAGAAGATCAAACCTATCCATTCTGAAGGAAATCAGACCTGAGTGCTCATTGGAAGGACAGATCGTGAAGCTGAGGCTCCAATACTTTGGCCACCTAATGAGAAGAGAAGACTCCCTGGAAAAGACCTTGATGTTGGGAAAGATTGAGGGCACTAGGAGAAGGGGACGACAGAGGACGAGATGGTTGGACAGTGTTCTCTAAGCTATGAACATGAGTTTGACCAAACTGCGGGAGGCAGTGCAAGACAGGAGTGTCTGGCGTGCTATGGTCCATGGGGTCACGAAGAGTCGGACACGACTAAACGACTAAACAACAACAATATCCTACCTTTCCCCCTAACAACACTCAGGGTAGCTAACAGATAAAAATAAGAACCTTTAAAAGCATAGAAAAACATAATCATTTTAAAAACTAAACATTGATAAAGCTAAAACTATATATATTATTAAAACCGTATCAATAGCTACAATAAAAACTGCACTAATTTATCAGAGAGCGGAATGAGAAAATTGAGATTGCTTGTGGTAAATAGGAACACCTGAAGTCTATGTAACTGAGGTGCTTTCAGACAGGTATTTACTGATGAACAGACATGTTGCAACTTTTGTAGAGTTCATATTTATTTATACAATTTCTATCCCATCCTGTTGGAGATTCATTTCCCGTGTCTGCTGTCATGGGATTGTTGTCTATCACATGATGGTGTATGTTTTTCATTCCACAGAGTGTGAAACGACGGAGACAGGGTGTTTGTGTTCCTGTGTTCCGTGAAGTGGGACTATTGTCCTTTGTTCTTTCTCTTTGCTGTCTGATGCTAGAGAGAGAGAGAGGGAGCCATGTTGCAGTGCTCTGTGTGTGTTTATATGGAAATAAAACAGATTAGCCAATCAGCTGAGTTGCTGAGGTCTGTTAAGCAATTGTGAACACTCTGCGGATCCTTGAGTGTGCTGATGTCAGTTGGCATCAGTCGCTGTGATGTTTGGGCTGGAGAAAGCTTTTGAAGCTCCCAAACGATCAACCGACCAGGAGGGAGGGAACATGCCAGTCGGGCATGTGTCTCTGCCAGGGTCCTACTCGAGAGTAGGAGATCCCAAGGAAGTCAAGGGCAGCAAACACCAAAATGTTAAAACAATAGAATTTATTATATTAGTGACACATTTTAAGTTACAGTACTTAAAAAAACAAAACATTTTAAAACAATCATGCAGCCTCACAGGTACTAATCACAAGGTTGACAGGAGGACTATCTTTAAGCCATCCGATGGTTTGCAAAACAGGAATGCTTGTAAGTTCTTCTTGAAAGTTAATAATGAGGGAGACAGATGCACTTCACCAAGAGATGGCATTCTACTTCACCACCAATAGTATGTGGAAGCTAATACCACAGTGGTTGAGGATAAGTTTTGTATATAGACAATATTTTAGTTCCTAGACTCTCCATTTGCTTCCTATTACCTTACACCAGGCTTCCTCAACCTCGGCCCTCCAGATGTTTTGAGACTACAATTCCCATCATCCCTGACCACTGGTCCTGCTAGCTAGGGATCATGGAAGTTGTAGGCCAAAAATATCTGGAGGTCCGAGGTTGAGGAAGCCTGCCTTACACAATGACAGCAGAAGTTTAATTTCTACCGAGGTGGCAGTGGGTACCACTCAGTAGCACTGTTCTCCTGTTTAAGATAATGTGTGAAATGCAGGCACAAACACCACCATCCTTTTGACAAACTTTCTCTTATCAACTTGGAGAAGCATACATTAGTGTAAAGGTCAGGAATACTTCCTGCACCATTTCAGGTCAATAATAATTTCAATGCCAGCTTGAAATAGAAAATGAATGTTCCTTAGGCTAAATTTCATGCGATAGAAGGAGCAAAGAATTTGTCACTATTTACAACTTCTTGATGTGGTTACATCTATTAAGTTCTTTGGTCCTCCAGGGAGAAAAGAACAGGTCATTTCCCTCTTCTGAACTCCAAACCCAAAGCCTTATGGTAATTTTTAAAATGTTCTTTAACCTGATTTAATATATTGAGTTGAGATACATTCCATTAGATATAATTAGATCTAGACAGGAAAGGTAGTTCTGAGAAGCTAATGAAATATCATTAAAACTGAATCTAAGATTGTTGATTAGGGTAAAGCTAATCCTGATTAGGATAAACAAGCTGGGTGAGAGAAATCTTATTTCCCCCTCTTTTAATTTTTTTTTTTAAATAAAATATGTGAGGGTAAGAAGCATAAGAAATGGGAAACATTTCAAAACGTTAAAGACCATTTTCTGGTACTCTGAAATTTAGGCACTTCAGTGCCCTATCATTAATATCTGTATTTCCATCTCACAGCAATAGTTGTATGTCCTGCTCCAGAGCTATGCGTATACTGAAGTGTGCACTCAGAATTTCTGCACGGCCAGGCTACCCTATTCCTGTTTTATGAACAGGGATGACAGCATTTCAGGAGCAAAGTGAATCTGGAAACGTCCATGGGTGTGTACACTCAATTCACACATCATTTCAAAGTGCCATCATGAGGGTGATATATAAAGCACTTGTAGCATGTTCAAAACATTCAAGATACATCATTTTGTAATCCTTTTAACTATCTTATAAGGCAGGGGCTCTGAAACTTTCTATCCTCAGGTTAAAAAATCCAGAGGTTAAAAAAATTGCTGAGGTCTACCAGACCCTAAATAACAATTCAAGAAGCAGAGACGGTCACAAAATGGTGGGAGATTTGGGTGGACTTTTGCACAATCTGCTGGCAGTTACAAACATAATTTGTATATATTGATATATAATCCTGGTTTAGAAATACCTTCTTCTGTCTATCCACCCCTTTCACTTCCCTTCTTCCCATTCTTTCTTACACATCTCCAAAAAAAGGAAACACATTACTCCAAAAAGAATAAAGAATTGCAAATAAATTGCGCTATTGTTGTAAGCCAAAAATGGCTTATCTTCTGAGTTTATGCCATTAAAACTCAGAGACATAAGGAGTTAGGAGTCCATAATTGTTTATTGCAAAGCAATAGGTTACAGTCAGATTGATCTGCGAAACTGCAACCATGCCCATTGGTTCAGGCAGTGGTATTTATATGGTTTCAAACAAAGGATTCCAATTTTCGCCAATCATGTACATCATGCACAATAAGCTCTGGCAAATTCTGCTGATTCAGGTCTGATTCCCATGGTTCTGTTACATTGTGTTAGTAGGCATGTTGGGAACCTGTGTTACGTGTAGCCATTTGCACAATGTAGCAACTGTTGTTCTAGCTTTCAGCTGTATCTATGTTACAGGTAGGTAGCCGTATTGGTCTGATGTGGTCGAAACAAAAAAATTATACAGTATTTACAAACTTAGTTGGTCTCTAAGGTGCTACTGGAAGGAATTTCCCCCCCCTGTATCTTTGTGATACAGTTGTATTCCTGCCCCAGTTGAGGGGTGGGAGCAACTTGCAAAACCATCAGTTTCATAA
Source organism: Zootoca vivipara (assembly GCF_965207765.1). Taxonomy (NCBI): domain Eukaryota; kingdom Metazoa; phylum Chordata; class Lepidosauria; order Squamata; family Lacertidae; genus Zootoca; species Zootoca vivipara. Next base: position 100,860,080 of record NC_142582.1, on the reverse strand, counting down.
AGCAACAGGTTACCATAACTTCTCTATTAGAACCACACTCAGGGATTTCCAAGGGGTGCACATTATTATTGTGTCCCTTTGGGCCGCCACCACACTATGATACAAAAGTGTTTCCTCAGCAGTCAGGCAAGAAAGCTGCTGGGCCCAAAAGTGGACTGACACAATGGGCAGTGTCTTCCTACGCTTGAAGCTGAAGAGGGCAAGAGGGAGAAGGAACTTATAAAGAGGTACTACAAAGAAGGGCAACATAACCAGAAGAACTTTGTGGCCCACCAGATGTTGCTGCACTCCAGCTCCCATCAGCCCAAGACAGCATGGCCAGTGGTCAGGGATGATGGGACTGTAGTCCAGCAACACCTGGAAGGCCGCAGGCTCCCCATCTCTGTTCTAGATTTCCCCTTCTGTGCTACCTGAATTCCCCGGGGTTGGCCAAGTGTTATGTCGATGTCAGTGCATACAATAACTATGGATTTTTCACTTGGTGCTTGTTGTTGTTGTTGCTGTTGTTGTTGTTGTTGTTGTTGTTGTTATTTACTAAATTTATATACTGTGCTTCAGCCAAAGATCACTGGGTGGCTTACAACATAAAAACCACAAAAATATAAGCTATAATAACAAACCAAAGCAATAATTCTAACATACACAGTTTGAAATGCCACAGATTGTTTAATTAGTCCAAGGCCTGAGAGAAGAGGAATGCTTTTGCCCAGTGCTTAAAGATATGTAACGGAGGGGCCAGGTGAGAATTCCACAAATGGGGAGCCACTTCAGAAAAGGCCAATTCTTGCGTTGCCTCCCTCCATACCTCACACAGAGGAGGCATAAAAAGAAAGAAGTCGGGTGCTTGCTTCAAGCTGGTGATGGGGCTGTATTTTTAACTTGTGACAAGCTTTAAAAAAATATTTGTTTTACTATTTTAATTTTATTGTTTAATGTTTTTATTAGTAGATTGTATTGTTTTAGGTACTGCTTGTAGATAGCATTGAACTTACAGAAACATAGGCTGTAATTATCAATACCCTCCACAACAACAAAAACTGAGAATTATTTTATTAAAACTGCAAGTTTCTAAGGTACCAGTACTCTTTGGGCCACAAGGTCATTTGTTGTAAGAGGCTAAGATGACTGTTCTTTTGGAATGTGTTTAAAGAGCAGATTGGCCTGATTTCCCCAATTTACTTTCATTTTTCAGGAATTAAAATAATGAAATCTCATTTTTGCTTCAGCCGCCCACATAGAAACTTTCTGCACAGAAACACAAGATTATATATATATATATATAGCGCCAAGCCAGCATCTTTAAAAAGCTCATTATTATATTGTGCTATGATGCATGATTTTTTATATATATAATAAAGCAGCATGTCTAAATGGCAAAAAGCAGGCTTTCTACAAAAAAAAGTAAAGTCTTTTATATCATTATCTCTCTTTTTTTGCACAGGAGAAAAGCCATTATCGGTTGATATACCAAATATGCATGCTTAGAAATAGAAGCAGATCAATTTAACACAAAATATTCACAGATATTTTATATTGCCATAATAGTCAAAGACATTTCATAGGATGTTGGAAACAGAAGTTAGATAAGATTTTCATGAAATTATGCCCTACCCTGTAGAAGAAACTATAGGCACGCTCAACAAGAAATGCAATGGTTATCTACATATTGCATCTCTACAGCACAGTGCATAAGGAGTTGGATTTAATCACTTTAAAACTGTCATTTCTTTTGCTGAACAATTCTGGTGTATGATTGTTGCACGATTGTTCAGGAGTAATCTACCCTTTGTTTTTGTGATGAGTTTTGTGATAGTACTAAACCAGCAACTTGCCTTTCATGCTCTGAGAAACTAGACTTTGCAAACCAGGAGCCAAATTGACAGGGAGGGAATGCATTTTGGCACACTGACATTAAATATCCAATTTGGTGACAGCAGTAAAAGAATGTTCGTGCTTCCTCTTGGTATGTGGGAATTAGAATCACGTGCATTCCAAAAGAAGGCATTGGTAAGATAACTTATAATAAAAACATCCCATCAGCTTTGTCTCTAACCATGCCATCCAAACTCTTCCGCATTTGTTCCGAAAAGGAACAGACTTTTAAGTTGAACAGGTTACCAGCTTTCTGGATACGTACCTTTGAACATTTACATCTATAATTAATAATGGGATTCCTCTGTTACAGGGGAAAGAATGGCTGTGCAGTTTCACATCCAGCTACATAAAGACATGCATGAGCTATAAGCATGACAAGCTTGTGTGAGTGGCTGGCGTAAGAAGAAGAGCTATGCTGTATCATATGCCAGAAAATCCATGGATTTAAAACACAGTTCACCCAGAAATAAATAAATGATAAATAATCAATTCCTCCCTACGTAAGATACAGAAGCTGACCTTGTACTATGTATAGATTGTTGTACCCTAAACTTCGAAGGCTGATTCTTTTTTTTTAACTGCATCAAACTTGGGTGTGCATGCCACACACACACACACACACACACACACACACACACACACACACGGACCTTCTCAATTATGAACAGTGCATCCATTGCGTGTGTGAAATTATTCCCCTTTGAAAGAAATATGGTGGATGAATGGATCAGGGCATCCTTCGTTGTTTATGTTAAAGCAAAAAAAGAGGCAGGGAGAAGTGTACACATAGGCCAAACGTACTCAGCAAGCAGGGCCGGTGCTAGGGTTTTTTGCACCCTAGGCGAGATCACCTTCTGCCCCCCCCAATTAATTAAAAAAATTAAAATAAATAGAAAAAAATAGAATAGAAATAGAAAAAATAAAAATAGAAATAGAAAAAAGTAGAAAAAATAAAAAATAAAATAAAAAACGCCCCCCCTCCACTGCGCCTGTCAGCTGTTGTTGAGCGGCTTCAGGCCGCTCTCCGGAGGCACGCGCGCACCTCGGGATACCGCCCTGAAGCCGCTCAACAGTGACAGGTGCGGAGGAGGCAGCACCAGGGGGCGGGGGCAGGCTGGCCAGCGCCCCCTCCATTTTGGTGCCCTAGGCAGCTGCCTAGTTCGCCTAAATGGACGCACCGGCCCTGTCGGCAAGGAGAATGTGTGTTTTGTACCCAGAAAGCCAACTGAGAATTGGCTTTGTGAGTCTGTTCAGTTGCTATTCTGCCTGTGTGGTTCAATGGCGAGAAGGAGACACTGAAGGAAATATGGGACACACTATACAAGTCAGTCAGAAGTAAAGAAGTATATTTCACTCAAGTTTCAAGAATGATTACTATATATATAAACAACAGTTCCAATAGTGTCAGCAATATTTTGGCCTGACTTCCAAGCTAGTTCAAAATAAGCCTCAAGGACCCCTATTCATCCTTGAGGCATAAAATCATCTTTTATGAAATTGGTCTAAGGCACAACGAACCAGAGCAATTAAAAAACAAGTAGGGTTGGAATAAGTGTGGATTTTATTAATACCTTTTATGCCTTGTTAAATACTGCACACATGTTAAGGTTTCTATCCTGACTGCCACCATGTTTAGGAGGAATATATATTTAATTGTATACATAATAAGGATCTCTCCCCCCCCCCCCCGCATAGAAAACACATGTCCTGCTTTTTGACTAGGATTCACTGATCAGCCACCCAACCCAAATTTTAATAGAAAGTCTCTGAATAGCTTATAATCACAGCTAATATGTACTAATAACAGCTCTGAGGATATGCCTAAGATTATAATATATTAAAAGACCCATCAGCTTTTCAGAAGAACATGTAATTTTATGTTCATTGCTTCTTGGTTTCTGACTCACGAATTTGGATGGTTGCACCTCAATTTAAAGTTGAATGAAAGCTAATATAATATTAATAAAAACTCCAATAAAAAGTTAAAGTTGTGTTCCCAATAGCATTAATGACCGCTACGGTCATTACCATGAGATAATTGACCTTCCTGAACCTCTTTTCACATGGAACCTTCCACCCAGTACAGCCAATTATTTAACCGTAATGAGTGCTCTACAAGAGATTATTGTTTAACCAGGTATCCTGTCACAGTGCTTTTGCCCAGCTTCTGAATTCTCTAACAAACGTTGCAATGTATATGTTATAACTTTGTCATTTCCCAAGGAATATTTCCAAGACTTACTTTCTTTGTTCCCTATGAAGCTGGCACAACTTCATACAATATTAAATGCACTAGCATCTCAAAAAAAACATATGTGAGAATTCCAGTCGCTACATTTTGTGGGGAAGAAATAGAAGGTAAGATGAATGGGAGAGGAAGCCTAAACTTTTGCTTAGAGAAAATGTAAGCTGAGATGATTGGGTGGAAAGATGTCATGCTGGTCCAGTTTAACCATTCAGCTAGAATAGGGAACCAATTAATCTTGTCATACATATTTGGATGCAAATCCACATGTGATGTGTTAAGTTTTAGCACAGAAATCTTATAGGCTCTATAAACTGCAGCTGATTTCACTTATGGGATCAGAATGATATGGCTTGATTTGGATCTCAGTGGTCACCATAATCCTTGTACTGAAACTCTACTTAGAGCACTCTATCTCGACTCCAAAGTAATTTCCAAATTGAAAGGTGGTTTCTGAGCAGGGCGTTCTCCATCATGACATATATTCAGTATGTACAAGTAAACGCAAAAATAGTGTGAATGGTATGCATAACATAACATAGATTTAGACCAGGGCTGGATTTAGGTTTGATGAGGCCCTAAGCTACTGAAGGTAACGGGGCCCTATCTATGTCCAACTGTCCTTTGTCAACAACAAACTCTCGCTGTTTTTTGTGTTGAATATATGCTATATGGTAATTTATGGACCTAATAGGTATCTAAAGCTATTTGCACATAACAAAACACTGTTGCTGCATGTAGGTTTTATTTTATTTGTTTTTTAATCTAATATTTTGGAAATGTACATCCGGGGTTTTTTCCCCTTTAAATTTTTTTTTGGGGGGGGTAAGAGAGTGGGGCCCTAAGCTATAGCTTGTTTAGCTTATACATAAATCTGGCACTGATTTAGACACAAGGTGTTTCCAGATTGCTGCCGATTACACAGTTAAAGTTGATTTGGTGCTCCTGTGCAACAAATCTATCCCAGCCTCGACCCTGCAATATCGGACATTTTGTGATCAGGAAAGTAATAGGAAAATGCACTAGAAAATGTGGAATAATGCTGGTTGGATGCAATGTTACCTAACCTCCCTGCAAGCATATCAGAATGAATGCTCAGTGAACAGTTGCTGTTGTCCACGCAGCCTGCAGACTATGTGGAAACAAATCATTATGACAGCTCAATAAACAGGTCGTCTGGAAGCAACCACACTGGATATCAGATACAAGGGCTGATCACCTATTTTTTTCCTGGGGGGAAATCTCTTTGAGTTAGATGCAGAGAAACTGTGTATCTAATGATTTGTAGACTGTCCTAAAATTCATTGTTTGTCCCCAAACAGAGAATTTAAACTTGCAACTGACTCTTCAGAGCAAACTTTTCAAAATGGCTGCAGCTAATTTTACCCCATTCTGACAAATAGTAAAACTGGAAAAAAGAATCACCAAACTTACAGATGGCCCCATTGGAAAATAGTATTTGAAAGGCTTCTTTATTCAGAATGTCATTTAGTAAACTCAGTACTATACCAACAAAGCAAAACAAAAAGTAAGGTTTTTTTATTATTTGTATAAAATATATTATTCTTTCAGGCTGTACTGAAATAGTTCCTATTTAATTGCACAGAAACCCTAAGAAGGTTACAGCAGTGAAACATTAAAATTCTAAGGGCAACTAATAACATTAAAACTTTATAGCCCCAGATAGAATAATTTAGACAAAAACAACATGAACATATGTTTTGTGTAATAATAACAAACATTTATAGCTGTCAAGAGAGAAAAACACAGGTTTATGCACACCTTAATGGCGTGCATGGCTGAGCATGAGTATATTTAAAACATAATATATTACAAAATTGACAGCAGGCATGACTCTTCTGGGTACTATGTTAAATCAATGAATAAATTACCAAAAGTGTGCTGTGGCTGTTTGGATGTGTAATTGAGCCTAACGTATGTAGTGTTATTTCAAAAGAAACTGTTCAAGGAGTTTCTAGACCAATCCACTATGCATCTTTTTTAAGCTGTTTGCAAATAGCAATAAATGAAACTGTCTCACAGTAGGAAGGAAGTTTAGTTATATACACATTAGGCAAATGGGGGGGGGGAGTTAATTTTAATATGCTTTTCAAGAATTAAAAACAAACTAACAGCAGCAACAGTATTTGCTGCTTTCAAAAAAAAAAAACACCCAGCATTTTCATACTGTGATTTAAATTTATTTTAATTAAGGATTATTCTCTATTCCAAAGCACTTATGCCAAAGTAAATCAAGAAGAAATTCACCGAATACATTGCAGGTGTGCCATGTTGAAAACCTTGCAGTAAGGTCAAAACTAAGGCCAAAGTCTATTACATCCCTAAATCCTGGGCATTAAAATATCATCCATTCAATTTAAAAGCATCCTAAGTTGCAGCAGGGGAGTATTTTATTTTTTAAAGCATTTATATTTTAAAATGTGAATTAATAGTTAAACTTGATTTTGCAAAATGAAGCAGCAGGAAACCCAGAAGTACAAAAAAACAGCCCATAAATATGGTATCTAGGAAAACAATTTCTGCATACATATTTCCATTTTAAATTACTAAGTAATTCATCTTACTCGCTGAATTTGTTTAATGAGAAAGTGAACACATTTGATATCTTATTTTGGCTATTTTACTGCCCTGTCTCATTTTTTTTTTTGTTTGCCAATGTGGTGATATTTTTAAGTTTGAAACAATGGTACTGTAGTTTCAAGTTAGATGAGACTGACCTGAAGGAGAAATTGAAGCTGTGAGAGGAAGAAAGGAAGGCTGGACCTGTTGGGCTTTCTACGGAGTTCTGTTGCCGAAAGAAATATCTGGCTCTGCTAAATCTTTATCTTAAATTCAGACAAGAAAGACTAAATGTGTGGGGTGGTGAGTGTCAAGTGATGATTGCTGTTGTGAGCTGGAAAGGAAACATGCATATCAGTGGAATGATGTAAAAATAGGTGGTTGTGAGTAGAAAGGAATGCTTAAATAGGCCCAGGTGGCTTGGTAAACACTTTTTAGAACCTCTGTTTTATAACGTTCCGTTAATAGCTGAAATCTCCAGTAGGTACGTCTGTGCTAAGCTGGACAGTTATTTTATTAAGTCATGCACATAGTGACTGGGAGCAGTCGCCGAGACCACATAACACCGGTCTTGAAAGTCCTACATTGGCTCCCAGTACGTTTCCGAGCACCATTCAAAGTATTGGTGCTGACCTTTAAAGCCCTAAATTGCCTTGGCCCAGTATTCCTGAAGGAGCGTCTCCATGCCTATCATTCAGCCCGGACACTGAGGTTCAGCGCCGAGGGCCTTCTGGCTGTTCCCTCACTCCAAGATGTGATGCTACCGGGAACCAGGCAGAGGGCCTTCTCAGTAGTGGTCCCTCTCATCAGATGTCAAAGAAATAAACAACGATTTGACTTTTAGAAGACATCTGAAGGCAGCCCTGTTTAGGGAGGTTTTAAATGTCTGATGTTTTACTGTATTTTTAATATTTTGTTGGAAGCTGCCTAGAGTGGCTAGGGAAACCCAGCCAGATGGTGGGGTATAAATATTATTATTATTGTTATTATTAGCCTTGACATTCTACCATTATACAATTCCTGGCATATGGAAAGGCACGTGTTTGTGTGTGTGTGCTTGGAGTCCAGAGTTTTCCAAGACATGTCTTATGTCTACAGTAAAAGAATGAACTGGTGAGATACAGTGGTACCTCAGTTTTCAAATGTAATGCATTCTGGAAGACTGTTCGAGTTCCGAAACGTTCGAAAACCAAAAACTCAATACGGAAAACTCAATATGGAAGCATTTCCTTCCGGGCTTATGGCGTTCGGAAACTGAAATGTTTGTCAATGGAGATGTTTGAAAAGCGAGGTACCACTGTATATGGTTGGAGCTTAAGATGAGGCCAAATGGATGCTAAATAAGTCATGGAGAGAGTACTTCCTCATTATATTCCTGATATTGAAAAGGGATTGTCATTAATGGAGGCCTGGATCCTTCCCATTTCCAGCATTAAAAAAATCTTTCACCACAAAGTCTACTTGTCAATTCTGCCACAGCACAAAAACATTTTGAAGTCTGCCAGATATAAAATTCAGGATGTCCAAATAGATTTTGTCTTCAAACATTGTTTTACCTGTTTTCCCCTTTGTGCCCACCCTGGTGGAGAATAGTTGTGTTTTATGTATTCTGCTGGGAGCAGAACTAAAAGATTCTACAGATAAAAAGGTTGCTATAAGATGTTGTGCTGAAAGACTAAAACAGGCAAGTACTGGGGAAAAAAGAAAGGAAGGAAGAAAATATGCTACACAACCCAGCAGAGTATGAAAGTAATTAAAATAGTTTAAAGAGAATGCTAACATGCAGAACCTAAAATTTGCCTTTATCTAACAGTATCTTTGTTCATATCAGCGTTCCTTTTGTTCTGTATTACATAGATAGTAATTCTTCAACATCAACCGTAACAGCAAAAATTCAAATACTGAACTACTAATTAAGCACAGTAATATTTATAAGGTGTTAGTTTATTCTGCAGATATGAACACTTAATTTAACACACAAATACAATAAAAGTATAAAATGCTTTTCGTAGGGGTGGGGGTGGGGAGGAGACCATCGAGCAGTGAATAGTGAACCATAGTCAATGGAATGAAGAAATGTTTTTCATTTCCAGAAGTAGAATACTATTTCAATAATATGACAGACAATGTATGCTTGTAAGAGAAAGCTAATTTTTTTAAACAAAAATGGTGATGGCTGCTGTATAAATATGTATGTAAAGAGTTTTTAAGGCTAATATTTTTCTATGCTTTTTTTAATTGAATAAAGACACAGTGACTGGTGTGGAACAGAATTGATTCAAGAGATTATTTCCTGAACCATTAAAAAAAAAATAAACACTCAGTGCCTACTCAGAACAAAACATTTCCCTTTGTTATTGGCTCAGCCATGAAAAACCACAACACAACAATGAACAAATGGATTAAAAATGCCCATTGAGACACATAAATTTGTGACCAGGGTGAAGCTAGCCATTAGAGAAGTAAATTCCTATGGATAAAATTGTGTCTCCAGTTTATTTGTGGGAGAAAGCAGATCTGTTTTAAAATAAATAGATCTGTTTTAAAATAAGATGCTCAGGAGAGAGGGAGTACAAAAGTCTACGAAGCTTTCATTCCACCTATTACACAAATTCAAAATACTTAAGCTGATAAAAAAAAAAAGGCCCAGAAAGGAACGTTCAGGCATCTTTACAAACTTTACATTGCCGTTAAGATGGCAATCCCATACTTATTTACCAGGGATTTAAGCCCTATTGTGCTCAGTGGGAATGACTTCTGAGTAGACACGCAGAAGATCACACTGTTAGTTTGGAAACCTAATATTTAACCAATGCCTATCTACTTTTCACTGCTGTTGGGGTTGTGTCACTTCAGACCGCAGGTGGGAGTCCACATCACTTAAATGGTCTTTGATACAATAATGGGGTGGGGGACCCTTTCACACCCACTAGATAACTGGGGGGAAAGTAGCCTTAAATGAATAGTCAGTCATGTGAACCCACACCTACAGTTTTAAATGATTCAGCCCAGACCTGAGAAATCGGGTGGGCAAAAACAGAACTCCACACCGCCACCTGGTGACACAGTGTTATAATGCATATACTGTACAACAAATACAAAAAAGCGCCTTTTCTTTGTCAATGTAGCTGAGTCCACGGGCTCACCAAATCAGTGATGCTCTATTAATTTATTTATTAAATTTATACCCCACCCTTCCTCCCAAATGATCTAACTGGTTTCCAGAACTTTCTGGTCATTGTACTTAACAGACTGAACTGTGGAACAACAACAAAAAAAACTTTCACTATTGCTATTGCTTTCTGGTACACCGCCCTAAAATCCTCATTTGATATTTTAATTAAGTACATAAATATTGATACTGGTCTTATCTAATTATCTATTGCAATCACCATGGCAACACATATTCCCCTGACATAAGGGGTGGAGTTGGGAGGGGACAAAGTTTGCTGACACTAGACAGCAATCAGTCAGGAGTTGATGCGGTGCTTAATTTGTGTACAGGCTGACTGACAGTGACATAGATCATTTTCTATACTGTGACACTGACAAGCAGCAAAATTACACTCCACCTCACAAGGGTTTTCTGAAAAAAAAACAAAAAACTGGTAATTCTCTAAGCTAGATGTTGATTTTATAAATTTATCTGTACCTAAGCCAGTGAATTGCTCTCAAATTGTACCGTATGTACTGTGAGGAACTTCAAAAATATTCACACTCCTCACTTTTTAGAAGCTCCCATATAATTAAACTGTGGTGTGACTGTTTTCCAGCTTATCTGAAACCCTGAACCATAGACAGCATAGATCAGGGATCAGCAAACTTTTTCAGCCGTGGGCCGGTCCACTGTCCCTCAGACCTTGTGGGGGGCCGGACTATATTTTGAAAAAAAATATGAACAAATTCCTATGCCCCACAATAACCCAGAGATGCTTTTTAAATAAAAGGACACATTCTCCTCATGCAAAAACACCAGGCAGACCACACAAATAACCCAGAGATGCATTTTAAATAAAAGGACACATTCTACTCATGTAAAAACACGCTGATTCCCGAACCATCCGTGGGCCGGATTTAGAAGGTGATTGGGCCGCATCCGGCCCCCGGGCCTTAGTTTGGGGACCCCTGGCATAGATCCTGTTTTGGAAAAGGTACAAAGGCAAGCATCAGGCACCCAGCTCAGTCAGTAGAGCATAAGACTCTTAATCTCAAGGTTGTGGGTTCAACCCTTGTCCACTTTCCCCAAAGATTGATCTTTTCGTGATGATGGGGAAATGGACTGACAGCAATGTCATCTCACCCCCCTGCAAGCAAATCACAATGAATCTGTATTAAAAGCCAATGTCATCTAATTTCCCTGCAAATAAATCAGGATGGCTGCTCAACAAACAAGTCATATAAAATATCTCTCTCCCTCTCTCTCTCCCCACCTCTCTCTCTCTCACACACACACTGCTATAACTGAATTGCAGTTTGAAAACTTTTACAATTCCATCATTCCTAGCTTTTGTTCTTGGTAAAGGGGTGGGCTCCCGTTGCTCTGTCCCAGCTTCTGCCAACCTAGCAGTTCAAAAGCAAATTATTATAATTATTACCAGTGCCAGTAGATAAATAGTTACCGCTGCAGCAGGAAGAAAACGGGTTTTCCATGCGCTCTGTTTTCTGTCACAGTGTTCTGTTGTGCCAGAAGCGGTTTAGTCATGCTGGCCAAAGCTTTATGTGGACAAACACTGGCTCCCTCAGCCTGAAAGTGAGATGAGCTCCGCAACCCTACAGTCGCCTTTGACTGGACTTAACCATCCAGCTGTCCTTTGCCTACCTTTTACCTTTTGGTAAACCATGATGGCTATGTTAAACATAACAATGAATTTTAAGCCACTGTTCCCTTTTACTGTAGGATAAAAGATTATTATGAGAAATGCTATATCTGTTTCTTTAATTGTACAATCAACGGTGCAACCCTATACGTGTCTAGTCAGAAGTAATCCCATCTGAGTTCATTGGCACTTACTCCCAGGCCAAGTGTGCACAGGATTGCAGCTTTAGTTGCAAACCACTGCTGCAATAACTTTCTTTCAACAGCAGATTCAAAATATGAATCTTTAGAGATTAGAAACCTAGAGCTGAAAAGCCCTTTAAATGAACTAAGAAAAAGCAACATATCTGCTCACGTATATGACATTTCCCTGTATTGATCTGAAGACCCAAATCAATTCACTTGTACTTTTTCAGTATCATAATACTAATCTTAAACATTACAGGAAAAGCAGGGTGGCTCGAACCATCAAGATGCATTAGAATTTCTAACCATAGACTTACAATTCGTAGCTACCATTCAACCTTTCTTTTCCTTTCGGCTTGCTCAGCCATTTCACAAAAGTGCCTCCTCAGATTTTCCAATCAAGTTTTGCTTTTCTGTGTCAGGAATAGGGATTAGTATTTTTGGACCTACTTTTACTGTACTGTGAAATTAGACTTCTCAAGTAAACATATTAGGAAATTCTTTATATGGTGCAAATTATGTTTTTCACCTCTCATAGTATTATAGACCCTTCCATTTTATTTTCTTTAGCGACAAACCCATGTGGGTTTTTGACTGCGCAAGCCCACCTCATCATAAAATTTGAGAGTTCATTGGTGTGTTAATGGGAGCTTTGCCCCCAATTTTCTTATGTGAGATTTTCAGTAGCTTTTGCCTTGGAACAAAATTAAACACCTAGAATAAAATTAATCATAGCTATTGCCTTAATACATCTGGCCCTCCAGGTGTTGCTGGACGACAGCGTCTACCATTCCTTATTGTTGGCTATCCTGGCTGGGGCCAAGGGAATTGGAGTCCAGCACCACAGTTTCCCTGGTCCTGCTTTAGTTATTATTAATTATTACATTTATATCCCACCTTTCCTTCAAGGAGCTCAAGGTGGCAGACATGGATTTTCTGTTTCCCTAATTTTATCACCACAAGAACCCTGTGAGGTACGTTAGGGTGAAAGGCAGTGACTGGCCCATAATAATGTAAATATGGGGGAGTGGAGTTATTGCTTTGTTTTTATTATGTATTTTGGATTATTTATCTTGTAGTCATACCTCGGGTTACAGACGCTTCAAGTTGTGTCTTTTCGGGTTGCACACCGCGCGAACCCGGAAGTACCCGAATGCGTTACTTCTGGGTTTCGGCACTCGCGAATGCGCAGAAATGCTTAATCGCACTTTGCACATGCGCAGAAGCGCCGAATTGCGACCCACGCGTGCGCAGATGCAGTGCTGTGGGTTGCGAATGCTGTGGCTTGCGAAGGTGCCTCCCGCACGGATCACGTTCGCAACCCAAGCATCCACTGTATTTTTATGTTGTAAACCATCCTGAGATCTGCGGATGAAGGGTGGTATACAAATTCTAATAACTTAAATTAAAATATAATAAATAACATGTGTAATTTCAAGGAGAACTAAACATTATTCTCTCTCTCTCTCTCTGTGTGTGTGTGTGTGTTAGTAACTGGGGTTTATTCAAGGAACAGTTTCAGTAAACCTTGATACTACTTTTGTAGCCATAAACTAACACCCCAGTCCAATGTCTACATTCATATTTAAAGGGCAAGGACAAGGGTGCATTGCTATTGCTTCACTATTAAACTTAGTTGGAAGAATTCCTATCTTCCACACCGAGTACATCCTACACTGTATTTCTAGTTATGAAAAAGCAAAAACACCTGTCACATAATAAAAGGCATAATAGCATATGCAAAGTCTGAGTTCCTGAATGTGAATGCTTACGATATAGTTCTAAAACTGCCGTTTTCCGCCCTCCCTGTATGCTTATAAAAAAGTCCCCCATGGTAGTGTAGAAAACACTTTTAAAAAGTCCTAGGGGGGAAGTTTCCTAGAGACTTTGAAATCCTTCCTATTTCTGGTTCCTTTGGAGGTTTGTAAAATCAGCTCTCTTCTGCTGTCTCTCAACAAGGTAGAAAAAGAAAAAGAAAAATACCCCCTAGATATATTCCTTAGATTTTCTATTATGCTTCACAGGTTTTATACAGTTTCTGAAGTCAGTCTTATTTTTTTTATTGTCTTCTTTATTTTTGATCACTTTCTCAACCTCCCAAAAAGGGAGGGAATTAATATTTTTAAAACACTTTTGTGGGCATTATCAATTTAAAGGTCACGACTCAGGTACAATGATAAACTTAAAGAAGAATTGCATTAAATTAGGGAGATTACCTACGGAATTCCTAAATTAAGTAAGGGAAGGGAATTACATATGGAATCACCCTTTTGTCTAAGTTTCGTCTCTTCCCAGATAACCAGCATAGTAGAATTCTACAAAGAAAAGGCTAGCTTACTTAAGGTAAAGATAAAGGGACCCCTGACCATTAGGTCCAGTCACGGACAACTCTGGGGTTGCGGCGCTCATCTCGCTTTACTGGCCGAGGGAGCCGGCGTACAGCTTCCGAGTCATGTGGCCAGTGAACCAGAGGAGCGCACGGAAACGGCGTTTACCTTCCTGCCGGAGCGGTACCATTTTATCTACTTTCACTTGACGTGCTTCCGAACTGCTAGGTGGGAGGAGCTGGGACCAAGCAACAGGAGCTCACCCCGTCGCGGGGATTCAAACTGCTGACCTTCTGATCGGCAAGCCCAAGGCTCTGTTCAGGGAAGTTTTTAATGTGTGACATTTCAATGTATTTTAAATTTTTGTTGGAAGCTGCCCAGAATAACTCAAACTGTTCATTCTTCCTCCGGGTTCCTCTTTCTCAGTCATTCTTAGTTTTGAATCATTGCCTTTCCCATTTTGTTCCCAACATCTTAGGACCTGCCGCCATTGTTCACTCTGCCCTGTGTGAAGTTTTAATCCCAACCCAACTCACAACTTTCCCTCTCCTCACTGAAGATGACCTGCAAATTGTTTAGGTTCCTGAGAAACTGAAGGTTTTTCAACCATACCATCACAGACATGTGGAAGTTTCACCTCTAAAAAAATAGATTTTCTTTTCCTGCTTCCTGTAATTGTGTGTGAATTTTACTTTCTAGAACTAGGTGTTTTGAAATTGACTAGTTCAATTGATTTGGCATCTGCTTTCCCCCTCATCGTTTATGATTCAACATTGCCCAGACTCTGAGACTATGTTATATTTTAGAGCCTAGTTAACATAGTAGTAGCATTCAAATGGAAAGAGGACACTGAGGGTGAACTGTTTAAGGGATAATTAATGTGCATTAAGCTTATTGTATTCCGGCTTGCCTCACTCTTACAGATGTGTTCATACAACTTGCTCTGCTCTTAGGCTTTCCTCACTACAACCAACAACAAAAGAACTGAGTGTGGCCATTGCTAAATTGTTAGGTTTGCATAAAAATGTGAATTTGAAAAAAGAAAGCTAAAGCTGCGCTCAAATTCAGTGTAAACAACAAATAAGAATAATAATAAAATGTAAAAAAAATTAAGCCACCAATGTAAGTTGTCATCATTCTCGCAATACAGCTTTATACAACCAAGCTTGTTGTGAAATATTTGCAGTTAGAACAGGGGGTTGGGTTACCTCAGGCTTAAGGGCCCAATGAGGTCCCATTTGTCCCTTGGGACTCTCCACAAACCACACCCACTCCCCAGTCACAACACCTGTCCTTAGGCCGCACTCCCCACCAGTCCTGCTTCACAACCTCCTTGAGTGTTTTTGCCTAGCTGGAATGTGTCCTTGAATTCTGATTATGCCTTTTGCCTGCTTGGGTGGAGGATAATGTTATGTGTACAAAAGTAAAATATACATGTCATTGCTATGCTGGGGAAACCCAGCCGGATGGGTGGGGTACATATAATAAATTATTATTATTATTATTATTATTATTATTATTATTATTATTATTATTATTATTATTTTATTATTAGCCCTGGACTGTTGCCCAGAAGGGAACACAGCCCTTGGGTTGCAAAAGGTCCCCCATCTCTGAACGTGAGAAGTTGAATGCCCTCCATAAAGGATAATACATGTCACTCTGTACAGTAATCAAGAAGAGATGAAGAAAAGACTTCTTTGCCATACAAATTGCAATCTGCATAGAGGAAGAATGTGCTAACTCTGGAAACAAGTGTTTTAAATGTCTAGTCAAACAGAATCTACTATCTTTCTGGAACTTCCTGAGATGTATTGATGACATTTACATAATCTGAGCAAGGAAGAAAAGGCTTGTCACATTCCACTGAGACTTCAGCGAGTTCTCCCCCACTATTTATCTGAGTCCACAGCAGCTTTGTTTTCTGGACACTACAGTGCAACTAAGCAATTGGAATATAAATGCCACCTTACACCAGACACATACCCTCCAACATTTCTCCAATAAAAATAGGGGCATCCTAAGGAAAAGTGGGACATTATGGGATCAAATCAGGAACCAGGACGGCTTCTCTAAATCAGGGACGTCCCTGGAAAATAGGTACACTTGGTGGGTCTGTAGACAGCTACTAACTAATACACATAGCGGCATGCATTTTCCCAGAGAAAACTGGATGATTTATCTTCTATAGTAAGCTAGGGATGCTGTGCCTAACATGTTTATGTCAGGCATTCATGAAACAACAAATCCCCATCCAGTTAAGGGAAGTGACAGCTTGACGAGGACCAACTTGTGGGCAGGACATGACCAGTCGGTGGTCTGCTTCAAGGCAGTGGTCTACAGTTGGGCTGACCTACAAACCTGGCATGGGATTTTCCCACTGCAAGGGCCTGACTTTCCTTCATCTGTGTATCGAGAGCTTTGTTTGCTTCTTTTTGGAATGTACTTTGTATTCATTTTCATCTTTAAACTGTTTAACATAGTTGCATTAAGAAGTTGCTTTGTGTACATTAGAGCATAAGACATGCACAATTACATAAAATAAAAAATAAGCACACAGATAAACGTTTCTGAATAGCAAAGTTGTGTTAAAATTATTACAGTTATTACAGATTGCTTAGATTGGTGACCATAGAAGTTATAGGAATTTATAGGATCGCAGGGCTGTAAACTAAGAGTACTCTTCTACCATATGCCTCATTATTTGTATAATGAATAAAGTCACACCAGACTGCATTAAAATTGTTGTGTTTTTTTTGACCTCTTACTACTTTTTTTGGTTTCAGTTTTCCCCATAATGTTGGCTTCCGTCATGGTCCTCTGTGTGCCAGTAGCGGTTTAGTCATGCTGGCCACATGACCCAGAAAGCTGTCTGTGGACAAACGCCAGCTCCCTCAGTCTGAAAAGCAAGATGAGCGCTGCAACCCCATAGTCGCCTTTGACTGGACTTTACCATCCAGGGGTCCTTTACCTATACATTACCTTACCATGCCTCTTCTTCATTTTCTAAATCCCAATTCAGATCCCACGACCTTCTCAAATTTTGCTGAGGACAAAAATGTACCTCTATAGTAGATTTATACGAAGTTGGTATTAGTCCTTTTGTTCTTACGAGTATATTTTCTTCCACTATTATTTTTTCATATGTTTTTAATTGCATTGTGGCTTTGTTGTTTTAACCTCAGAATTTGTTTTAAAGGACCTTAATTGGTAGCCTAATGGCCATGATATTCAAACATTCCCCAACTGAATTTGCATCTCATTAATGGTAAGTGGTCGTCCATCTTTGTAAATATCTTTCAAATAATACCATTGCTTTTCTTTCCACGTATCTATCTTATAGGCTCTATATTTATTTCTGAAAAATGGGTATGGTATAATGAGACAGAGGCCTTGGACTAGAACCTTTGCCCCTTTGCTCAAATCTTGAAAGTTGTGTGAATGGATTTGCAAGCCAATGTAAAGAGTAGATTTTTTTTAAGGTGTTGCTTTTATATATTACTATCTCCAAGTTCTCTATTGTGCTCCATTGGGTTCCCTTATTTCCAGATGTTTGGTATTGTCATGTTGCTGAGTTGAGGTGTGTCGCAATAGCTGTTTAAATTTGGGGGTCCCCATCCCCCAACGTTTGGGTGAAGGTACAGCAAAGATTTTTTTAATGGGTGGTCTGTCTGGTTGAAATATGAGTTTGTTAAGTTTTCTTTGTCATTTGGACATATGGGATGGACATATGGGATGTTTTATCTCCCCCTTCTCTTCCTACCAATCTAAGCACCTGTTGGTGGAGTCTGTCCAATCGGAAGGAAAGGGAGTGGGTGCATTCTGTGACAGCTAGGTAATGAGGAGCTGGGCTCTTGGTCAGAGCGTATCAAAGCAACAGGGAGGTGGTTTGGTATGCAATCTGTCTTGTAAGAGAGCAGGGTCCCTGGCGGGCACCGTAACATGCCTCTGATGGAAACAAGATGCCAAGTGTGGACATCATCCTTGCAACTCTAGTGTTAGGGCTATATGACAGTCACGGTCAACTATTGACACCACTGTTCATGAATTACAAAATTTTGCATGGTATTTTATTTTCTAAAAGAAAACAAAAATAGTCCCCATCCAGCCACTTTTGCAGAAATAGTCTCGCCATTTTGGTCATCTTTTCCTGACTTTCTTTGAATCCTGGGTGGTTAACCTGAAGTGCATGTTGTGATTTTTTTTTTTGAGTTTGTGTGTGTGTGTGTGTTTTAAAAGAGTACAAAAATGTTTCCTCTCCACAGCAACATTCTTCACTTTGCAGCAAGGCTATTCTTTCCTTCATTAGCACACTGCTAAGGGGGAAGCAGCTTTCATTGCTCCAAATAAAGTCCTCAGCAAATAGATATGGATATCAATACTTTATTTGCGAAGTGCTTGACGTATTCAACACATGCGCCATTATGGAAGGCTTTAACTCCAAGCAAAAAAGATTTGTGGCAAAGCATATGACCTTCTCCCCACTACAATGGCCATCCCCTAATTAGGCAATGCATCTGATAGTCATTAACAGGAATGAGATAATGAATCACTTTCTCTCTTCTTTGTTAATTTGCTGTAACCAAGCGGCTAATGGATGTCAGAGCTGAGTGATTGCACTGATTATAGTGATTTATAGTTGCAACAAAACAATTTAAAACCATTCTGATTATTCATGTTAAAGATAGTTTATGTTTTGTTTACTAAATATTTTACATCCTTTTTCCTGTCCCCCCCCCCCCCTTGCAGACTTCCATGTGCAGAGCAAAAGAATTCTTTCCGGGAATTTTATTTTATTTTTATTTTTTTAAAAAAAGTTTCAGCCTGGGGATTCTTTCTGTCTTTTTCCTTTCTGGTATTGTATCGGAGCAAGACATTTTATTTTGTTTATAGAAAAATTTACCCAGTAGAAATGAAAAGCCTTAGGGTGGAAAGAAAACTTCAGTGGTGCCTAGTTCAAAAGGAGGAGGAAATAAGAGGAAATAAGACAAACTTCAAGCCACTTTACCTTGGGGCTCTCAGTCCCTTCCTCATCCTCTGCAGACACATCAGTAGCAAGTATCTCTGCTTTGATGATACCCAGAGCCCTCAGAATCCAGCTGTGTTGTCGTTTGATTTGCCTCTGTAGTTCCTTCCACTGACTTCCAATCATCTGCAGCATGTCCTTCAGTCCTTCTCGCAGAAAAATAAAATAAAACGAGAGAGAAACAAATTAAGTCATGCATTCGACTTCATCGTTTAATAACATTATTTATACTAAAGGCAGCAAAGAATTTCCCAGGGGAACAAAAAGAACAGGGTGTGTGGGGTGGGGGGTGGGGGGGATGAAATCCCCTTGACCTTAAGTATTTCATCACACTTTACAGAGAAATCTGATCTGGAATTCTAACCTATTGTTATTGCAAACGACTGGATAGGACCAAAATGTGACACACCTGGCAAAACGTGATCTGCTATAATTTCTGAATGAATACCGAAAAATAAAGCAATCTATGTTGAAGAAGGGACACGGGTGGCGCTGTGGTGAAACCACTGAGCCTCTTGGGCTTGCCGGTCGGAAGGTCAGCGGTTCGGATCCCCGCGACGGGGTGAGCTCCCATTGCTCTGTCCCTGCTCCTGCCAACCTAGCAGTTCGAAAGCACGCCAAAAGTGCAAGTAGACAAATAGGTACCGCTCCGGCGGGAAGGTAAACGGCGTTTCCGTGCGCTGCTCTGGTTTCGCTAGAAGCGGCTTTGTCATGCTGGCCACATGACCCGGATAAACTGTCTGCGCACAAACACCGGCTCCCTCGGCCAGTAAAGCAAGATGAGCGCCGCAACCCCAGAGTCATTCGTGACTGGACTTAATTGTTAAGGGGTCCTTTACCTTTTACGTTGAAGAAACAAGCAAGAAATTCATATTTCAGCCCTGTTCACTGAACAAAATGCTGTTCCAGACACATATCATTTTCCTTTTTCCTTTTTCTTTTTTTAAAAAAACCATATTTATTGCATAACAGCTATGCAATGATCTATCATGGGGTTGTGGTTTGTTTGTTTTTGAGACTGATACATTCAGGATATTATGCCAATCAGCCAACTGGCTTAACATAGCATGAATGTTTTGAGAGAAAAAGTCTGTTTCATGTTCTATCAGAGTGTATGCAGGTAGAGAAGTAATAGATGTAAAAACTCAAATAATAATCACACTAAAACCCAGATGACAACTTCATCTTAGGGGGGGGGGGGAATACCTTTTTCCAACCAGACCAAAATAAAGCCTGAAATCTCTAGGCTTGTAGAGCGTGCTGATTAAAACCATCCTATTAAACTAGTCATGCAAAGTTCCAAAAACATGACAAAAGTTATTATTCATTCTGACTTAAGGCTTTTACTGAAAAGGACAAGCATAACTAAAGGAAATAATATTCCTAATCTTAAAATCTTTCCTAATAAATACTTTAAAATTGCAGTAAGAATTAGCTTAAATGGCAAAGGAGCATTTACCAATGCGATTACTCATGCTTACTATGTAAAATATATATGTGTGTGTATAGATATGAAATCCTAATTTATCATCTTAATGTTATTTCCATAGCACCTACATCAAAGAATATGTCAGCGTGAAGTTTTCAGTGATGTAATTTCAATTGAAACTCAGCTGAGCATTGAGACCAAAATAAAATGAACAGACTATTTGCTGGCAGTATTTCATTTTGTAAGTATCACAGCATTGTATGCAGTATATGAAACATTTATAAATCTTGAAGGTCAAACTGATAATGTAAATATTAATAATACATAAGGAAGTGAATATATGCAGTAATTTACAGCAATGCTTCTTTATTCTTTAATAGTCTGGAGACATAAAGACTTGCAATAATTCAGAAGGATTTACCTGATTTGTGAGATACTATAAGATCAAGAAGTTGGCGTCCTTCTTCTACAACAGCTTCCTTCAAAGCACAGTGGCTGTCTACATTCAGCTTAAAACTCTGCAAGGGAAATTATATATATGTATATTTATATTTATATATAGACGGAAATGGTAGAGAAGCATTCTAACATAAAGCATTTGTACTAAATTACTTGCTATTTTTTATCAAGAACCGCAGTGCCATTTACTCAACGG
The DNA here is from genome assembly GCF_965207765.1 of Zootoca vivipara. Lineage (NCBI taxonomy): Eukaryota > Metazoa > Chordata > Lepidosauria > Squamata > Lacertidae > Zootoca > Zootoca vivipara. The sequence goes on along the minus strand of NC_142582.1, from coordinate 100,838,941 downwards.
CCACATACATTTGCAATACTGAAAACTATTGATATTTCAGAAGGGAGCTCAAAATGTTTCCATTAGATTAGCAAAGTGCATCTGTGTTGAAACAGCTGACAAATCTAGAAATTCATTAAGTTTTATGAAAACATGTAACCTGTAGGCAATATCTGGAATAACAGTGTCCTATAAAATACACTGAACTGGAGCCATCAGTTCATGAACGCTCTTTTTCCTAAATAAATAAATTCAAATATTGGAGAATAAATGATTTCTATAAATATATGCAGCGTATATTTTTATCCAGTCAAACAAAATATTGCAACAAATTAGTTCTGTTGTTCAGGTTCACGATAGTCCACTATTGTATTTATTTTGGTGGTAATCAATTTTGTTTTGACAACTAGACAAAGGAAGAACAACAAAGGAACTCGCGGAACTCTGTGTGAACTTGTGGCACCTCTCTGAGTATTTGATGTACGTCACACAGCAGCCTTTACAAGGGAAGACCTGCAAAGTTTAATGGAAAGAATCTTACATTTATACACGGAGCACAACATACTCATTCTTGCACACTTACAGCACTCACCCCTCCACACACCCGGGCTTACTTCTCCCTTTCCCTTCCTTTACTCCTAACTTCACTAGAAATGATAGGAACGATCTCTCCACCTGTCAAGGCAGAAAGTCCTGCACACTGCCTCGCTCCTACATTCAAAACAGCTGGGCCCAGGAGAAGTGGATGGCTAAAAGAGTGCCCATTTTTGGAATGATTTGGAAGGGGCTAGAAAAATGGTAAAATATGCTGACAGCTAAGGTCAAATGACAAATACTAGCAATATAATTTTGCGGTGTAATGCTATGCATGTTAGTCTCATTGCATGTATAAATTTAAGTCACTGTTTTATTGTGGGCACTGGGCTGCCGTGGAAGGACTTTCCCTGAAAAGTGGCACAGAAACACTGGAAACAAACAAACAAACAAACAAACAAAGCCACTTGCTATCTAACCACCATATTCATTCTTCACTACAGTATTTCAACTATACACCGGGGTGAGGATTCACTTTGGCCCAGCCAGATGGATCCAAAAGTGCCCACTCCTCCACAGGCCACTTTGGGCAGATGTGTGGGGTGGCCCATGTGGCGTCATATACAGTAGAGGAATCTGTGCCTGCTTTCAGCCGCGATTGGCTCCATTTGGGAGCTTCTGGATGGAGATCCCGAGCGCAGCCAATTCCAGCATGGCTTGCATTCAGCACTGAATTTAATTTAGAGGTGTCTTATGAAACTTTGAAAGCAACCTGCCCGCTCACCTTGTCCCCTGGTATGTCAGTGAGGAGTCGGCTAATAAAACACAATTGCAGAATGGTGTGAGCCGCACACAAGGCTCTCGTGCCTTTAAAAGCAGCACAGAAGTTGGCATCTGAGCGGCTACAGTTTGCTGTATCATGTGAGAAATGCACTGTCAATTTCTATAAAGAAATTAAAGATGGAAGACCTCTCTCTGTCTTCGTATCTTTAGATACCGCTAATGAATGATCACAGAAAGCCCCTCCCGAAGCTCCCAACACAAATTCATGCTGTGCTATTTTTTTTATGGCATTCAGTTTGTCATCTAGAATTCTTTTAAAAACAAATATATTTTAGGGAGCTAAGGAACCCAATTTAAACATTTTGATTTTCCACAAAGATGCTCACATTTAAAAACTGAGGTGGCCGACAAAAATAACTTTTTATATATATTATTAGGCAAGTAATGCCAAAACCGGAATGAAAATGAGATGGAGCCAAAAATATAAACTGGGTCAAGCATCCAGAAGAGAAGAAGAAGAAAAACAACATTACTTTTTGTGCAGCTCCTTTTCGTAAAGCTTCACTTTCCGTGAAACCTTTTCTAGAAGTTCCTTTCATGAAAGTGAGCTCAAACAATATTAAATTTACTGTTTACTTAAAACAGGCCTGTGTTGAATAGTTTGTAATCATGCACTTCACAAGAGATGTACCATGCGAGTGCCTCATAGCAAAAGAAAACCTAAAGGGCCCGAGAGGAGGTTGGATAATTTCATGTAATTGAAGCGGAGCATCGATGCAGCTGGATGTGGCGCAGCCTCAAGATGATGGGGATGCGTTTGATAGGAAAATTGGAAAAGATGAGGTATTCTTCTTCATTAGAAAAAATAGACTTGCTGCCCTAGAAAAGATTCATTTAACATAACATATCAAGTATACAATGCAGCTTGATTTACAGGTGCACCTATTAACCAGTAATAATGTTGACTGAAGAAGTAAAATATGATGAATAAAGATGGGCCAAAACTCTGGGGCTTGATTTGCAATTTTACAGTTGCACAGAATTTAGACTTCGGCGTCTTAATTTGCTGCAAAGCACAAATAGCGAAATCTGGCAACAGATTAACCAATAACACATTGGTCTTAAGGGGGGAACTCTTTTCACTAACTGCAAGCATCGTAGCAAACAAGAGCAAAATAGATGGTAGTCAGTGGCACATTACATTATCTCCATTCAGGTGTGTGCCTTTTACTTCTTCTGCAGAGTTAAAGCTGGCTGCTTCCCAGAGAAAATAACTCAATGCTGACAGACTAGGCAGATCTGGCATCAACAGCACAGTTTTACAGGTAGGAGCATGGGGAGGTGGGCAGCTAGGAGCAGTAAAGGTAAAAGGTAAAGGACCCCTGAATGGTTAAGTCCAGTCAAAGGCGACTATGGGGTTGCGGCGCTTATCTTGCTTTCAGGCCGAGGGAGAATTCTTTCATAATCCAAATGCCTAGCTAAATAAAAATATGTGTAGCCTTTTCTTAAATATCACTGCAGTGTATATATGAAGCTCTTTGTTCCTGCATGCTGAGGTCCTATGTCATATTCAACAAAGTGTTAAGCAGATCGTTTTGTCAGTCCAAGGATTTCTCCTTGTGCAATAATAATAATAATAATAATAATAATAATAATAATAATAATAATAATAATATATATTTATACCCCACCCATCTGGCTGGGTTTCCCCAGCCACTCTGGGTGGCTTCCAACAAAATATTAAAATACAATAGTCCTTCAGATATTAAAAGCTTCCCTAAACAGGGCTGCCTTCAGATGTCTTCTAAAAGTCTGGTAGTTGTTTTTTCCTTTGACATCTGATGGGAGGGTGTTCCACAGGGTGGGCGCCACTACCGAGAAGGCCCTCAGCCTGGTTCTCTGTAGCTTCACTTCTCACAGTGAGGGAACCGCCAAAAGGCCCTCGGCGCTGGACCTCCGTGTCCTGGCAGAACAATGCAACAGAACAATCACCTGCTCTCCTCTCCCTGTGTCCCTGTGCACCTCCTAAATCTGTTCCCCCAAACCCTCCAGAGCAGATCTGGAGGTGGAACATGCAGGTGGAAGAGACAGGGAACAACCCACTGAGCTGGTGCAATTTTGCAGTTGAATACTGTACTGCCTACGGTTTCTAAGCCAATGTACATTGTTCTTTTTTTCTGAGCCAGCAAAATCCAAGGTATACTTAATATAGCATTGGGTGAAGCTGACTGTATCTCTGTCTCTAACACTGGGTATATTGGCAGTTATTGTTTTAATAAAATCCAGACCTTTTACATGGTTACGAAGATATTTTGAAACTATTTCAGACAGTATGGTTGCATACTGCAGTACTCATAGATGTGCGGTTGTTTGTGTTCTGAATTACACCCAGTGCATGTCATGTTCCTAAAACAGCAAAGTGAAGTATAGGAAGAAACGAAGCATGTCTGTCTTGGATCCATTGCTGTACGGCTTCAGGACTGAAACTGCCTTGGTCGCCATGGCTGATGACATTTATTGAGAGAGAGATGGGGGAAACCTTGCTTATTCTCCTTGAACTCTCAGTGGATTTTGACACTGTCGTACTGTTGACCACAATACCCTTCTGGAGCATCTCAAGGGGTTTGGGGGAGCTGTGCTTCAGTGGTCCCACTCCTACCTCCAGGGTTTTCTCCAGAAAGCAGTCATGGGAGGCTACTGCAGCCCCGTGGGAGTTGGCAAAGGCTGCTCAAGTCTCTACATGTGTTGTCTACTATGTAAATATTCTGTGTGCAAATGTCAGATGGGAGCAGATAGCAATGACGGCCATGCAAGATCCCCCAATTCAAAAAGTCCCGCTCCATTTTGAGTACAGCCCTGACATTTCCACGCTTGAGTTTGCCTCTATTGCTAGCCAGCCTTCCCTCAATGGCGGATTTAGGAAAACACAACTGGTTCGGTCGCACTGGGTGCCAAGCCTTGGGGGCGCTGCAACTATTATGTCCAATGGAAGGCGAGAAATGTGTGTGTATCAGATTTTGACGTCACACATGGAGCCGCTGAAATTTCAGGCACCAAGGTCTGCCGCTACCTAATTCTCCTCCCCCTCCCCAATAAAAAAAACCTTTTATTTTGAGAAAGATAACTTGTAGCATCAACAAAGGAACTGTGTTTATGTGCACAATTACAAGCATTATTTTCCATTGGGAAGCAGGGATTTTAGACAAAAACACACCACCCACTTTTTCTAGTATTTAAAATAAAAGGTTTTTTTAAAAACAAACAAACAAAAAAAGTTTGACCAAGCTGCGGGAGGCAGTGGAAGACAGGAGTGCCTGGCGTGCTCTGGTCCACGGGGTCACGAAGAGTCGGACGCGACTAAGCGACTAAACAACAAAAATGTACTTTGTGAGGAGTCTGTCTATCACTGGAAGTGGGGCAGGCCAGTATATGGAATCCGTACTTAGAGATGTTCCTACTTAAAGATGGGAAGGCCTGGAAAAAAAACCTTGGGGAAAATAATCAAACTATATAAAACTGTTTTTTCCAATTTTTCTGGGGGGAAAATGGCTTTGGAAAAAACCCGGGGGGGGGACCCCCATTTTCCCAGGTTTTTCCCCAGGCCTTTCCATCTCTATTTCTACTCCTTTAGATTCCTTCCAGCAAATACAATATCTCCAGAAGACTAGAAAATCATTGGGTTGATTAACAAATTCTACTGCTGCAGCAGATATGTGCAGCATATTGTCCCTCCATGTAGATTTATGATTCCTTGTCCCCTCACCAGATTTGCTGCTATTATTCATATTTCGATTCCGCACCCCAGATTCACTTCCACCTGTAGCTTGCTGCTGTTGCTGTGATCCTTTACCTATTGCTTGTACAGCTCTTGCTTCCTAATAGTATGAATACTTTCCTTCCTCTCCATCACCTAACTATCTACTTATATCCCTCTCTCTGACTCACACACAGCACATAGGCAAAGCAAATCTACTCATTCGGGGGGGGGGAATCATGTAAATTCACCTTAAAAAATTCCTGCTTGTCTAAAGATTATGCATAGGAAATATGAGCTGTAATCTCTCGCCTTCTCTCCCTGATATGACAGAAGGGAACTAAACGGCACCATCACTGTGGATGAGCTTTAAAACTTGTGATTTGCCCAAACCTGTGTTCTGAAGTGCTCCAGCCCTGGGAGGGCAGAACAACATGATCCACCCCGCCCACTTAACATAGATCAGTTCTACCATGCATACATGTAATAACACATGAACCCATTCTACAATAATTATTAAAACAAAACATTTTAGCAGACTTCCCTTGAGGGTTTTTCTTTTGTTAGCATTATCCAAAGCAGCTTCTGCCTACGACAATATACTTTACACAGTCTGAAGGTGAAATGAAATCCTTCTTTTAGAAATGTGTTTGGAAAAGTTGTTTCAGATCTCCAAATAAATAAATGCGTATGGAATCATTTTAAAAATGCAAATAAATATTTTTTGAAACAGAAATGGGAAAATTCTTTTGCATTGGCAAAAGAGCAACAAAAATAGGACAAAAACAGGAGTGGGGAACTTTTGACCCTCTATCTGTTGCTGCGCTACATTCTTGACCATTGGCCATGCTGGCTGGGAATGATGGGAGACAGAGTACAATAATATCTGGAGAGTCACAGGTTACTCACAACAGAGGTATAAGTTGTAGTTTGAATCCAAGAAGGCGGAAGGCTTAAACTCAGGCCTTGGCAAAGCACTGGAAACAGAACTGAATTGTGCAAAAAGTAATTATTTGTAAGTTGTGACAGTGTATAAACTCACAGTGTTTGTGGATATAGTCCTCTTTTGTTCTTTAAAGATATTTAGCCTGCACACATTGGGTTTGAAGCACACACAACACACACACACACACACACACACATTTCCATTCTGTGAGCACTGATATGTTCCTCCTCGGCACATCCCCAGTTTGATGCTCAACAGTGTGAAGAGGGCATTTGCACATCTTTTTGCTCAAAGAAGGAAGTCCTAACACATGGATAGGCAAACTAAGGCCCGGGGGCCAGATTCGGCCCAATCACCTTCTAAATCTGGCCCGCAAACGGTCCGGGAATCAGTGTGTTTTTACGTGAGTAGAATGTGTCATTTTATTTAAAATTCATTTCTGGGTTATTTATGGGGCATAGGAATTTGTTCATTCCCCCCTCCAATGACCTCCACAAGGTCTGAGGGACAGTGGACCGGCCCCCTGCTGGAAAGGTTTGCTGACTCCTGGGACCTAACAGGTGCACACACACGGGAGCCTTTTCCACAGCAAGGCAGCTTGAGACTTAAACCCAGGGCTTGCTGTCAGAAGCTGCCTGAGGTGTGTCGTGGGACAGATGATTAGGGGGCAGCTAAGCTGCCATTTCCCACTCCTTTAGTTAGTGCCAAATGCAAATACGATATCCAGATCATTTTGTCACTGCCCTTAATGGGAACTTAATTTCTTAGACTTCTGTTTAAACACAGATTAGCGTTTCTGCCAGGCCAAGAGCAAATGCAAAGTTGACATTCTAATTAATAAAATATAGATCACAAAGCAATGACTAGTTCTGTCTTCCAATAAAGCAATGCCCCTTCATTAACGTACAGTGCAATCCTATGTATGTGTGATCAAGAAGTAAGTTTCAGAAGGCTAGGTGACAGAAACTTAGTGTGTGCATGTAATTTGGGAATATATAAACCTGCACACCATTCAAAGTGAAATTGCAGGTCCCCTCCCCATTATATGAATCCCTTGATTAAACATGCAGGTGACACTTCAACAACTAGCTTTGATCTTTTTTTGGACGGCATTCCTCAACATTAAACTCGGTTCCAAAGGTCCAGCAGAATGAAGAAAGTCTCTGCAGACTATAATGCACATATGGATGTGAGCTGGCCACATAAACAGAGGTGGGTTGGCCACTGTTTGTGATGCACAAGGCTGTGTGCACCTTGCTTCAGGTAGAGCTTGGAGATTTTGATTGCACTACAAGCCTCCTTTGCCTGCTACAACCTTGACAATTACTCTACCGGTGCAAAACAGTGCTGTGATTTTCAATGTACATTAATGCATCGTCCAATCACCAACTTTAGCTCAATGACATTCAGAATGATCCCACTATGATGTTCCAGAGTATTGACAAATCGGGTCCTCCCTAACAAGAGGGCATGTGTTGCAGTGGGACCTGGCAACCAGACCCTGTGTTGTGGGTGGGAACGTTTCCGTAGCCACAACACCCTATTGGTGGTCCCTCGATCTGGGGAGCAATTGGGCAAGGGATGCCAGTCAACGCGATCAAGGGACCTCTACTTAAGCCGATGCACATGTCCCTGAGCTTCCTCTTTGGGGCTCTGTGCATCAGAACACCCGTCCATCTCTCCCTATATTTAGGGCTCTTGCTTGACCTTGCTATGCTGTCGTGTGTCGCCTGTCGTTGGGACAGGGGCACAGCAGGAATTTCCCCCACTCGGCTGATTGGCTGGTGCCACTTGGGTTTCGCCTGCCACGTAGCAAATCGTCACAACTTGTAAGGTTGCGGATAGGCTCTGGTTCAGGTGGATAGGGGTGGCAGGATGCCTAGCCATCCCTATGCGTTGGGTATTCCTCTAAAAGGAATCCACGGACTCATGGTTGGCCTTCCCTTTGAGGCGTTGTGCCCTGAGCCTGAGTCTAGGGGACATCTGGGTGGAGGCCTAGCAGACCCCCCTGCTTGCCACTGTCCCAGGTGTTCACCCATGGCTGAATTATGGTTGCTGCCCAGAGTCAGCGCTGCCTACAGTGCGGCATGGAGCTAGTTGAAGCAGAGCCTATGCAACCACTCACTTGATTTTAATCAATAAAGTTGTGGCCTAAATTCTGCCAAAAACCAAACCAAAAATTTGAGTCTTGTCTGAATTTATTTCAGGGGGTGGTAAAAAGTCTCCACAGGCAACTGAGGAATTATTTAACCCAGGAGGAATAAGACCAGCACAGAGAAAGCTCTCACCCCAGTCTCCTAGATCCTGAATTCCTTGAATTGTTTCTTTTCCTGTATGTTGCGGTGTGCTTGCTGACTGAAGCACTGTTAGTGGGTGGTTCCCTAGACTGAAAGGGTGGGGTTCAACCTGTTCTGGAAGGAGCTGAACTCCTACATGGGAGCAGGTGGGCAGCTTGGGGGGCAGAAAGCTAATTGTTGCTCATCAAATGTTGGGCTGTTACTCATTCTTTTTACGTTGTTGTGGTTTTACAGACATTATGTATTTTAACAAAATATGTACACTTTGGCTAAAGGAAGGCCTGGGGAATAAGCTAAATAAAGGGGGGGGTCATTGTCAGCTTCAATCAATAATCTTGTCTTACCAAGTGTGTTTCCAGGTAGAGCTTAAGGCTGTCTGTCTCTGCTTTAGGAGGAGTCCAGTTCTCTGTCGTTTCCATGGCTTCATTCAACCAGTGGATGAATTCGTCTAGCTTGCTTACAAATCCCTTCCACAAAAAGAAAGGGGGGGGAGAGACAATGACAAGAATGTTAGTAAAATAATGCAAAATAACAATCAGGTAAAAACAATAATTTTATGTCTTTATTTTAATTAAGGGAACATGGCACTGCTCTGAATGTGGCAACTAGCTACACTAAAAGAATGTGGCAGTTCTTGCTTATGAAGATGGGAGAAGGTTGGGCAATGCATAGCATCTGCCGGCCTGGTTTGCACATCAACACTAAGTAAAATCGTGGCATAGTACAAACACACAAAAATAAGAAACTGAAAATCTGACACTGGCAGATCTGTCCATCTCTCAGTCAAGAACTGCCTTCTCCCAGATGCTGGATTCCAGCCCCCATCTTCCCCAGCCAGCATGACCAATAGAGAGCTGGCAGGCCACAGGATCCCCATCCCTTATCCAGGGTTCCCTTATCCTCTTTTGAGTTTTCTTCCTGCTGGTACAACTGGTTTTTAGCTTTGCTGTAGTTTTTCCATTCTTCTGGGTTTGTGTGTGTGTGTGAGAGAGAGATTTTATAGAATACTTTTGTATTTGCTTTTAAATATGTGGCAAGTTGCTTTAGAGGTTCCTCTAGCTCAGGCACCCCCAAACGGCAGCCCTCCAGATGTTTTGGCCTACAACTCCCATGATCCCTAGCTAACAGGACCAGTGGTCAGGGATGATGGGAACTGTAGTCCAAAACACCTGGAGGGCCGAAGTTTGGGGATGCCTGCTCTAGCTGAAGGATAATAAATAAATTAGCAAAAACAAATAAAGATATTGTAAAAGCTTCAGTGGAAGAACAAAGGGAAAGTTTTTGCAGAGGTCCTTGTTGCTGAACTTCCCAAGGTAAGTGTTGTGTTTGTAAAAGATTTAAGACAATTGCCCTGATTCAGACTTGCATGGGTGTAGCCAATATCAATCAATCAGTCAAAACCTTTATTGGCATAATGTGTAGCCAACATCACCGTACATGCACAGCCTTATAAAATAAGCAGCAGCTGAAACACAGGGAACCATCTTATGCTGAGTCAGACCATTGAACCAGGTTCCTCAGTCTACACCAGGCATCCCCAAACTACAGCCCTCCAGATGTTTTGGCCTACAACTCCCATGATCCCTAGCTAACAGGATCAGTGGTCAGGGATGATGGGAATTGTAGTCCAAAACATCTGGAGGGACGAAGGTTGGGGATGCCTGGTCTACACCACAAGGAGGAAACCTATGGCCCTCAAAGGTATTGGCCTACATTTCCCATCAGCCACAGCCATGAGTATGCCCAATGGTCAGGAATGGTGGGGAGTTGTGGTCCAACAAACTCTGCAGGGCCAGAGGTTTCCCACCCCTGATGTATACTGACTGGCATCAGCTCTCCATGTCTTGAGACAATAGTGCCCACCCCTCTCCCAGTCCTTCCGGAAGAAGCTAGGGATTGCACTTGGATTCTCTGTGTGCAACAACAACAACAACAATTTATTATTTATACCCCGTCCATCTGGCTGGGTTTCCCCAGCCACTCTGGGCGGCTTCCAACAGAAAAATAAAATGAAACAATCAATTAAACATTAAAAGCATCCCTAAGCAGGGCGTCCTTCAGATGTCTTCTAAAAATCCGGTAGCTGTTTTTCTCTTTGACATCTGATGGGAGGGTGTTCCACAGGGTGGGCGCCACTACCGAGAAGGCCCTCTGCATGGTTCCCTGCAACTTGGCTTCTCGCAACAAGGGAACTGCCAGAAGGCCCTTGATACTGGACCTCAGTGTCCGGGCAGAACGATGGGGGTGGAGACGCTCCTTCAGGTATACTGGACCGAGGCCATGCTCTGTCACTGAACTACGGCAATGCTGCCCCCACTAACACTTTAGATGGGAAACTGAAAGAGGGGACAGACAGATTGAACTGAGCCCCTTCTTCCCCTTCCAGATAATTTGTCAGTGCAACGGTCACTTCTTTTGCCATGCTACACACATGTGGTCCCAGCTTGGCAGAATCACACAAAATGCAGCAGCTGTTTTGTGTCTATGGCTCTCGATGTGTGAGCCAAGAGCTGCTTCTCATCGGTGCATATGATTTCTAGATAGATCAGGGCCACGTGTTGAGAAGGAAGCACGGTCACAATCTAGGAATGTGAAAACTCTGTGTCTATTGGAATATCCTGCAAAGTTATTCCTAACAAGAGCAGTAAAAAGGATAGTTATGTTCAGCATATAAATATTTTATACCACATGATCTTATTTAAAAGCATCCTAACACCAGCAATTTATATCTCATTTTCTTGCATATGTATAGCCACAAAATGACATAACGAAAAACAGTGGTAGAGAATATTTAACCTGTGATATTGAGAAAGGGATCTACATATACACTAATATGGCATAAAGAGGTGATAAGCGGAACTCAGCTGTAATTGTTCCCCTTGCAATGACACTTTACAAAGCAGGCGTGCTTCTGGTAAACAACAGTCAAGGATAAGATAAAATCTAGAAGTAGTGGCATAAGAAGAGGTGGCTATAGCCCTGTTACCAGAAAAAGGCCCTTTTCTGGTGCAAAGCACGAATCACTATAATCCCACTATGTTTCAGATGGTGTCTGTAAAATTTTATGGAGACTGTTCAAAAGAAAACAACTGTAGAGATTGAAAATTATTTAGAATACTAAAAGCCTGACACTGAAAATTACTGTCGGAATATAGATAACACTGTCCAGTTCCTAAATCTCATTATTCAAGCAGACAGCACCACCTGGAGGCAGAAGTGCAGTATGCCAGGTATTGCCAGCAGTTATTTCAGACAAAGGTGTTTCAACACAAGATATAGCATTCTTCTAGTGATCTTCTAGTGCCAACATGGATGGCCTTTCGGCACTTATTACAAACATACCTATGCTCTCAGGCTCCTGCAGGTACTTAATTTTCAACAGGCTGGTTATTGACTTTAACCCTGCTCTGGGCTTTCAGCTACATTTCATTTATTGTAATTTTGATGTCAATGTTTGTACTTCTAAAATTGCTGTTCACCACTTGATGTGAAAGGTGTTGCAGGAATGCCTTAATAAACAAAACAGAACCCCACCTCCCCACCATCAGTCTAACTTTCGCTTGTTCTGGGCCCAGGTATGGTCAGAGTCAACAGCTGATGCAGACTACATCAGAAATACGTGACCTCGGCAAACACAGTAAATTTGGAGCAACCGCTCTTATTGGTTTCAAAATAGGTATCCCACCTCTGCTCATGCTTGGACTGACAATAATCATAATTTAAGGGGCTAGCATTGTTGGATGCTAGTATCCGTCTGTCTTGGGAGACAATGCAACAGTGCACCTTCGGGGGTGAATTGCACTATTTATTTCCAGGTATATCCTAATAATGGCTTCTCTACCCAATAGGGCTAGGTTATGGCTGGGATAGCTCAAACTCGGTAGAGCATGAGACTTTTAATCTGCATTGCAGGGAACTGGGATTAGATGCCTCTCGTAGTCCCTTCCTACTCTACCATTCTTCAATTCTATGATCCAATTGTAACTAAAATCTATTTCTTTGATATTCCCACTCTATGTGATCAGTGGGTATGAGTCTGTTGCCTCTCCCTATCCCCATTACCATCCTTACAGCCCTACATGGGTTGGTTGCTGCAGTGGAGAGCTTTTTCTAGTCCAGTAAGTTCGCCTATGATTTGGAACCCTAGAAAACCAGAGTTCTAAATCATGCAGGGAGCATATCGGAGTATAGCAGGCTCTTTGATGTAGAGGTTCAGCCCCACAAGATGCGTGTGGTGGGACTGATTCAATGGCTTCACTCCTATTTGCCTTTGCCCTCTGCCGGATGGTAAACAAGGAGTGGGAAACAGCTGAAATAACCACATACCCTTCCCCTTATTTACCCTGTCTCACTTCTCTTCCTGCCTCTGCTCTCTGCATTGCCTCTAGTTCTAGACTGTAAGCTCTACGATTCTATGATTCTGTGATTCTCCAATGGTGTGCTGGATGGGGCTGATGGAAGTTATAGTCCAAAACATCTGGAGGGCATCAGGTTGGCAAAGGCAGTGGTAGCCAGTGTTACATATTACAGTGGGTGAGAAGGTATCATAGAACTGTAGAGTTGGAAGGGACCATGGGGGTATGTATGTATGTAATGTATGTAATTTATTTGATTTATATACCGCTCTATACCCGCAGGTCTCAGGGTGGTTCACAATCTAATCCAGGCACCTCCAAACTTCGGCCCTCCAGATGTTTTGGACTACAATTCTCATCTTCCCTGACCACTGGTCCTGCTAGCTAGGGATCATGCGAGTTGTAGGCCAAAACATCTGGAGGGCCGCAGTTTGGGGGTGCCTGATCTAATCCAACCCCCTGAAATGCAGGAGGCTCGAACCCAAGATTAAGAGTGTCATGTTTTACCAACTGAGCAATCCCTCATACCCCTTTGAAAATTACCAGAAACAAGCAGCTCTAGAATAGATAAAAATGTATACCAGCTCTGAGAAGGCTGCTCTGTGTGCGGTATCTACCATTTTTCACTCTGACTGCACATTCCAAATTTACTTCCATCCCGTCCCAAAGCATGTTTATGTTGGACTAGATCTGAGCAATGTTTTATGGTATTTGAATGGGATGCTGTGCTGAGGAATATGACATAGGAACTACCCTGTGATACTAAATGATTTGCTAGCTTTTTGTTGGTTATTCCTTCCAATAATAATAATAATAATAAATACCTGAAAAGGCTTGCTTGAGACTTGATTCTGGGAAGATACATCAGAGGGTGCTCAGATTCATATTATTCTCGGGAACAACTAGCTGCTGAAGCCAATAAGCAATGAACATGCATGCCTGGACTGACCCTTAGATTCTAACCAAAGAGGCCGTTAAGAGGAGACTGTTCTGATAACAGCTTTCTGTCTTGAATTCCTTCATGTTTTGGTGTGTGTTAGGGTTGAGCCAAAAACAGGAAGCCTTTTTTCAAAGTGAAAAAACCTCCCTTTCAGTGGCTCATCAACTGCCTCTTCAAAAGGAGGCAATTGTGTTCTGTCTATAGTTATGTGACCATACCGACTCACAGGAATGCTCAGCCATTAAGTTCAACAGATTTTTTCCGAGCTAGTTATTATCTTTCAATTTAATCCACCCCACGTGATAGCTGTGAGGCTAAAAAAGTGGTGAGGAAGAAATGGAATCACGGTTTTCAATCTGATAAATTAAAAACAATCAAATAGCCTGGAACTATGAAGCCAGCTACAACCAACAAAACCACAATTGGAATTTGGTATGGATACCGTTTGGGCAGTTATGGCTGGGAAATGAATGAATGAATGAATGAAGAAGTTTAAACTGTTTTCGAAATCTAACTGTATTTCCTGAGTTCACATGTGGCGTTCTTCCTGTTTTTCCTCAAAGGTGTTTCATTGCTTCAATCAGGATGCTCTCATGCTGATTGAAATTAGTCCCACTGCACTCAACTGAGCTATTTGGATCTGATTTAAAAACAACAACAAAAAACCAACAACAGAACAAATCTGTGAAAGAGATGCAGTAGCACCAGTTGGCCTCAAGAGGGTGCCAAGTAGCCATGTCTGAGAAGGATATTAAATGCAGTAGCAGCAGATGCAACAAAGTAGAAAACAATCTCCCCTACGTTTTGCTACATCAACTCCCAAGCATCACTATGGAAAAGCATTAGAAAAATGTGAGATGGGGATGGCCTACAATGTATAGTATTTGTGGATCAGCTTTAAATATCTCAATATGCAGCTATTACTCTTGGAGATAACAGAAGCAGAAGGCTACTCGTGTTTGCTTATTCGTCCTATGTCTGGAATGGAAATCAAGCCAGTGAATGCTATTGGTATTTCCTGTGTTGCAGCTTTTCGCCCACTAATGATACAGAATTGATTACACTTCCCCCTCCATTTGCATTGTGTGTCCTTTGCACTGAAACAAATGGGGTGGAATTATGTAAGGACAACAGCATTTGCATAGTTAATTACATAAATTATGTAATTTCACCACAGCGGACAGGAAGAGGAATAAAGCAGTTTTTGGCAGAAGACAAACTGCAGCGGAACAGAAGCAGCGCTGCATGCAACAAAAACAAAGCAGAATGGAAAACGGCACCTTCTTACATCCCTAATCACACCAGAGATTGTTCATTGCGCTGTACCGTTTACAAACACTTTATTCTTTCATGGCAGGGATGAATGGATCAGTTTACTTCCAGTTCCTGTCAATTTCATGTGTGTTCCTTCACAAAACTGTTCTGCCCTGTATAAAGGTGTGTGTGTGTGTGTGTATGTGTGTGTGTATTTGCATGAAAATTTGTGAATGCACTTGAACTAATATATTTTGATGTATATTCTCTGGGATGTATATCATTGGATATATATTGTTGTTAGCTGCTTTGGGCATCTCCATTTTGAAATGGTATAAAAAGGAGGCAAAATGCATTTATAACTTCTTGACACTCTTGGTACTTGCCCACCCACCCCTCACCAACCTTTTTTTCCAGCTGCAGGGAAAATATAAATGAAGCAGTATAGAGGTAAACACTGTTAATTTCTTCCTTACCTCCATTTTTTCCCATATAATTTCATAATTATCCTGATCTTGTATATCCTGCATCAGCTGTTGAATTAAAGCCGATTTATTTGTGGCAGACAAGTCATTCTTATCGGCGGGCTGAGTGACTGGTGGCTTTCGCGGCCTCTCTTCCAGGAATTTTTTGATGCTTGGTGAAGATGTGCAAAGCTCTTCATCAGACAGAATGTCACTAAGAGGCCCCGATTCAATGCTGTCCCCTATGGAGGATATTATGTCACTCGAAGAGCTGGGTGAAACTCTGCCCAACCTTTTGTGCTTCTTTTTGATCTGATAGGTCGGGTAAAGCTCAGAGTCCGAGTTCATTTCAGAGAGCTCCCAGTCGTCGATGTTTTGAATGGTCTCTGCTTGAGGTTTCTGAGGAAGCAGTTTTGTCAAATTTTCTAATTTCAAAGCTAACACTTCAGTTTGTTTGAGGTGTGAGGGAAGTGCTAAGTATTCATCGGAACCATACCAGGCACCAGCAACTTTGCTGTCCGTAGTGATGTAACTCGGTGAAGATGAATGGGCCTTTTTGCCCTGACTTCTTGGAAGAACGGGAGACGAGGACACTGCAGAATCTGAACCAGCTGAAGAGCCACTTACTTGGCTACGACCAGGTGAAGCAGAGTGATCTCTTTCACTGCAATACTGGCCATTCAGTTCTTGCCGTTTACAAGGATCAGAAGACGCAGAGGTCGAATCACTTTCAGTTCCTTCTATGGACTGCAAGCTACCAAAGGGAATTCCATTTTGCAATGCAGTGAGGCCTCTTTTAGCCAAATGATTCGGCGATGCAGCATTTGACCCAATCCTCGATATCCTGCAGGATGCCACCTCCTCGGGAATGTCGTGCGACTTTTTGCATCTCAACTTCTCCCTTCTAGTGTTGTCACTGGGCTTCCCCAGGCCGATGGAATTTTCCTTCAGGTGGTTCTGAATTGTGTACTTGAGATTCTGATCACTTATGTTGTGCAAGCAATCACACGACTGGCTGATGGAAGAGGGGCAGTTTTTGTATGCCGCTTGTAAAGCCAGGCAAAGCTTGGATCTGTCTGGTGGATCCAACAGCGAGGGTGTGCTCCTGCTCATTTCAGTCTTAAACATCAGGGAGATCTGGTTTTTTATATCATTGATCACCATATCTGTCCTAAATATGTCTTCCTTTAGAAACAAACCACGTTTGGGCACAGTGGGTTGTGTAGGAGAATCCTCGTTGTAGTCAAAGCAGTCTCTAATTGATCTCTTGGGAGTGGAGTTTTCGCTATGAGGATGCTGTTGGCTTTTTGCACCGTCGGAGGGTAATGGATCGAGCTCCTGTTTTACTAATTCACAGACAGTCTCGCCATCAAGTGAGTTCGCAGAATCCTCTGGGCCCGATACTTTACAAACAGGCAAGTTCCCAGAAATATGAGAGAGTGAAAGTTCAGGGGACAGAGTCGATGATGGTTTGTAACTTTGGCCTTCCTCCTGGTGGTCTGTTGACATGGGTAAATGGATTTCTTTTGCATTAATGGTTTCATTGCATTTGGAAGCAATCGAATCACTTGCTACTGCCAGTAATCCAACACTTCTGATAAGCTCTGGGAAATCTTTTTCCATTTCACTGCAGCTCCAAGACTCAAATGGTTTTACTTTAGCCTGACCGGAGGTCATGTCACCAAGCGCACCGAGAAAGTCTTCGCTGGGGCTGTAGTCAGATAGTTCAAATGCAGTAATTCCACAATCCAGAGACAAGTAATTCTGAGAACATTTGATAGTTAGCTGTCCTGAGTCATCCACTTCTGTTAAAGAGTCAAGGCGGTCCTGTGACAAAACAGAAATAGGAAAGCTTTTAGCGTGTGTGAGCGCTATATGCATGCATGTGTGTGTGTAAATATAGCATCAATCCTATGAGTTTAGCACTGATCCCATGAATCACACATCTTCCCACAAAGCATGAAAAAATACAGACTCTGGGGCAGTTTCCTTCTGTAATCTTTAGAAATAGAACATTACTGAATGTTAACAGAAAGCAACCTTGTCACATTGCTGTGAAATGGGATTAGACTTGTAGCAGAAATTCAACTTTTTCACTTTAGTTTCTGGCTTTCATTTTTTAAAATGTAAATTTACTAGACATCAAGATTCAGGTCTACTTCACAGGATATGGACATCAATGTTACATCAGGAAAACAGTACCTACATAATTATTATTACTAGTAGTCATAAACTGATCTATACACTACTAAGATGGTTTCTGAGGAGAATATTATCAGCTGATCACACAAGCCATTCAGGGTCTACCTATGTCAGCTGGGTCTCAGAACCAGCTCCTCATTCTGAGCAACTCATCTAAGGGAGCAACTGAGACTCCTGGCAGCTTGCCTCACTCGTCCTCACTTGCTGTATTCTTCCAACTTAACCTTTGGCACAGCTCTGCCTGCACAGTGATGAACTTGGCTGCTATGGTGCCCTATGAGGCGAAAATTTGGCACCCCCACCAGCCCTCGCACTGCCTTCCCAAAGGTGGCCAAGGACTCACCTGGCTTTGGGAAGGAGTCACAAGGGCTCTAGCAGGGTCCTAGACCACTTCTACCACCTTCCCAAAGCTGGGGAAGTGCTAACCAGGCTTTGGGAAGGAGATGGGAGGACTCTAAGACACTGCCAGAGCCCTCATGCCTCCTTCCCAAAGCCCATCACCTTGCTCACTGAGCTTTGAGAAGGCACCCCCTCATCTCAGTGCCCAGTGTATGTACACCACTCACAAAGCCTTAAATCCACCCCTGGCTTGTGGCTTCTTGGATCTAATTTATATTTCCCAGAATTTGAATGATCTTGGTCTGACCATATCTCTGCTTCTGCCCTTTGGGCTTCCTTGGATCTTAGCAGTAGTTTTTTTTTTCCTGGGGGTACGCATATGCCTAAACAATTTGTGAATCTAAGTTTGTCCTTATTGAGGGGCAGTATTGAGGTGGCGCTGTGGGCTAAACCTCTGAGCCTAGGGCTTGCTGATCAGAAGGTCGGCGGTTCGAATCCCTGTGACGGGGTGAGCTCCCGTTGCTTGGTCCCAGCTCCTGCCAACCTAGCAGTTTGAAAGCACATCAAAATGCAAGTAGATAAATAGGAGCCGCTATAGCGGGAAGGTAAACGGCGCTTCCATGTGCTGCTCTGGTTTGCCAGAAGTGGCTTTGTCATGCTGGCCACATGACCTGGAAGCTGTACGCCGGCTCCCTCGGCCAATAATGCGAGATGAGCGCGCAACCCCAGAGTCGGCCACGACTGGACCTAATGGTCAGGGGTCCCTTTACCTTTACCTTTATTTCAATATGAGTAGGAAAATGAGAGTACCCCTAAACATTTCTTTTTAGAAAAACAGCACTAGATCTTAGAACCTAACACCTGGAACACACATAACAAGATTGCTGTCTGAGGCCTGGGATCAGGGCATGGAAAAAAAAGAGACAGTAGGTAGATAAGAAGCCAGCTGCTCCCATGTCAGAGCCAAAGAACATGTTATGCTTTTCCTCCAATGTACCATTTCATTGTGTGTGGGGATCCCAGATATTACATTGTGACTCCATGCCACATCATTCCAGATCACTGGCAATGTGAAGGAGAGACAGTGAGATTTGTGGGACGAGATTTGTGGCGAGGAGATAGATCAGACGCCATTCGCATGACCAGGAGGGGGCTCACCTGGCAGGAAACAGCCCCAGCAATAACGTCCCATCAAAGGAATCATTGCCTCTTATCAGGAAGAAGAGGGGCGTGGCAGCAGTAAGGTCAGGGTGCTGCAGGCACACCAGCAGAGCTGATAGGATGCTCTTCCCAGTGACCTCACACAGTCCTGTCCTTGTTGCTGCCTTGTTCCTACCTCTCCTAAAAAGCAACGGTGGCAGCCCTGTGGCTTTAGTGTGGGATCTGACCCCCACCCACCCACTGGCAAACCATTCCCACACTCAGCTAACATAATGCATTTTCTGTCCCTAAGTGCATAGCTAATAAAAAATCTCCCACAACAGGTCTTCTTATGGCCAAAGGGAGCAATTCAATCAGGCATGTGAACGGCTTGTCTGAAGCCCAAGCTGGGAGTCCTGTTAGAAAAGAATTATAAATTCAAACAGCATAAGTCCGGCATACTGGGGGGACTGTGCCAGCTTAGCCCTCTGAGGTCTGGGCAAGTGTACCCAGCTCTCCCCCCCCCCCACCGCTGCATGGGCCTGCATTCAACTAGGGGCTGCAGCAGCTGTAGCACTACAGCATGTGGATTCATGGAAGACAAAAGCCTTCGTGAGCTTTGCTGCCCTTGGGCTAGGCCCAGAATCTTCACAAATGGCTTTTGCAAAGAATGCAATGACTTAGGAAAAAAATGAATATTTGTCTCTGCCAGATCTTGCTCATATCTGGAAAGTAGGTGTGTGGGTTTAGGGGCATACTTGGCACAGAAGATCAATTTTTATCCCTCTCGGAAGGTTCAGCTTTGCCAATACTGGCTTAGAGATGCTCCCTGGCAAACTGTTTTTAAGATCTGAAGAAGCAGTGGGCAAAAGGCAGGTGTAGACAGGAAACGGAGGTGGGAGAGGAAAGGAGTGGGTTCTGCCTGTCTGCTGGTCTCAATTTCAGAGCCACCCACTCTCTTCAGATCACCTTCAGTGAGAAGCCATTGTTATTTTTAGCATATTTACAAAGCCTCTGCAAGGAAACCGGTTTAAAAACGGACTTCCGGTCTTGGTGCGCTGAGCTCGAGACGCCATTCTGAAGAGCTCCGCTACAACGGAGACTCAGAAGCCCGAAAGTAAATAAAACTAGGGGGGCAAGCGTCTTAAAACCCCACTAGAAACAGCGGTAACACGGAGATACCGCCAGAAGAAAAAAAAGCGGCGCCAAAAGGCGGAACTCCGTTCCGGCACCGAACACAGAGTGAGAGGGACGGAGAGGAGCCAGGCGCAGAACTGGGCTAGTTACTTACCGGGCAGACGCCGAATCTCAGCCAGACAGCACCAAAGACTCTCCGGCGGAGATAAAAAGCAGAGAAAGCTGGAAACAGCGAACAAAGAGCAAACGGACTAAGAGGTGAAACAAACAGGCAGAGCAGAGTTGAAAAGGAGCGCTGGAGGATTGCAAGAATATACCGTAAGAAAACCTGTTACAAAGTTACTTTGAGCGATCAGGGGAGAAGAAAGGGGAGGAGGACAAGCTCCTTAAAAGCGCCAAAGAGAAAGATACTAAGTAACATTTAGAAGTAACCCGATCCGGCACGGAAAGTGGAGGACGCGGGCGAAAAGCAGAGGGGAGATTAACGAAGAGGGAAAGGGAAGGAAAATAACAACTCGGCGCTAAGGGGTGAAACCACTTTTAAAGGAAATTGGAGAAGGGGGTAAGAATAAAAAACGTTAATAAGAAAAGGCTGAAAATGGCGGAATTGTTCTAAGTGGAATCTTACAAACGGACAGACTTCCCCCTTCTCTAAGGAAGTGAGAACGACGAAAGGGGAGAGAGGAGGGAACGCAAGAGGAAAGAAGAAGAGACCGCGAGTGACATCTAGAGGCCAGAAGGGAAACAACAAGTACCTCTTCACTGGTTTTAAAGAGCAGATCAGAGTGATGGGACTGATAAGATCGTGAAAGGCCACAAGGGAACTCCCAAGTGTGAAAGAATAGAAGGACATCGCTAGAAAGAGAAGAGAAGAGAAGAGTGAAAAGAGGGTAAAATGAAAAAAGGACAGAATCAAGTGATGGCATCAAACAACAAGAGAAGAGAATCATCATCCCAAGAGAACGACCCATTAATGGATATTAAGGAACTGATTTTCGAAATGAATAAGACTCTAGGTGAAAAACTAGACTCAGTTGAGAAAGCAAATAAATCTTTAAGCGACAAGTTGGACTCAGTAGAAACAAAAATAGAGCAGAACTCCAAAGTCATCACGGAGATATCAGGGCAGATAAAAGACTTGAGCATAAAAAATAAGGAATTGGATCAGGCAATAAAAGAAATCAATACAAAAGTTAATAAACAGGAGGAAGCGATCAAGAAAGTAGTTATGGAAAATAAAGAGCTGAGGAGAATACAGAACACAAGAGAAGACAGCAAAGAGGAATGGAAGAAAAAGTGTGAGGAACTGGAAGATCAGCTAGCCTTACTAGAAATGAAGCAGAATGCCCTGACTCTCCGCCTAAGAGGCGTTCCGGAGTCACAAAATGAACAGATTGAAGAGAAGGTGGTGAGGGAGCTGGCGGGTTGGTTAAAGGTGAAAGAGGAAGAACTGTGGATGGATGTAGACAAGGTGTATAGAGTTAAAATAGATAAGAAAAAGAACATGTTGGGAGATTGCATGCTCTTCCTTAATTCGCATTTGTTAAAGGATAGAATTCTGCAGAAAAAGAAGAAAGAGGAATTGGTGATAGAGGGAAGAACAGTGGCAATTTACAAGGAAATTCCCAAAAGATTTAGAATGAAAAGGCAGAATTATAAAGAACTGACTGATGTCCTGAGAAAGAAAGGTATTTGGTATACTTGGGAGTACCCACGGGGCCTGTCCTTCTTTTACAAAGAAAGAAGAAAAATAATTAAATCAGTTGAGGAGGGTGAAAGGTTTGGAAGGAGGCTTAGGAAGGAGATAACAGGGGAGGAGGAGGAGGATAACAACCAAGAAGAGAAGTAAACGGGAAAGCAGGGAGGAAGAGAGACTGAAAAGGTTACGTATATGATAAAAACTAACTGCTCTAAATTTTCTTTTTTTTCTTTTTTTTCCCCTCCCCCTTCATTCCCCTCTCTTTATATCTAGGTGGTGGGATCTTCTCTCTGTTTTGCTCGAAAAATTTTCTATTATAGAAACCATCACCTCTGGAAAGAGGGGTGTGAGATAAACAAATATCACAAAAGCTGCAAGTTTAACCCTCTTGTTTCCTAGCTATTTCTAAGAATTAAGTGTATTTTTATTGATTTGGTATTAAGCTATTAAAGGATGAATTTAAATATCGTTTCATGGAATGTGAATGGCTTGAATAACAAGGTGAAAAGAAATAAGATAGAACACATATTAAAGAAGGGAGCGTGGGACATAATCTGTCTCCAGGAAGCTCATGTTTCAAAAAAACATGAAAGAATTTTGAGAAATAAAAGATTAGGAGAAGATTACGTCTCATTAGATAAAAGAAAGAAAAGAGGCGTAGTAACGTACGTAAAAAAAAGTATTAAGGCTGAAAAGTTATTTCAAGATGGAGAAGGTCGGGTAGTGGGTGTAAGGCTGGAAATACCAGGAGGTAATGTGATCATAGTAAATATCTACGCGCCGAACGGATGTAAGATGAACTTTTTTCAAAAATTAGGAGACCAAATGGGAAAAAATATTGAAAGAGAAGAAATAATTTTAGTAGGAGATTTTAACGGGGTGGTAGATGCAAATAAAGATAGAACAGATAAGGGAAGAAGAAATAAAGGAGAATTACCAAAAACATTTAAATATCTGGTCGAAAATTTTGAATTAAAAGATAGTTGGAGGGTATATAATGATAAAGAGAAGAAATTTACATATTACTCAGGCTCAAATAAATCCGCGGGAAGGATAGATATGATCTGGCTCTCAGCGAAATTATTAGCAAAAGTGTCAAAATGTGAAATATTAACGAAATCTATAACGGATCACAATCCAATGATGATTAGATTAAGAGATAAAGAGAGGAAACCAGGGAGGTGGAGATTAGATGAGAATATATTAAATGATGAGATCTTTATAGAAAAAGTTAAGAAATTGCTGGAAGAATTCTTTAAAATAAACAATACAGGAGAAATGGAAATCACAACAATTTGGGAGGCCAGTAAAGCTTTTATTAGAGGCATCTACATCCAACAGAAAAGTAAAATCAACAAAGAAAGAAGAGAAAAAGTAGGTAAAATAGAAGAGGCAATAAAAGGAAAGGAAAAGGAATTGGCTAAAAATCCTAAAGATAATAAAATAGCATTGCAAATCAAGATACTACAGAGTGAATTGTCGATGTTGGTGGGGAATGAAATAGAGAGGAAAATAAAGTGGGCAAAACAAAAGACATTCGAAATGGGAGGGAAAGTAGGAAAATTATTAGCGTGGAAATTAAGAAAGGAACAAAGCAAGAGGATAATTACGGCGGTGAAGGAAGGGGGAAAGTATTGGACAAAGAGAGAGGATATACACAATTGCTTCAACAATTATTATAGAAAATTATATAAGAAAGAAGAAATAAATAAAAAGAAATTAGAGCAATATTTTGAAAAGAGGAATATGGAGCAAATAAAAGAAGAAGAAAGAATAATGTTAAATAAACCAATAACTGATCAGGAGATAATGGAAGCAATTGGGAAATTAAAACAAGGAAAATCCCCAGGGACAGATGGGCTGTCGACACAGCACTATAAGATATTCAAAAATGAACTAAAAGAAATATATAAAAAACTTGTGAATGAAATTTTGGAAAAAGGGATCTTTCCCAAATCCTGGCAGCAGGCGTTTATTACATTAATTCCAAAGGGAGAAGAGAAAGATGAAAGTGTAGGAAATTTTAGGCCGATTTCATTATTAAATTTAGATTATAAAATATTTGCATCTATCTTGGCAGAACGTCTTAAAAAAATATTAAGCAGATTGATTGATAAAGAACAACAGGGGTTTCTGCCTAAGAGAAGAATGGCAAGTAATATGAGGATTATATTAAATGCGATAGAATACCTAGATTGGCACCCAAGCCAAAAAGCGGCGTTCATCTTTTTGGACGCCGAAAAGGCTTTTGACAACTTAACTTGGGTGTTTATGGAAAGGGTATTGAAGAAAATTGGCATCGAGGGGAATTTTCTAAACGGAATTAGAACAATTTACAATGAACAGTCAGCGAAATTAATAATTAACGGGGAGATATTGGAAGATCTAAAAATTAGTAAAGGGACCCGACAAGGATGCCCACTATCGCCCTTACTTTTTGTATTGGCGATAGAGTGTCTTATCAAAGACATAAAAGAAGATAATAATATAAAAGGGTTAACAGTTAAAAATAGCATATTTAAAATCAGAGCGTTCACTGATGACATTGTGATCATATTGGAAGATCCGGCAAATTCAATCCCGCTCTTAGAGGGAAAACTGGAAAAATATGGAGAAATTGCAGGATTAAAAATCAACAAAGAAAAGACAAAAATAATTACCAAAAATATAAAAGGAAAAGAATTAGAGGATATGAAAAAGATATTAAAATGGGGAATAGTTGAAAAAGTAAAATATCTGGGTATAAATCTAACATCTAATAATGTAAATTTATATGAAGAAAATTATGGGAAGGTTTGGAAGCAAGTTAAAAAAGATTTAGAAAAATGGAGGAATCTAAATTTATCAATGTCAGGAAGAATAGCCTCCATAAAAATGGTAATCTTACCGAAATTACTTTTCCTCTTCCAAATGCTGCCTATAATTGGGAAAATTGAAATTTTTGAACAATGGAGGAAGGAATTAAGCAAATTTATCTGGGGAAACAAAAAACCGAGGATACAATACCGGCTCCTAACCGATGCCAAAGAAAGAGGAGGCTGGGGAGTGCCAGATCTCAAAACCTATTATGCAGCAACAAGCCTATGTTGGATAAAAGAATGGATCATACAGGAAGATAAAGATTTATTGGAGTTAGAAGGTTTTAAGAATGTGTTGAGCTGGCACACCTACCTGGTGAAGGAGAGAGAGAGAAACTATAAAGAGTTTACAGATCACATTATAAAAAGGTCATTACTGAGAGTTTGGGAGGATAATAGAAAAATCTTAGAACCAAAAACACCCTGGTGGGCCTCTCCATTTGAGATGACAGCCATTAATAGAGGGAGAAAAGAAGGGAAGTGGAAAACATACCAAGAGATAGTTAGAAAAGAAGAGGGAAATTATGTATTGGAATCACATGAGGAGATTAAAAAGGAATGTACAAGCTGGCTTCATTACAACCAGGTCCAGAGTCTCTTCCAATGTCATAAGAAAGTGGGATTCCAAGAGGGGAAATCAAAACTACAAGAATTAGTGATTGAAAATGGTGATAAACAAATTACTAAATTATACCAATTTTTGTTAGAATGGAATCTAAAGGATGAGGTAGTTAAGAACGTAATGGTGAAATGGGCGCAAGACATTGGCAGAACTATATATTGTACACAATGGGAGGGACTCTGGAATGAAAGCATGAGATTTACAGCCTGTACGGCAATAAAGGAAAATATGCAAAAAATGACTTACAGATGGCATTTAACCCCAGAAAAACTACATAAAATATATAAGACAGGATCCAACAAATGTTGGAAATGCCAAGAAAAGATAGGTACATTCATGCATTGCTGGTGGCATTGCAAAAAAATACAAGAATTTTGGAATGGGATCTATGAGAAATTAAAAAGTATTTTAAAAATAACATTTGAAAAGAAACCGGAACTATTTTTGTTGAGCATGTTACCAGAGAACATCCCTAAAGAGAAGAGGAATGTAATATTGTATGCAGGAGCTGCAGCAAGGATAACAATAGCACAAAAATGGAAAGGGGAAGAGGTACCTTCAATTCAGGATTGGTTAATTAAAGTGATAGAATACATGAATTTGGATAAAATGACAGCGGCCGTAAGGAATGTAGCAAAGCAGAGAGTACAAAAGGAATGGAAACCAGTGGAAGATCACCTAAAGAAAGAGGGTTTGAATTGTGAATTGGTAGTTTGTCTAATTTAATTTAAGGATTGCTCAAAGAGAAAATAGGGGAAGTAATGGGAGAATAATTACCCACAAAGGGTGGGAAAATAAAGAAGAGGAAGACAGGGAAAATTGAAAATGGTGAGAAACGGTATATCAACAATCGGAAGCTTTTTTAATTTTTAATTTTTTTTCCCTTTTCTTTTTTTCTTTTTTTTTTAAAAAATTCTTATATGTATATATACATATATCCATCTTTTTTCCCCCCTCTTCTTCTTTTTTTTTCTTTTCTTTTCTTTCTTTCTTGCTTCCTTTCCTCTTTTTCTCTTTTCTTCCTCTTCTTCTTTTCTTCTTTTTTGTTGTGGTTCTGTTCTTCAGAGTTTTGGTGTATAATCTGGTGTATATATTATTTGCAGCTATATTTGTGTTTACTTTTTTGTGTTGATTTGGTTGACTATATGGTTTGTATGTATGTAATTTTTTTAAAAAAATAAGAAATAAAGTTTTTTAAAATTTAGGGTTAGGGTTAGGGTTAGGGTTAGGGTTAGGGTTTTAGCATATTTACAAAGCCTCTGCAAGGAAACCGGTTTAAAAACTGGTAGCTTATAGCAGCAGCAACTAAATCCATTCTGGTAAATTAAAAAAAAATGTCAAGGGTCATAACTAGCTATGCCATGGATAAACTTATTGTACAAAGGGCTTCTGCGAAGCATAGAAGAACAAAGAGTGTGTGAAAACAACTTGGACTTTTAACTTTGTGCAAGTATTGTGCTCACAGTTTCTGTGGAATAGAACCAGGTTCTTGTTTATTCTCGAGTCAATGGACTATACAGTGGCAAATCTGAAGATGAGTCTCAGCTCGCCAAACTTTTGCCTGGAGACAGGATTTAAATTTTGGGAACTGAACAAGATACATCTTTGATGTTGTCTTAGGAGTTGATCCTGTAAAACCACAGCATCCTTCTAGTTCTGCTCCATGCCAGGGAAAATCCAAATCTCTGATTGCAGCCTTAGGCAACAGCAATTGGCCCTGCCCACATTCTGCCACTGCAGCAAGGCATTCAGTTAGGTGGGATCAAGCAGGGAAAGTGCATCTTTTTAGAATTCCCTGATTAAGAGCTTAGAAAGGGCAGTAGATTGGGGGAAAGGGCCTGTAGCCCTTCAGATGCTTTTGGACTCAAGCCCCCATTGGAAGGGACCCTATGGGTCATCTAGTCCAACCCCTGCAATGCAGGAATATGCAGCTGTCCCATAGGTCCCCTACAACATCTGGAGGGTTCCCTATCCCTGCCTTAGTTGCTACTCAGGTGATTTTTACTAAAGTCTTTTGGTAGTATCTTTGGAGGCAGCACCTTCTGCTTTCTGCACACATCACACCAGCCAGCACCATGCAAGGGTTACAGGAACATAGGAAGCTGCCTACTGGTCCATATAGCTCAGCAATAGTTGCATTGGTTGGCTGTGGCTCCCTAGGATTTCAAAAAGGCGCCATTCTCAGTCCTACCTGGAAATCCCAGGGATCGACTCTGGGACCTTCTGCAGGTAAAGCAGATGCACTATCAACCAGCTAATTTAAACATGAAGATTGCCACAAGGAATCCACCAAGAAGCCCTCCTTTAATTCCCATTGGGCACCTTGTGGCCCTTGTCTGCCAGAGCCAGTACAGAATCCAGGGCCGTCTTAAGCGCCCCTGGCGCTGTGGTGCGACGGATCCCTCCAGCGCACCCGCCCCGTTTCCCAGCGCGGTGGGCGGGCGCAGCGCGGTTGCCACAGGCGCTGCAGGGCGGCGGGTGGGCAGGCACATTGCGGTTGCTGTGGGTGCAGCTGCGCGGCAGACCGGCTGGCCAGCGGGCGGGCGCAGCTCGTGGCGCCCCCTGGCGGGCCGGCGCCATGGTGCCCTGCGCCACCCAGCCTGGCCATAGGGCCGGCCCTGACAGAATCAGATGTCCATTATAACATCTAAAATCCTGCTTTACTTGGCCACATTTCCAATGATCTATAGTCTCTGTGTACAACCTACGTCCCCCACAAACTCTTAACAATATTTTTTAAAAGTTATCATGAAAATTCATCAGCATCTTAGCATGTGTGTTTCTCCTAACATGCATACTTTTCTTTGCAATTTTGCCTGACACACACTTCTTTTTTGCAAAGCAATTTTCTCCTAATATAATGAATTTGTTTGTGTTGTTTTCACTAGCATGCATTTATATGCATACTTTATCCAACTTTATGCATTTCTGTACACATCACTGGAAAATGTTGTTGCAAAATTCAGTGAAGGGCACATTTTGAAGGGAGGCAGTGTTTCTGCACTTGTATGGAAACTTGAATTAGGTAGATTGGCCTTTAAGTGCTAATTGGCTTGAGTTTCTCCCCCGTCCTTCATCTCCACACTGCAGTTGCCATGCTCAAACTGGCCCTAAGACAACACAATCCATGAATAGTGGCAAACTATGCATTGTGGTGGTGAAGAGGCAGGAATGGACTGTGCTTGACCCTAAGCACTCCAGGAATTAAGCATATCTGGCGCTGTGGGTTAAACTACAGAGTCTAGGGCTTGCTGATCAGAAGGTTGCCAGTTCGAATCCCTGCGACGGGGTGAGCTCCCGTTGCTCGGTCCCAGCTCCTGCCCACCTAGAAGTTCGAAAGCACGTCAAAGTGCAAGTAGATAAATAGGTACCGCTCCAAGCGGGAAGGTAAACGGTGTTTTCGTGCGCTGCTCTGGTTCACCAGAAGCAGCTTTGTCATGCTGGCCACATGACCTGGAAGCTGTCTGCGGACAAACGCTGGCTCCCTCGGCCTATAGAGTGAGATGAGCGCCGCAACCCCAGAGTCGGACACGACTGGACCTGATGGTCAGGGGCCCCTTTACCTTTTTAGCTATGGAATACTGTGGCACAAAACACACTCATTCCAAATAGATTATACTGATTTAAATGAGACTTACGACACTTTTTTTAAAAAAAGGATTACAAGAGAATTCTGCCAATAATGCATGTACATTTGTGCAATCATGGGCCAAATATTAGCTGTAAATCTAAAAGGCTCTTCCCACAGTGGTGCTAAAGTGAACCAATAACTTTCCACTGGGAAAAAAAATATTATGATGGATGGATTTGGTCTCTTTGTAAGTCATCCACATGCTCTGTGTGTCTTTGCCACGTGGGTTATATAGAGGCTTCTGCCTTTAGCTCTGTATTCATTTGATTTTATCCCTGGCACAGCAGCTTTGAAGCAAACAAGACAGACCTACACTTTATTTTTGCTAGTTCAGTCATTCTGAATGGATGACTACAGCGTTCATTTAAAATTTACTGCATCACACTAAAATTGATTGACAACCCTGGGCAGCAATTAGCTTGAATTGCCTGAACTAAGCACATTTTGCAGTAGTAGCCGAAGTAACTGTATTCATTCAACTGAGCTTGAAACAGGGTTCAAAAAGTAAATTCTTACATTTACTTGCCATACCTCCTTTGTTTCCTCTGAAAAGGCTTGCAGAATATCAGTCTGCCTGGTGTAATTCCCATTGGCATCCTGGAGTCCCTGTAGAATTCTCTCTCGCAGAACCAGGACAGAAACTCGAAGCTGGTGCCAAAGAAGTTGTACTGTATGGATGTCAACAATCACGTTGACAGAGTAAGACAAGAGCTTCAGGGAAAATTCAGTCTCCAGAAGAGCATGGATTTGTTCAACGTGATCGGAGATATCTTCACATATATCCTGTAAGAAAGTAGGGGAAGAATATTAGCCAAAGTTATACAGTAATTTGATTTTACATTTTAAATTACAGGTTTAATTTTCATAATCTAAAGCTTATATATAGCACTCTGTCTCTCTGTCAGGCAGCAGGGGAACCAGGCCCCCACGGCAGGTTGCCAGGAATGGAAAAGACAAGGAAAAGTTCTTACCATCTGCTTTTTATTCAACATTTACAGAGAAAGGCTTCCCCACCATTCCTCCTCTGCCCAGCCCTTGGTTCTCTCGTGCACAGCATTTATGATGCACACATCATCCGAGACCATTTCTGATGCTCCTACAAACTTCCAGAAAGTTATCATCTTTGGCATCATCTTCAAGCATATAATCTGGCTTACTTGATTGAACAATTTGTAGCTATTCGCCCTGTGTACCTGAACTCTGCAGCATATTAGGATCCAGATACAGTAGAGCAGGGAGGGGAAACTTTCCCATCTTGAGGGCCACAATCCTTTCTGGGCAGCCTTCCAGGGGCCACATCCCAGTGGTTGGTGGGGACGGAGGCAAAAAGAACAACAAATGTGAATTTTGCTTTTACGCAGTAGACTAGTTTCTATACACACTGAGTCGCTCCACTCCGTCCAGGAAAACAAGAGGCATCATGAGAATCCAGGGACAAATTTCAGCCCAGGGGAAAGCAGACAAGGAGGGTGCAAAGCAGTACTAGTAAAGGGTGGGGTCATGAGGAAAGGGGTGTGGCTGGGAATGTCACCCTGAAATACATACACAGCTCTAAAGTAATGTCCAGCTGAAGTTTCTGAACTGTATTCAGTGGAATATCTATCCTATAGATAAATAAAATACCTCTCAGGAAAAAGAAGTGTTTTATGTTAATTAACTTGGTTGGAGGGTTATTTGGACATTACTTCAGAGGTGTACGCATGTCTGGGTGGCATTGGAAAGGCTTTGGAAAACCACATACAGTGGTACCTCTACTTACGAATTTAATGCGTTCCGAATGCACATTCGTAAGTAGAAAAAATTTGTAAGTCGAATCCCATTGGAATGCATTGGGAGAAAAAATTCGTAAGTAGAAGCAACCCTATCTTAAAATTCGTAAGTAGAAAAAAAATCCTATCTAAACCGCATCCAAGATGGCAGACGGAGCTCCATTTGTAAGTAGAACATAGCTGCCAAGTTTTCCCTTTTCTCACGAGGAAGCCTATTCAGCATAAGGGAATTTCCCTTAAAAAAAGGGATAACTTGGCAGCTATGAAGTAGAAACATTCGTAAGTAGAGTTATTCGTAAGTAGAGGTACCACTGTACTCCAATAACAGTAACAGTTGCTACTGGTTGTAGGCCAGGAGTCAACTGGTGTTACACATTAACAGAACAATCAACAGCCTCAGCCTCAGCCTGCCTCCTCTTGAGTTCTTTCATTGCTTCGAGGGCATGCCAAATATCTCAAATATGACCTGACGCCAAGTGAGCATTCTGAAGAATGAAAAGAGGGAAGCAGGAGGCAAAACTCCTATGACATTTCCTATGCAGTGTTTAATGGAAGACCATTTAGGTTCAAAAGGGTAATCTATTTCAAATACAGTACAAAGAAAGCAACAGTTATTTCCAGAAATCAACCAATGCCCATGTTGTATCTCAGTCACTACTGGAATCTAACTAAAGGGAGAATCTCAGGAACACCTGAGATCATTCTACATGCATTAATCCAATACACTACATTTAAAAGAGGAATTAACCACCGCTGGTCATTGTCACAATATTTATATTGTTATGAGTTTGTAGGTGCCAGGCCTCTCTAATCCTTGGATGCAGTAAGGAGAGATGGGACCCAGAAGGAAAGCAGCAGGGAGTGGGGAAGTTTGTTTCTCCCAAAATAAACCATGAATGATAACCACAAACAGACCTTTGCTTCAGATAGGATCAAAGTGGGGGAGTTTGAGCTGTGTGTGCACACTTCATCCACAAGCTAATTTGCTTAACCATTGTTTTTGGCTTGGAATTGTGTTGAAATGTGGCCACTGTCCCCAAACCTGCTTCTGTTCTCTTCACACACATTTCTGACTTACATGATCCTAACTGTGGGAGGAGGCAGGAAGTGTGTTACCCCAGGAAGATCTCTATACCACTTCCATTGAGAAATTATATCAACCAGCTATCCTGAGACATTCACCCACAATTTCCCCAACAACTGAGGTGTAATGGCAAGCCCAGCCACTGACTATTAAGCAGACATTTTGTCCTTCCTCCAGTACTTAACAAGTGTCCTTCACAGCAGTCAACTAGTAATTCTATTGCGTGGGATGTGGGTGGCACTGTAGTCTAAGCCACTGAGCCTCTTGGACTTGCCGATCAGAAGGTTGGCAGTTCGAATCACCGCGACGGGGTGTGCTCCCATTGCTCTGCCCCAGCTCCTGTCAACCTAGCAGTTTGAAAGCACGCCAGTGCAAGTAGATAAATAGGTACTGCTGTGGCAGTAAAGTAAACAGTGTTTCAATGCGCTCTGGTTTCCGTCACAGTGTTCTGTTGCACCAGAAGTGGTTTAGTCATGCTGGCCACATTACCTGGAAAGCTGTCTGTGAACAAATGCTGGCTCCCTTGGCCTGAAAGCAATGTTTTTCACAAAAACAAACAATGAAACGTTAACGCCAGATGGGGTTATATACTGTGAAGGTAGGCACACCCTACAGCTTCATACCCAGTGCCAGATTAAACCCTGTGGAGGCCCCTAGGCAGTTGAAATCTCGAAGCGGGGGCGGGGGG
Source organism: Zootoca vivipara (assembly GCF_965207765.1). Taxonomy (NCBI): domain Eukaryota; kingdom Metazoa; phylum Chordata; class Lepidosauria; order Squamata; family Lacertidae; genus Zootoca; species Zootoca vivipara. The sequence goes on along the minus strand of NC_142582.1, from coordinate 100,806,466 downwards.
CTCGTCCATGTGCTCCAGTGGGATAGCATTGAACTAAGAAAGCTTGGTTGGAATTATCTTTCAAGATCAAATCGAAATTATTTTGATCCATTGTCACTAAAAGGAGAGGGGGCCATAGGCTGGTTCCTATTCTGCTTATTTGTTAATCTGGCACTGTTCATACCATTTCACAAGGGGCAATGAAAGTGTGTGCAATTACTGTCTCTGAAATAAGGCAGACCAGCATGCCATATGAGAGTCTGGAAGGCAATTTGTGCTGTCATCCCTGTTATCATATTGCAAGAGGGGCCATCAAGAACAGGGTTGTTGTTATTTTTTTTAAATAGAGCTCTGAAGACTTGAGCACTATGTAGACTTGTTTTAATCTAAAACCTAAGTCAGGCACATGCTTCTAAAACCATGTGGTTCCCTGCATTGAGTTGATAGGCTGGACAGAAGCATCTTTGAGCATGGAATTTCTCAGAGTGTGGAGGCCGCATCTGTACAAAACCAACTGTCCATTTATCTCCATCCAAAGGACAGCTGATCCAATAAGTTACAGCTGCTACTCTCTGTCAGCCAAAGTCAGAGCCCTCCATGTTCATTAAACAAAAATCCAGTATAAACACTGCAGCCTGCAGACTGACAATCTTAAGTGTGTTTACTTGGAAGCAAGTCTCTATGAATTCAATGGGATTGACTCTCAGTTAAGTGCACATAGGAATGCAGCTACACATTCCTAGGGTCTGCTCGAATCTAGCTTTTTCTAACAAGTTTTAAACCGAAATGCTGGTAGTGTTTTCCCTAGAGATAGATACAACATGACTGAGACATATGTGAAGTCTAGTGGGAGATGAAAGGTTCTAGTGCGCCACAGTTAACAACAGTGACAGAAGCAAATGTACTTTGGTTTATGTTCTTTGATCTTGTGGTAAACCCCCTGCAAGAAATAAGCCTTTACTCATTGCTTATGACAAGCTTACATGCAAAACAAATTCATGGTTTAAGAGTGTGTCTGCCTTGTTGAAGTTTATTTTAATAATATTATAGATTCCTCTAGGGATTGAAATTCCAGGCTAAACGTAGAGATATCATAGAAGGTTTAAAAAAACCACTTTCATGTTCAGATGGAGTTAGAACGCTATAATACCGTTGCTTTACTGACCCAGAGAGAAAAGTTATTAACCCAGTTATCTGTCAGTGCAAAGGGGGTTGGTGCTGTTGCTGTATAATAAGGAATTGATTCCTTGCACAAAATAACAAGAGTAATGCTTAGGCAACTTCTGGGTGTTCAAAGTAGTTCATAAATATTACGTCAATAATCCCTACAACAGCCCTGTAAAGTTGGCCAGTGTTATTATTCCCATATTGCAAATGGGAGGCTGAAGCCAAGAAATAAGCCCTTTTCCCCAGGGCAAACAAATGGATGGAGATGGTAGTGGGATTCAGAATCATGCCCACTAATTTTCCATGTGTCCATCTGAACCTGTCCAAAGATCAGACGGGCCACGTGGCCTTCTGACCGAACACAAAAATATTCTTTCCCACTGGTTATATTGCCATCAGGCTCCACCCTGAGAAGGAGCCATAATTTACACCAGGGGAGAAGTGCTAGGCCCATTGTCAAGCATAGGGGGTCATTCGTCCATAGCAATGCACATAGCAATGCACAAGCCATATGCACAAGGGCTCTGACCGGACGATCTGTGCCCTGGGTTTTTCTTGCTAACAGAGTGTGCGGACAGAACTAAGTACACACAGTTTGTTTGGGTGCAGACTCTCTGCACGTGTTCAGAAAAACACACGCTTCCCCCCTCCACTTACCTATTCACTATTGATTGCTGGGTGGAAAAAGTTACGGTGGCTTACTAAGGTAACATAGTATGTGTTGAAAGAATGGAGATCTGAGCCAGGAGGGACTTCCCTAGTTCCGTCTATGAGTCACGATGTTACATGTGCTCTTGGCTTTCCTTTTGTCATTGTGAGTGTATGGCAAACATGTTGCGACCAGCCACTAGTTAGTAAAACCTGTGATGACAAGTAGGTTTGGTGTGTATGAGCAAGTTGTTTGATGAACACGCTGTGACCGCGTTCTCATGATCGGAACTGACGGACTCTTGCGAAAATGAAACACTTGGTGTCATTCACATGGCTTGCACCCCAGAGGAACAACACAGAGTTACTGGTCTCTGCATCCACAGCAGGCGGTTTCCAACCACCTTAATCCAGCCTTGGGTTAGGACTGCAAGCTAAAATAATTATAGAGAGTGCATAAACTTGCTGGTCAGGCATGATCATAATATCAGATGCATACAACATAACAAACTGTGAGAAGCTTTTAAGTGTTTGCTCCGTCGCTGGTTTGTTAGTGTTATTTCCAAAAGGAGAGCCACCAAGGGGTTGGGCAGGCCATCTTCCTATACTGTATGAGTAAATCCAATAGAACTAGATAGGCATTCCTCTGGATGTCAGCTGCCCCAAGAGGAAATGTGCCAAGTTGGTGGAATGAGAGATATTTCCGGGTGAGGCAACTATGGCCCTTGAAATAATGAGGTTTCAAGTAACAAACAGAAAATAAAAACCTACTCAAATAAAAATAAATAGTCACACCAGTAAAGAGCAAACTATACATACATATTGTAAGCAGCAACAAGGCTGGCAATTTTCTAATCAATATAAAATTAATTCCAATGGGTAGAGAACACTCTTCAACATATTAAGTTATATATGATCCTATAGTCTTTAGAATGCATTAAAACCATAAACTATATTTCTAAGGTCAACTCTGGTTTGTGAAAAGACAAATGGATTTTGAACATAAACCTGATTGCTCCCGCATTCCATTAATATTGCATTTTAAAGTATCTAATGCACAGCAATGTCTCTTTACTGAATTCATTCTACACCTGCCCTAGTCTTCCCCCCCCCCCCAGGTTATAAATTTAAGAAGAATCCATTTTATTCACTTTCTGCACTTGATAGGTTCACAAACATGCTTTACTCCAGTACAAACATGTCCAGGGAGAAAGGATCACATGAGACCAACTCTAAATGGCATATTTGACAACTATATGGAAAAGCAACTATAGAATGATCTTATTTTACAAGCAAAAAAGATAGGGAAAAATAATTTGACCAATAAATTTGATCCTCCCAATGCAAATCTTGTATTCCAAGTAAAGTTTCCACTAGTGAAATGTAAGCTTCCCTTGAAATGTAAATACATTCAGAAAGATAATTGTTGTTGGGAATATGGGTAGGAAGAGAAAGAGTTAAAAATTTCCCTTTCCACCTTAAAGGTTCTGTGGCTGCTCAAGGCTTCTCCATGGCTGCTGTTTTCATAACAAAAATGTGCACATTAACTGCATGAAGGCAATTAACACCATGTCTTGTTTGGCCCTAAGTGTGAATAGGAATGCATTTAAATGAAATCATGAAGAAAACATGGGCACCTAGCAAAGCCATTGACTTATCCAGGTTGAGTGAAATGGTAACCAATGGCTACATATGTGGGACAAACTGCTGCTGGATAAGGCAGTGCCTGCAATATGCACTACTAAGGATGGTTAATTATAAAACTCAAGCCTACTGATATCAAAGAAATAACCATACAATTTACCCCAAAATAAAATAAGGGTGCAAGTCAATGGAACACAGACTCTTCTGTTAAAATAATTGGCCATTATGAATATATATATTTCTCTCTTTTTTACATCCCATTGCCTCCAGACTGTTACTATTTTGCAGGAGGGATTCAAGTGCATACTGGAAACGTAGGCTTGTGCAATGAAAGTGGATTAAAGAGTTCTGTCACTATAGCACAACAAATCTGCTGCTTTTTTTTAAAAAAAAGGGACTTTTGCAATTAGGAAAGTGATAGGGAACACTGAAAAGTCTGGGATGGATGAATGGTGAATGGGAATATAATAAGGATGAATGCAGAGTCATATAACAGCTACCCTCCAAATGAATCAGAATTTACGCCCAGTAAAGAACAGATATAGACTATTGCCTGCACACATCAGAGTAAAGATTCACAAGACATGTACTTATTTAGTGTAAAGATCACTACTGTATACTGACTTGGAACTTTCCAAAGAATACTGTTAGAATTAAAAAGGCATAGCACCCTTATCAAAAACACAAAAGCAGCACTTGAATATGACAGCAAGCATTTAAGTAAATTATAGTGCTGCTTCCATCCCTTCACACATACCTAATCACACAAATGATCAAAGAGCACGTTGAAGAGTTATCACAGAAGCTTGATGTAAAAGTTATTAAATCAGAAACAACAAATGGTGTTGGGGACCTGGCCTTCAACAAGGTAGTCTAAATATAGAGTAATTAAGCACCTAGACTTGGCAGAAATTACAGCATGCAAAGGAATGAGGTGCCCTCTTACAAACCAAAGTAAAAGTTCATAAGACATGAAACATGATCCCCACTTAAAAGGTACAGTAGAAAAAAGCATTTGCAGAGGCTAAACTCTGAAATCTGGCATTCTTAGATTGTGCCAAAGCCCATGTTTTGTTAATTATTTCCCACTACATCACGTCCTACCTTAATTATTTCCAAAGGAGGGTTTTCATTCACCCATTTAGCAGAAAATTCACAGTCCCCCTATTTTTTCTTCCTCTCAGTCAAAGCAGAGCTAGTAATTCAGGAAACATGCCAATATAAAATCCAGACAAGTCACAGTCAGATCCATTTTCAGTTCTCCGGCAACTGCTTTTGATTTGCAACGAACAAATTTAAAACAAAGCAAATGATTAAAAAAAGAAAAAGTTTCTGCACAAGGTTATTTCCCAGATTAAATTAAGGCCTCTTTGCTTCTCCTGAAGTTTCTGAGCTACAATAATGTTTTCACAGACATATGGATCTCAGACTGGTAACTCACTAGACACTTGCCGCTTGAAATTAGTCGGGTTATTTTAGTCACTGACATAAGTTCCAGCAGAATGTTAGCTGAGCACCAAGATGGCAAAAGGGAATCTAATATAAGTCGGTCACTTGGTTACAGTACAAAGCTGATAATAAAGTTTCAGATTTGGATATATTTATGGACCTACAAAGTGCTACATTTCTTTTCTCCCCAGCCCCACTAACATGATTTAGGCTGCAGTGCTATGCACACTTACTTGGAAGTAAACCCCTTTGAACTCAGTGGGACTTGCTTCTGAGTAAATGTACAGAAGCTTGTGCTATTATGCTGCAATCCTAAATGCCCTGGGGTGGTATTACAACAACTACTACTTATATTTATAATCCACCTTTCCTCCAAGGAGACATGTATGATCCTCCCCCTTCCCATTTTATCCTCACAACAACCCTGTGAAGTAGATTAGGCTGAGACAGTGACTGGCCCAAGTTCACCCAGTGAGCTTCATGGCTGAGTGGGGATTTGAACCCCCGTCTCCCACATCTTAGTCTTACACTCCAACTACTGCACCACGCTGGCTCTCTGGTTAAAGTGCTCTTGAAAAACCCGGGGATTTACATGAAAAGCCAACTTGCATAGGATTGGGCTACAAGTCTTTAAAATTTCCAGTGATGTAAAACTAAGGTCAGTAGACTTAAAATCAGATCGTTTCAGGATGCGGTCGATCATAAGATCGGAAGAGTTTGTGCACAGCAGACTTGACTTCCCCAGTGCAGTGACTCACGAGAGGGAACTCAGATAATAAATGGACACTTGTGACTGCTGGCTTTTGCAGCAATATGAAATACTGTGCTGAGTTCTGAGCAGGGCAGGAGTGGGAGGTACATATTGCTGTAGAAATCCTCAGCATAGAAGCTCCTAAAACTTTAATACAAGAGAACCTTGTGGGTGCCCCCAGAGTGAACTTCAGCGTGATACAATTCTATTTGTACCTACATAAATAGCATAGGGTTGTCACCAATGGTATGTCTTTTGATCCAGATGAGGCTGCAAGAAACAGAAAGGGCTGAATGGGCACCCTTCCAGCTGCAGCCCCACATGCCCTCCCACAAGTCTGCTCCAGATGGCCGGATGAGCTTGGGAACAGCATGGGAGGCAGGAGTGCTGACTTGGCTCTGCGACCGTGGGTGCCCAGGGCTGTGGGTGCCATGCAGCTTGCATGGCCCCGGCACCAGAATTTGTGGGTGCCCATCCCCTCCATGGGGATTTTGTGGATGCTCAGGCACCCAGGGCCCCAGGGAGTTGGCACCCCTATGATGGGAGGAAGCGCATGGGTGGAATGCAGGTATAATGTAGATAAAAGTACATTGCAGGATAAATGGGGAATAGGCAATAATCACCTCTCCCTCTTTCTGCTCCTGGATGCCCAGGCTCAGAAAGCTCTCAGAAAGGATAGCTTTTGTGCCTCGATCTAACAGTAATAAAAACAGGGTGACCGAAGATATCACAAGCTCAAATTAGATGTAGTTTGTCATATTATGTATACAAGCTTCAGCAAAGCTTTGGGTCTGTACATTGCCCCTCCCCTTCTTCCTCTTTCATACTTTCTTGGAGGAAATCAAAATCTTAAGAATATAAGAGCCCTGCTTGGTCAGGCCCATTCCTGCCCTGCATGAGATTCTCACTGTGGCCAACCAGATGCCCATAGGAATCTTGCAAGCAGGACCTGAGTACAACAACACTCTCCCCACTTGCAATTCCTAGCATTCTGCCTTGAACAAGGAAGGCAGACCATATGGTCAGTAACCATGGACAGCCTTAGCTTCTGATTATGGTTTGTCTGAAGATGGGAATGGTGCAAACTGTTGTGAGTTAACCAACCGGGATACCCAATCAGGTCCCATGGCTTGAGAACCTGGTTTCTTAATTAATGATGGTTTGTACAATCCTCAGAATGCGTCCAGAGATAATGGGTCAGAATCGGAAGACTGATGCCCCCAGCAGCCACCCAAGGATGCTGGATTCTGACACTGGCCCTGGTCCACTTTCACGTGGTGGTAAAGCATAGGGTTGTAACAATGTGCACATTTACAAGCAGCCCTTTACCAAATTCTCATTTGCGAAATTGCAGGAGACATATAAATGACCCCTATGGGCACCACTATCAAATCACCTCCAGACATTCTTGGACTCCAACTTCCATTAGCCCCAGCAAGCACGGGCAATGGTTATGGATGGCCAACATTCAGGAATGATGGGAGTTGTACTCCCAGTAACTTCTCAAGGGATACAGGTTGCCCATCCCTTCCCAGGGCTGAACTGGTGCTAGAAATACAGAAACCTTGGACTGATCTTGTTGTTAAAACGGCTAGAAATGCAACATGATTCATTGATTGGGAAATTAACTGGTTTTTAGGCAAAACCGAAAGGAGAGAAAAAAACACACCCTAGCAGCACTAAACAGAGTGACTGGCATTGCACACAGCAGAGCACCTCAGCATGAATGCGCACACGTGTTTTGAAATCTGAGATTTACAGCAGAACTGTTACTGTAACCAGGGCCGAGTTTCATAATACTGTACACCATCTTGATTGCAAGCATTTTTCTACCCTGAACCTTCTAAGTGATATATAGCAATAAAAACGTAAAACATATTGTTACATGCCTATCCTAGTCTCCAAGCAGTGAGAGGTTCCAGTACTTTCTCGGTGCTCTCTCTCTTCCCCCCCCCCCCCTGCTCTTGGACTGAAGGTCGGCAGAGTCTGCAGTGTCTCTAGGATACATGGTTTTATTTACACACATATATAAGCTGAGCTTAAGATGGAGCAGCTCACAGCATTAACAGATCTCACAGCTTGGGATTCAGAGCAGAACAAGCATGCTTCTATGTCTTGGCCTTTTAGTCTGCTTCCAGCTCAGCTCTCACACATAACTATGGATTTTGTTCTCTTGTGTAGCAGCTAGGTAAGAGGGTAGAGGAAAGGCTCACCATTAGCCTAGAGCAGGCATAGGCAAACTTGGCCCTCCAGATGTTTTATAATCAATAATCAATAATACATTTTTATTTATACCCCCACCCTCCCCGGTTTAAAAACCGGGCTCACGGCGGCTAACAGCAAATATAAAACATTGATTGAAATGTGACTTGAAAACAGCATAAAACAGCATAGAATACAACATAAAATGCAGCATCAATATCGATAAAATTCAAAAATTTAGGGGTATTTTTTGGGGGAAAACAACCCAAGTCAACAGACACTGAATGATCACCAGGGTTAACTGGCCAAGTTGGTCATACTAGGGCCAGCAAGGAGGTGTGTGAATAAGAATTTAAATGTGGGATCCCAGAAAGGGTTTCTTCATAGAAGAGGAAAGGGAAAAGGGAATAGAGGATCAGGCTAATTCAAATTGAAGGCCAGGCGGAATAGCTCTGTCTTACAGGCCCTGCAAAAGGAGATCAAGTCCTGTAGGGCCCTAGTCTTGTGGGACAGAGCATTCCACCAGGTCGGAGCCATCACTGAAAAAGCCCTGGCCCTGGTGCTATTATTATTCATGGACCTTAGGGTCCTCTGCAGTACATACCAAGAGAGGCGGTCCTGTAAGTACGAGGGTCCTAGGCCGCATAGGGCTTTAAAGGTCAAAACCAGCACCTTAAACCTGACCCTATACTCCACCAGGAGCCAGTGCAGCTGGTAGAGCACTGGGTGAATATGCTCCCATGGGAGGGACCTCGTGAAGAACCTCACTGCAGCATTCTGCACCCGCTGGAGTTTCTGGGACATTTTCAAGGGCAGCCCCGCATAGAGCGAGTTACAGTAGTCAAGCCTGGAGGTGACTGTCCCATGGATCACTGTGGCCAGGTCGGGGCGGGAAAGGTAAGGGACCAACTGCTTGATACGGCGAAGATGGAAAAATGTCACCTTGGCTGTTGCTGTAACCTGCGCCTTCATGGAAAGGGAGGCGTCAAGGATTACACCCAAACTCTTAACGGAAGGCTCTGGCACTAATTGAGCCCCTGCCAGAGAAGGGAGTTGGTCTCTCATCCCCATGCCATCCCGACCCAGCCAGAGGACCTCTGTCTTCGAAGGATTTAATTTCAGTAGATTCCCACAAAACCATCCAGCCACAGCTTCCAAGCATCTGGTCACTGTGTCCGGGCCGATTCGGGGTGGCAATCCATCAGCAGATAGAGGTGAGCATCATCAGCATATTGGTGACAACCCAGCCCAAAGCTCTGGACAATCTGGGCAAGGGGGCGCATATAGATGTTGAAAAGCATCGGGGAAAGGATTGCACCCTGTGGCACTCCACACACCGAGAAGTGGCGCGGTGACATCTCCCTCCCTAGCACCACCCTCTGTCCCTGACCAGAGATAAAGGAGTGCAGCCATTGTCAGGCTGTGCCCTGAATCCTCACGTCGGCAAAGCGGTTTTGGGACTACATCTCCCATGATCCCTAGCTAACAGGACCAGTGGTCAGGGATGATGGGAATTGTAGTTTCATAACATCTGGAGGGCCACGTTTGCCTTTGCCTGACTTAGAGGGGCCCCTGCTGTGCTGGTGGAGGTTCCCTGCAGTGGCGGACTTGGGGCTTTCAAATTTCAGCGGTGCCCTGTGCTACACCAAAATTTGGTGCCCCCTGCCTCTCGCCTTCCACTGCTGCCATAGCCCCTGCGGCATCCTCTCAGCTTGGTGCCCAGTGCAGACAAACAGTTCGCCCTCCCCTAAGTCCGCCTCTATTCCCTGCAAAGTTCAGAACTCTGCATGGTTATGAGGACATCAACGTCTCTGTTGCTGACATTTGTCCTTGCCTTGAGGGCAATAGGCCTAGCAAAGGAGGTGCAGCAGAGGAGGAAGAGCTTGCTTAGCATGTCTCCACATGAGAAGAAAGCCTGTGCACAGCATCAGTTTTAAAGCCAGACTGCATATGGTGCTAAACGCATCACTGCCAAGCATCACTATAATATCAGTTAAAACCAATTAACATCTATGAGGTGATAGGTGACTTTTGCCAAAGCATTGTTGAACAAGTGAAGAGTGAATTCTCCCAGGTGCAAGGCTCCTCTCATGGTGTGAAACCACTAGCCCAAACTACCTTTTTATCATTTTTTTTAAAGGAAAATCTGTGGTGATACACTTAGCCTCGTGTAGTTTGGGCTCTTGGCAATCTGTCAGGCTGATTCACAGGCTGTCATTTAAACATATGTATGTTTCAGGAATGTAAAACATTTGATTGATTAATAGGCTTAAAATACATTTAATAGCTTCATTTATTATTCGTTTTATAAAAATGAGGTGAGAGATGCCTTGACTTTGCTGGGCACAGCAGACTTAGAGGAAGTCATCTATTTCAGGGCTGGCCAAAGTTTGCTGCAGATGATGTTCCCCTCAAGGCAAGGCGCAGTATCATAATGATGTTATAACGTAGCCACACTTATATGTACTATATATGGTTCGGGTCTCCTCACCTCAAAAAAGATTCCTTCAGTAGCACCTTAAAGACCAACTAAGTTTTATTTTGGTATGAGCTTTCGTGTGCAACACGGCTACCTACCTGTACTCAAAAAAGATGTTATAGAGCTGGGGAAAGTTCAGGAAGAGGCAGCCAAAATGACCAAAGGGATGGAGCAACTCCCCTGGGAGACAAAGTGTACAATATCTGGAGCTTTTTAGTTTAGAGAAAAGGCAAGTGAGATGAAACATGATAGAAGTGTATAGAATTATGCATTTTGCCGAGAAAGTGGAAGGAGAGAAAAGTTTTTTCTTTCCTTCTCACTATACTAAAATTGCAATAAATGTGAATGAAGGGAGATTCAGGTCAGACAAGAAGCACTTCTAAACACAGCACATAGTTTAACTATGGAACTCACTTCCACAAGATGTGGTGACCACCTATTTACATGGCTTTAAAGGAGCTTAGTCAAATTCACGTTCTGCTTGTGGGATTCTCATGAGTATCGAGTTGACCACTGAGGGAAAGAAGATGCTTCATTAGATAAGCCTTTGATGTGACCCAACAAGGCTCTTATAAAATGTTGTAACAAACGTGCTAAGAGGAAGGCATGTTTGGCAAACCCTCATTGTGATCAACTCCCATCCAGAAACCTAACGGGTATGTCCCCACAGTGGAAGGATGTGTGGATCCAGAATTGGCCTCCACAGTCACTTACGGACTCATTTTTAAAACCGTGTTTATGTAAGACAGTCTTACTCGGCTGCGAGTGATCGCCAAAGAGAAGAAAATCATTTGCACAAGGCCTTAACTAGAAACCTTGCAGGGACCAAGGACAAATGAAAACCTGCAAATCTAACATTCTAAACAAAGACTATTCAGAATTTCTGCAGCTATGCTTACTTTTTATTTTCAGAAAGAGAGAGAAACCCAGAGCACAGAATAGATTCCATCTGCAGCTTTCAAGTTCGGAATTATGCATTTTGAGCTCCTCAGTTCTATTATCATAAGATCTGAGCTGACATTTCACATGTATGTTGTAATTGATTAAGTAAAGCCAGATCCCTGCGCTATACCATTTTCATCATTCCTTTTAACAAAGCACAAAGTAAGCTCAGCAAGGCCTGCTGCAAAGAAATTTCATTTTGAAGTCTCGTTTCTAACATTTCAGAGAGATTAAACAGCCAGACAGATATGGCAGTTTAGCTTTTACCCTTAAGGATTTAATCAAGCAATGCTTTAAAGTATGGAGTCCCCTAAAAAAAAAAAGGTGAGGAGACAGGCTCAAACTGGTTCCTCCCCACCAATCCTTCTTAAAGCAATGGTCACATTCCAGACATTTCTAGGCACTGTGGTTACATCACTCCAAATGTCCTATATGAAAACAGCTGCTATGTCCCATATTCGTGACCTTTAGGCTTTCTAGATCAAATTATTCAGCTGTCCTTTTCAGACTCTTTGGGTTGCTATGAAATGGAGCCCAAAAGACCAAACTATCTGAGTTCGTGTATGATTAAAAATACCCAGGGTTTGCAACCAATCTTAAATAGGGGAAATGTGACAACTGCTTGGCCACTCAGGACTTTTGAAAAACAGTTGAACATTTTGAAAGGAAAATAAAAAAATTCCTTCAGTAGCACCTTAAAGACCAACTAAGTTTTTATTTTGGTATGAGCTTTCGTTTGCATGCACACTTCTTCAGATACACTTGAAACAGAAGAGTCAGACCCTTATGTATATACAGAGGGTGGGGGTGGGCTGATGGGAGTGGTAAACCTGTAGATGGCTGTTAACGACTGCTGATGACTGCAATTGGTCCTGCGGGGGGAAAGCAAGGGCTGAGGCGCTAAAGAAAGCTTGCTCATGCATAATGAGATAAGAATCCAATGTCTTTGTTCATCCCAGGTGGCTCCATGGTTTTAAGCGCCTCAGCCCTTGCTTTTTCTTTAGCGCCTCAGCCCTTGCTTTTTCCCCGCAGGACCAATTGCAGTCATCAGCAGTCATTAACAGCCATCTACAGGTTTACCACTCCCATCAGCCCATCACCCATTCCCACCCACCCCACCACCCTCTGTATATACATAAGGGCCTGACTCTTCTGTTTCAAGTGTATCTGAAGAAGTGTGCATGCACACGAAAGCTCATACCAAAATAAAAACTTAGTTGGTCTTTAAGGTGCTACTGAAGGAATTTTTTTATTTTGCTTCGACTCAGACCAACATGGCTACCTACCTGTAATTTTAGAAAGGAGGCTGCTTTTTTACATACTATACTTATATCCTGCATTATATCCTGCATTCTTCCAAGGCAGTATATGTAGTTTCCCCCTCTCCTCCCCTTAGTCTCACAATAACTCTGAGGTACACTAGGCTAAGAGAATGTGACTGGCTCAATGTCACCCAATGAGCTTCATTACTTGAACGAGGATTTAAACCACGATCTCCCTAGTCCCTAGACCCAACACTCTAAACATTACATCACAACACAAGTTTATACTTGTTCACATAGAATCGTAGAGTTGGAAGGAACCCTGAGGGTCTTCTAGTCCAATCCTCTGCAATATAGGAATCTCAACTAAAGCATCCATGACAGATGGCCATCCAACCTCTGCTTGAAAACCTTGAGGGAAGGAGAGTCCACCATCTCCTGAGGGAGTCCATTCCACTGTTAAAACAGCTCTTACTGTCAAAGTGCTTCCTGGTGTTTAATTTGGAATCTCCTTTCTTATAACTTGAATCCATTGGTTCAGATCCTACCTTCCGGAACAGGAGAAAACAAGCTTGCTTCATCTTCAATGTGATGATATTTGAAGATGGCTATTGTATTTCCTCTCAGACTCCTCTTTACCAGGCTAAACATACCCAATTCCTTCAACCGTTCTCATGCTACTGTTAACTGCACTGGGGGGGGGGCAGGACACACCAAATGTGTGTCTCCAAAGAAAATGTTTATGCTGTTTGGTGGGACTTTATTTATCATGTTTCACAGAAGTACAAAATTCCCTGTCTGTAGTAAAAAAGGAAATTTAATTGTCATAATATTTTTTGTTATTCTTATGGCACACTCCCCCCCCCAACTAAACAGATATGTCCTGCTCTGCCTAGAGACAGTTTTATGTAGGAAGTGATTAAGATGTTTGTGGTGGTGGAGAGAGATAACAATTTTTTTTAATGAATTCACATTTACAGTAGAAGAAGTCAGAGTGCTGTAGTAGCTAAAATGAGAGGGGGAAACCACATATGGCATCATGAGCTCCACGGATGAATGGGGAGATAAAAATGTACTTAATAAAATAAGAACACTGCACAGGTAATGCAGTGGGCAAGGCGCAGTGGCATGACTTTTGCAAGATGTTCGCTAGAAACAGAAAATCCTCTGTACTCTCCTAAAGGCACTAGATGGTGCTGTGATACAGTTGCAATGGAAAACTTTGCTACGTCCATAGCTGTACAGAGAACTGCTTTTTCTCCATTACCAATAAAACAGGCTTAATTCTGTGCATCTAAGAGACAAAACTCGAGATGCATGTTTTCGATGCAAGCTAAGAAGCAATGGACTTAGTACCGCAAGTCTCCGGGCATTGACTCTGAAGTAGCTCCTTTGATTGAAATCCATGGAGCAAAGGGTTATACAGGAACACTGAAACACACGCTTAAGGTTTAGAGAATCTTCTACAAAGATACTCTGCTTTGCTGATCAGAAAGCCTATTATATATCTGTAACAACTTGTTTGTCTGTTTCTTGCTATTATTAATATTGGGAGGAATCCAAAGTTGTGCTACGGTATGTCAATTGCTGCATCAGTGCAAAAACTTCAGCTTGCCAGGCAGAACGACCTTCCCCCACCCCCTTGTGCATTGTTCTGGGGGTTTCTCTGACCCAGCTGACTTCAGGAAGTAAAAGAGGAAGGATTAGGGAGAAAGCCCTTGAGGTCTTAGTTGAGGGGGGAAATGAAAGTAAGAAGTGACACAACAGGACTATGCATGGAATGGGGGAAAATGGGTATCAAAACTGCCCATATCAAAACCGCACCTCTTAAAAAGAGATGGATGAGAAGCACTAAGGGCATCCACAGCATAGCTGCCAAGTTTTCCCTTTTCTCGCGAGGAAGCCTATTCAGCATAATGGAAAATCCCTTTAAAAAAGGGATAACTTGGCAGCTATGATCCACAGCTGCAGAGACTTCATCCCTTCTACAGCCTTGTAAATCACTCTTTCAATGGTAAGAAGATGACAGAAAACATAGGGAAGTTAAAAATGGTTTATGGTGTCATTTTCCCATCCACCCCCATGGAAAAAGCCAGGGGGCAGGGGGTCAGCTCCCCCCCTAAATTAAGGAAGTAAATAAAAATTTTATTTACTTTTACTTTGTTAAAGCTATGGTTTTCCCAGTAGTGATGTATGGAAGTGAGAGCTGGACCATAAAGAAGGCTGAACGCCGAAGAATTGATGCTTTTGAATTATGGTGCTGGAGGAGACTCTTGAGAGTCCCATGGACTGCAAGAAGATCAAACCTATCCATTCTGAAGGAAATTAGCCCTGAGTGCCCACTGGAAGGACACATCCTGAAGTTGAGGCTCCAATACTTTGGCCACCTCATGAGAAAAGAAGACTCCCTGGAAAAGACCCTGATGTTGGGAAAGATGAATGGCACAAGGAGAAGGGGACGACAGAGGACGAGATGGTTGGACAGTGTTCTCGAAGCTACGAACATGAGTCTGACCAAACTGCAGGAGGCAGTGGAAGACAGGAGTGCCTGGCGTGCTCTGGTCCATGGGGTCAGGAAGAGTCGGACACGGCTAAACGGCTAAACAATAACAACACAAATAAAAATACTTAACTAAAAGTAGCATCTAGTCTCTGCCTCAAATTCTTACACTGCTTCCTTTTCAACACTCTTTGCCTGTTGCTAAAACCTCACTAAGCCAGTTTCAGGGCCCATAGTGAACAAAGGATTATTTACTGTGGTCACTTGTCCATAAAGGTCTGCTATCTCCTCATTACCAAAAAATACCAAAGTCTAAAGGAAGAGCTATTTGCATGATATAACAGTGGCACTCAGAGCAACTGCTGAAACTACTGAGAAAACTTGGGGGGGGGGAGAGAGAATTGGAGGGGTAGTAAATGTAATGCATTATCCAATAAGCTGAGCAATATTTTATTGAAAATATTTCTATAACATCAAGTATTTTAAAAAAAATATCAAGGAGGTGAACAACACAGCACTATCAATATACTTACACCAATCAAACAAAATAGAAATAACAAACCAATTAATTAGATTAATAACTCGACTGGACTCTTAGGCCATCTTGTGGTACTATGGAGTGCTGCAATCACCTTGAGGGAAAAATGAAGTCCTCTCAGTGGTGACTGTCAGGCTATATCTATAAAACAGCTGGGCTAATGGAAGTTTTTCTAGAAAAAGAGATGACAGAACTCACCATGAACATCTCCCTTGGTGCCCACCCGAGAGGTGTCAGAACTGAGTTCCAGTGAGTTCCAGGTGGGGGGGGGGAAGACCTGACCCTGCCTATATACTTCCTGAGATTTCCAGCTATTTCCAGCATAGTACTGCAAAAGCATTTGTGTTCCAATTTAAGGTTTCTCTGCAAGTCAGTAGTTTTAAGGTAGAAAGAGACAAGAAGGCAATAGCAGCTGGTTCATTCCATATGAAAAATTTCATCAAGCTGTTTGCCTTAAAGTGTTCAAAGTGTTGGTGCTGACCTTTAAAGCCCTAAACAGCCTTGGCCCAGTATACCTGAAGGAGCGTCTCCACCCCCAATATCAATATACACTTTATTCGACCGATAGTCAGAACAAAAACATTTCTCAATACAAAGATAAACATATAAAACTGAAGGCATCAGGGGGATACATAAAAATATAAAACTGAAGACATCAGCGGGATACATAAAAATATAAAAATATAAAACTGAGGGCATCAGCGGGATACATAAATGGGGTATGACTGCACTACTAAACCTCCTACAGGTAACCCACATCAAGACATTCGATTATACGTTTCCGACACTTGAGCGCCAGGAAGAGGAATTTAGCCACAGAGAAGGTTATTTTCCCAGTGGGCTTGTTTAGCAAATATGCTGCCTGCCGTTCTCTTAGTCGGGAACTAAACTGAGATAAATACGGGGCTATAAGACATTGCCTTAAATCATTATAAAAGGGACAACTCAGTAGAATGTGTTCTGTAGATTCTACCTCACTCAAGGCACAATGGCACATTCTCTGACCGTATGGGACTCCTCCAAATCTCCACCCCCATCGTTCAGCCCAGACACTGAGGTCCAGCGCCGAGGGCCTTCTAGCGGTTCCCTCATTGTGAGAAGTGAGGTTACAGGGAACCAGGGAGAGGGCCTTCTCGGCAGTGCTGCTCTCCCTGTGGAACGCCCTCCCATCAGATGTCAAGGAAATAAACACCTGACTTTTAGAAGACATCTGAAGGCTGTCTTCAGGGAAGTTTTTAATGGTTGATGTTTCATTGTGCTTTAAATATTTTGTTGGGTGTGGGGTTGGTGTATGATAGTAGCGTGGCAAACCCGCTAATCCTTAGGTTTAGCTAGAGTAATACTGGCAAACCAGTACAGTGTTAGGAATAGGAAGGTGAGGTATGGGTCAGTTGTGTTGGGAAAAGCTGGATGGACCTGGAGAGGTTCGGTTTAAACTGGTTTGATCTAGCCTGACAGGGGAAGATCGGAATGGGTCATGCTGAGGTGAGAAGAGCACAATGAATCCTTATGGGGAGTTTGGAAAGTTACTGAGGATCACAAGACTGAGAGGAGGGGGATGTTTGATGAGAGGGACATGTGACAGGTACTTGATGTGTGGGATGTGCAGTCCACCACTTCCTCTATGGTGGAGAAGTTAGGGTGTTGGCAGGAAGTGACCTGTACCTGTACATGTTTATGCATGAGGTTTGTTCTGTGATTGGCTGGAAGTTACATCGTGAGTTAATGTTTACCTGTCAAAGCTGCTGCTAATAAATACAGACCCCCGAGCTTTGCCTGGGGTTGGTCTTTGTGGAACTCAGCCTTGTCTTATGTCTCATTGTTGGATCTAACCATTGCTACATAATGGTGACCCCGACGTGATCCAGCCCTACTCATAAGAAGACTCGAAGCAGTCTAGGTACCACCGGCCACGGCCCTCTTTTCGTGAGTATGGGTTCTCTTGAGTCAGTTCAGGAAGGGAGTGCACACCCGCAGGAACTGAGAGAAATTCTGAGGGATTTCAGTCAGACAGGTGCTAGTTTGGCAGAGCTAGAAGAGTTGGTTGAAGAGATATTGTTTCAGTGCCCGTGGTACTCTCAAGAGGGGTCCCTGGATTTAAAATTATGGGACAGGATAGGGAAGCAGTTGCTTTCCTCCCCACGGGCTCCTGCCAGATTGTTAAGGCTTTGGCGGAAGTGCAGGGACGCAATTGAGTTGGTAGGGGTCTATATAAGTGAAAAGGCAACCCCCCTTCCTGTATCTCATTGCTCAGTGGAGGCTGCTGCTACAGACCTCCCAATCTCAGTTCCAGAGGCTCTGGCTTTACCATTGCCTTTGGAATCCTCTGGTTTACTGGCCACCTCTCCATTGTCCCAGAAAAAGACGGTGGGGGGTGCTGTTCGGCTCGGGTTTAAGAGAGAGCTGGAGTCAGGAACGTTAACTAGAGAAGAACTGGAAGAAGGGCTTGCTTCTTTTCCGGTCACACAGGGCTTGAATGCCCAGGGATCTCCTAGCCTATCTGACTCTTTATTGCCTCGTATTCAGGCAAGGGGAGTTCAGATGAGGTTTAGGAAGGAGCAGGAAGAAGGAAAACAGAGAGGAATGTTGATAGGTGAGGGAACAAGGCGAACAGCAGTGGCTGCCTCTCTGTGGAAAGGGCTGGTTGGTGTTGGACTTTTTGCCCTGGTGCTTGTGGCTTTCTCTGCTGCACAGCATTGTGAAGAGGAAAATGACACCTTGCCAATAGATACAGTCCTGCAAACACTGCTGGCCCTTCTGGTTATTTGTTTTTGTATAGTGCGTCTTGCAGGAGAAGTACAGGCAGTCAAGCCTCGAATGGTCTGTTTTAAGTGACAAAAAGATTTCCATTGGGCAGAAACCTAGCTTAAACAGTGCTAGTGCTTTGCATTTTCTGTCTCTGAAGTTTACTCCTTTTCAGCTTTGCGAAGGCTTCACAGAAGCACTGCATTAAGCTTAAAGGGCCTGAGTAAATGTTTTCTTTTGACCCAGGAAGGTGAGAAGCTTTGATCTGCATTCTTTTCCTTGAGGTAGTTTAAATGGTTAACAGATTTTGGCTGTTCAAGTTGCTCAAGGCTTTCCTTAAAAAAAGAGGAACCTTCCTATTGTCATTTGGCAGTTTTTCAGTCTGCTTAAAATAGCCAGTTCAGACTGAAAACTTAAAATATCTGCAACTGATTGTTTCTGAAGAAAGTA
Organism: Zootoca vivipara; assembly: GCF_965207765.1. Taxonomy (NCBI): domain Eukaryota; kingdom Metazoa; phylum Chordata; class Lepidosauria; order Squamata; family Lacertidae; genus Zootoca; species Zootoca vivipara. Next base: position 100,787,710 of record NC_142582.1, on the reverse strand, counting down.
CCTTTTTCTCCTCACTAATGTAAATGAAGGTTTATGATTTCTCTCCCCATGTCAGCTTTATTGTCTTTTCTTAAGGGTTCAGTGAAAATATTCTGCTTGCTTATTGTCTGTATTACAAATTCTTTTCCCTTCTTTTCAAATGCAGGGTTGTCCTATATCCACTTAGGTATTAACAGGATTAGATTTGGTTAAAGAATGGGGAATGCTGGAAAACTCACTGTTTACATTTGTTTTCAAGAGCTACCCAGTTCATCGCCAGTAGCCCAACTCCAAAGGATTTCACTGTTTGCATTAAAATGAGTCTCCAATTGTAGAATTGGCAATTGATTTTTGCTTTGTGTATTTTATTTCCCATTTACAGGTGTGAGCATGGGAGTCTTACCTCTTCTCTATATAGTCTGGTTAAATCTGATTTCTATTTTTGTGTAAGAAATTTACTTCTGATTACTCTTTATAGAATTTTTCCTTTTCAGACTCGATGACTAGAATTCATTTTCAGAAGGAGTTCCAGTATTTCTTAGATTAATGTTTTTTCCCTCCAAGACTTAATTCTTTCTTTTAGCATTGGAAAAGTGTTTAAATCCTACTTCTTTGTGTGTGAGAGTTGGCTCATTGTTTTCCTTTCACAGATTTGTCCTCTGCACATGCTCAAGCGACTAATAATTAACTGTGATTTTTTTCTCTGAAGGAAGTTCCAGGAACAAGCTTGTTTGATTAATAATATTCCTTACCTACAGGAGTCATTGTCTCTTGATTTAAAGTGTTTATTTCTTTTTGATTGTATGATTCTTCTTTTATCAGCTATAGGGTAAAGTTCAAACACTTAGCTATTATATGTTGTCTTCTTTCTAAGATGAGTGGATTTTTCTTAGCTACAGCAGGTTCTATGTTTTTACATGAACAATCTTAATTCAGTTGTAGTTTGGGACTAAATTTGGTAAATAGTTGGATTTTCTATGTTGGCTGCTACACCATCTTGGCAGTATTCATCTTTTCCTTATTTGCTGAAGTATATAGATGCAGCTTAACCAAACAGTTTGCAGAGTATTTTTTAGTTTATTTCTGTGGGGTATGTGAATGCATAGCAGTCTATTAGCATTTTTTCTTCATTTTAGCATTTTTTTACAAGTCTTATTTGCATACTTTATTTTCTCAACATTTTGGAAGGCATGAGATCTCTTCTTTGATTTCTCTTTTGTGTAATTTCTTGGGATTCTTTCTGCAATAGTGCTTAGGTTTTATCTTTCTCTTAAATGTTAGATTCTTGGATTTTCCTGTGATCTTCTGGGTCTCTTTGTCAGAGAATACAATCCTATATCTATTACTAGCCTTAGATTTAATGTGTTGTGGCTGCAATTCTTGATATCTTATTCTTTATTTCTCATGCTTATTCATATTGCTGTTATTTCCTATGAAGATTTTAGTCTTTTTGTATTTGGCTCTCCTGGATATAGTATGTCAATCTATTTTCTTATTGTTAAGTCCTATTGCTGCTATTTCCTTCTTCAGTTTGCATTTTCTTTCCTCTAACACTTCTTGAAGTTGGCTTTCTTGGCTACACAAGTAGTTTATGGTGTATTTTGCTCTTGTGATCATAATTAAGAGGTGATCCATTCTTTGCCCTCTGTCACCAAAAAGTTTGCTGTGGGATTCTCTCAGATCTCAAATTTTATTAAAGATTAAACAGCATTGTTTAATTTTTCTACAAAGAGTGCATGTGCCATTCCAGCAATGGTTTTCTTATTTCTCTGACCTATATTGGTCCATTCAAAACCATGGATGCTCTCTATTTAAATACATTTTGTATTTTACTGCCTATTTCTTTGGCTCTGTTTTTAAGAAGGTGCCCAACAGGAAGTTTGATATTCTATAGCCAGGAACCTGTAATTGGAGTCTTTTCCGCATTTTAGAATGCTTATATTTTTCATAGCTTCTTTCCACATGATTAATGTGAAGAATTTGTCTTTTCCATATGATTCTATTATTTTTAATTATTAAATCTCAGTTTGCTTGCTGAACGCCAGGACTGAAGGTTTTCTGGTATATTTGCATTATAAGGTTTGTATCCTGTGTGAATCAGAATAGTAGCTTTATCTTCTAACAGGTAGCACTGAGGTTCACTATGATATTAATCCAAATTCTATCTCAACATATTAGCGTAAGATTCTGTGGGAGCTAAAAAGTGCAGGAGCATTATAGGAAGATGTGGCTGGTATCTCAAATGTGAACATATGATCAAATGCCATTGTTACTATTCAAGGTCTCAGAGTCTTTGCCCCTTAGAGTAAGTCTCTTGCCAAACATAAACAAAAAAGGAGGAATATCTATGGGTCTTCGTTATTATTTGGGTCTTCAGTATTATTTATATTAAGTCACATTATAATTACAATTATGATTAAAATTAAATCATTTACTAAATTTAATAAATTAAATCATTTGAATATTTAGAAATATACGGGGGAGGGGTTTTCCAATTGTGCTTTTTCCTCAGGTAAACCAATCCAGATATAGCAAGATGGGTGAAACCATGGATCGATGGCATCAAGGGTTACAGCAGGAGTCGAGCCTGCTACAGGAGTTAGCGAATCTGCGAATACAGGATCCACTGCCGCAGGGGGATCCACAGAGGGATCGGGACCGCGTGCCACTACAGCATCATTGAGTCACCTGGGGCCAAGTGAAAGCCTTATCCATGCAGGTTACTGAAATACTGAGAGTTCATGGCGTTGCGATGACACCTGAGAATCATCTCCTTGCTTCTTTTTCTTGTTTGGCATCCAACTCTGCGAGGCCGCGTGACCATGACTACCATCGGCTACAGTAAAAGGGGACTGAAGGACACTGCTTGCCTGTTTCAGGGACACCTCTCCTCCGTTGAGGAAATGGGTTATTTAGTTAAAGTTTGGAACATACGTTAAAGTTATTGGACCCTCACTTCTTGAGAGACTCAGTAATCTTATGGCGCTGATACAAAGTCTACCTGAAGAGACTGTTGCTTTGTTTTCTATAATGCTTATTTATGTTTTGATACATTGTTCTATTTGTACCTGATGCTAAGTGGTTTGAAAGGTTACAAAGTTTATATATGTTTAAAAGCTTTGACAGCCTGTGCTCGTAAAAGCAGCAACAAAGTTTCTACACAAGCACTCAGTACCGTTACATTGTTTCTCTCCCTGTCAGCCTAGGTTCATTTTTAAACAAAAGAAAGGGGACATGTGGGGTTGGTGTATGATAGTAGCGTGGCAAACCCGCTAATCCTTAGGTTTAGCTAGAGTAATACTGGCAAACCAGTACAGTGTTAGGAATAGGAAGGTGAGGTATGGGTCAGTTGTGTTGGGAAAAGCTGGATGGACCTGGAGAGGTTCGGTTTAAACTGGTTTGATCTAGCCTGACAGGGGAAGATCGGAATGGGTCATGCTGAGGTGAGAAGAGCACAATGAATCCTTATGGGGAGTTTGGAAAGTTACTGAGGATCACAAGACTGAGAGGAGGGGGATGTTTGATGAGAGGGACATGTGACAGGTACTTGATGTGTGGGATGTGCAGTCCACCACTTCCTCTATGGTGGAGAAGTTAGGGTGTTGGCAGGAAGTGACCTGTACCTGTACATGTTTATGCATGAGGTTTGTTCTGTGATTGGCTGGAAGTTACATCGTGAGTTAATGTTTACCTGTCAAAGCTGCTGCTAATAAATACAGACCCCCGAGCTTTGCCTGGGGTTGGTCTTTGTGGAACTCAGCCTTGTCTTATGTCTCATTGTTGGATCTAACCATTGCTACAGTTGGGAGCCGGCCAGAGTGGCTGGGGAAACTCAGTCAGATGGATGGCATATAAATAACACCATCCTATTTGCACCATTGTGGAAACACAAAAAGGCTTGTTCATGTGTTACACTGGGCGCATGTGAGTGGGGGGACGACGACGACACACACCAGCCCCACAGGTTCATCTGATGGGAGCACTTGTGGGTCTGGTCCTACACGCCATTCTCTTTCAGGTTTTGTCTTTGCCCCCATCATCAGTGAAGAGGAATCTAAGCCCTGATCCCTGACAGACAAGATTTATAGGATTAAACCCACTGCTTTGGGTTTTGAACAACAGGAACACTGAAAGGTGTTCTGCAGTTTGGATAGGCATGTCATTATTTTGCTGCATTCTGGCATGCGCCCGACCAGCAAGCTAGAAGAGGTTTAACATGATACGTCCTCTCAGCCTGCGCTTTCTGTTGTGCTTGGCTGTTTTTTTCTGCTCCCATCCACTCCCACTGCAGCAAATTTTCTTCTCAGCCTTCATCCTCCCCACTGTTCCTCCTTCAATAGGTGGCACAGGCCCAACAGGAGGAGGGAGGACCTGCTCTGTGAAGCGGCCCAGTCAGCAGAGATGGCGAGAAAGTCATCGACATCAAAGACACCATACGCTGGTAAAGGTCAAACTCAGAGGAGGAGAGGAGGCAGGCGAGAATTGGCTTGAGGAAGTATCAAGAGTCAAGAAATGTGCAGATCAAAGGCAAGCTTTAAATAGCTGCTTGTGGCAAAGAGTTCTACACTAGCTCACTAGGGCATTGCGGCATTTTCAGCATGGCATCACAAAATGAAAGTGGCACCTTTTAGCCACTGAAAAATAGGAAGAGAAACTAGGGAAGCGCAATTAAAAACTCTGCACACGCAGGTGTTATTTAAACACTAGGGAAGTAAGAAATAAGGAAAAAGCAGGAAGAGATGAATGTGCCATTTCAAAAGCCAAACACCTTCTATTTCAAGGGTATAAATTACTTGTTCCCTGTGATAACCACATAAAGAAGACAGTGGTACAGCTAGAGTTGGACCTTGAGGATGAAAACAAAGACTTCAGATCTTAGAGGGGTCCCATATGATGACGCTGGGAGCAGCAGTAGATGGTGGGGCAGCAGTAAAGACCACAGCATCTTTCTCCTCATGGAGTCAGCTGTGCAACATTACACTTGGCTACAAATGATCATTTTATTATTTATTATTACTTTTAAAATTCATAGTCGGAGCCCAACAACATCTTGAGGTAACCAGGTTGGAGGTGCCTGCTATAAAAGAATGATAAGACTTTGGTTAATCACCCAGGAACACTTTGCTCTTGAAAGTCCATCAGTGAACATGGTTCTTCACAGAGGGAAGGGTGGACTGTGGTCCTCCACATGTTGTTCCAACTCCCAGTAGCCCCACCCAGCAAGGCCAACGGTTAACGGTTGGTGAGTTGTGGTCCAACAACTTATTTTCAGAAGTTCTCCATGCCTGCTTTAGAGTCTCATGGGCAATAGATAATTTTTTTAAAGACCTTTCCATGACCCAAGGAATTTCCCTGTCCACATAATTTAGAAATAGGTGAGAGGAAAAGTGTAAACTGAGTGCATTTAGATTTATTAAAAAGGAAACCAGAACTTTTGAAGAACAGTCCAAAAATAGGACGCAGAAGAAGTGGTTTTTAAAAGAGACATTATTCCCCATACATCTAAGGTGGTGGAAAGAAAGGTGGAAGAAAAAGATTATTCCCAATACAGGTAGCATTAAAAACTTTGTTTCCTGCATTGTACATGTCACCACATTGTACGTAATCACTCAGCCGCAAGTGTTTGCATCCTCAAAAAGGATTATCTGCCCACGAATACTTTCCTTATTTATCTCTGCCTTAATCTTAAAAGCTCAACTGCTGGCTAAGATTTCGAAGCCATTGAGGAAACTAGATTAGCCTATGGGAGGAGAAAGATAAATTATACCATGTGTGTTTGGGTATATATGAGTAAACTGTGACTTTGAACACCCACAAAGATTAACTAGGGCAACATTGACCAGTACTAGGATAAACAGAAAGACATTCATGTAAAAAGACAAAAATGTTAGTTATGCTACCAGGCTGCATAAAGGAATGGAAAACTGGAGAAAGATGGCAAAAATAGCAACTATTAATTTAAGCAAAGTGGGAGGGAGAGTTGGCATGGCTTCATGATTTTCTTAAAAAGTAGCTCCCAGTGACATCATAAATGACATATTTATTGATTTGAGCTTACAGACATATGCTACTAATGAAACATTTCCAAAGTTTAAGGGACAGGCAGATTTAGGGGACAGGCAGTGAGAGGAAGGGTATAGGAAATTCCATTGAGCAGCTGGAAGTCATTGTGTCAATGGAACTACTTGGCTGGATACCTCCCACAGCAATCTATTTATTTCTTAGCACTTCTGACAAGCTTATCAGTGAACCACACACTGTTTAAAATTATATTTAGGAACACACAAAGCTGCCTTAGACAAAGTGCACTCCGAATTCTTCCTTTGCATCTCCAGCTTGAATTCACAGACCAGACCAACTTAGTTTCAACAAGATTAGTATATCAGGTGCCTTCACACTCTCTGATCTGAAACACAATTAATCTACAGCCAAATTTAGTTGCAGCTTATAGTTTCAAGCCACTGCTTTCAGTTTCTGGTACCTGGTGTCATATATATGGGTGTGGAAATATGGGTGTGGTTAGCTCAAAATGGTCTAGTGAACATATTTGGCCCACAGGCTAAAGGTGCTCTACTCTTGCTATTTATCCAAAGCATGTGCTCTGCCAGCAATCACTTGACTTCACCATGGGAATACATCATTTCTGCCACTACTTGCATGCATCGCCTTTGGAGAATGGAGGTCCCACATTTCACACCGTTACAACATTTTCACAGATGCCAATGTTGTTCCACTACTTTCATGCAACCCACATGCAAATTATACGCTTGTTCTCTGGCCCTTCAGACCCTGAGACTGTGTCACTGAGAACCATGGTACTGAATCAGTCACAAAATAGGTGGAAAAGCTGATGGGAAACAAAAACATTTTAGATCACACAAGGCTAACTGCCTGTCTAAACACAAATTCCAAAAGAAACTAGTCAGCCTGATACAGTGAGATTGGCTGCTTACAGATCATACCTTTGAAACATACTCAAAGCACATTTCTCCACCTCAAAGAGTGCTCTGAAAACCTCGGTTTTTGAATGTAATCCATTCTATAAGACCGTTCGAGTTCGGAAATGTTCAGAAACCAAAAACTCAATAGCTGACAGCTAGGACTCAGGATCTTGCACTCAGCAGAAGCCGCGTGTTTGACTTCCGAGCCATGTTGGAAAACTGAAGCATTTACTTCCGGGTTTATGGCATTCGAAAACCGAAATGTTCGTCAACAGAGACGTTTGAAAACTGAGGTACCACTGTAATGTGCTCCTAATATGCTTTAAAGGTTGTAATGTAAACACGGCCATTGCTTTCCCTCCTCCCCTGCATTTGCTGGGCACTAGACATCCCACAACAGCAGTGTCTGAAAGCACTCTCTGTACAAAAACTGCATCTGTAGCAGCCCAACTTCCTGCGTTCTCATCCACCAGCATCAGTATGGCATAGCTACACATATTTTGAGAGGTGGCTGTAGGCTAGGTGCATTTAAGGTCAGAAGGTGTGAAGGCACATGCCATACCAACATTGCTGAAACTAGGTGGGTCTGGCTAGTGCCTAGATGGCTGTTCTTGAAGACAAGACCCTACTGTGGTTGGAACTAGACAACACATTTCTCATGTGATCATCTTTCCAGTTTAAGACTGGAAAGGAGAGCCATGATCTGAATCAGGACTGCAGCACAAGAGGACAAGGTATTGCCCCTTTCCCCTATGCCGGTTTTCTGCCAAAATTGCCCTGCCCCCTGAAGCAGATAGTTACTCTGCCCTTTTATTTTAAAAAAAGCCACTTCCTGCATTTTCCACTTGGTTAATTCGTGGCTGAGATGAGATGCAGACCAGAGAGTGCCAGGATAATGCTCTTAATCACTAGTTTGCAAACTTCTAGATTAATTCACAAGATGCTGTTGGCCTGAGGAGGAGGAGTTGCTGCAATGGCAATGTCTGAACAAGCGCTTGAAGCTGGCTCCACATTCCAGGGCGATCCCATCCTCATGCATTCAAATCCAGTTACTGCATGTACGGTAGCAATTAAAAGTGCAGTGTCACCCTCACTTGGCAGGACTCAGCTTCACTTTGCTCACTTGATAGCTTTGGACTTGGACTCCCCTGCAGTCTAGGACAGAGCTGCCAGCCAAGCAGATCAGATTTCAGACTTGCCTTCCAGAGGTGATACTGAGGCTTATGCTCTGTGTGCCCGAAACTCTTCAAATTTAACAACTCTGTATCTGGCTTCCTCCCTTGTCAGATACCTGCTTGGCAACTCTGGACAAGCCTCTCTCAATTTGTCTTACTGTAAAATTATGCATCTGGCTTGCTGGATCAAAGCTTCCCATGAAAATTTGCAACCTTGCACAACAGGAACAGTAGAACAGGAGAGTGCTGCATGCAGATCTGCAGGCAGGGTGAAATAGAGTGCTAAAACAAATATGCACATTCAGCACACACTCTGTGGGCTTAGCTGCACAGTCTCCAAAACCGCCTTGCAGGTTGCCTGACACTGTATTTGTGGGGTAGGTGACATTCCCACCATCTGGGTTTTCATCTTAGCCTTTCTGAAACTAAAACCAGATTTTTGCCTAACCAATAATAGTGAAAAAAGGTTTCCAACAACAACAACAACAACAACAACAACAACAACAACAAATAATAACAATGAATTATTTATACCCCGCCCATCTGGCTGAGTTTCCCCAGCCACTCTGGGCAGCTCCCAATCGAGCGTTAAAAACAATGCAGCATTAAATATTAAAAACTTTCCTAAACAGGGCTGCCTTCAGATGTCTTTTAAAAATAGGATAACTGCTTATTTCCCTGATGGGAGGGTGTTCCACAGGGCGGGTGCCGCTACCGAGAAGGCCCTCTGCCTGGTTCCCTATAACCTCACTCCTCGCAATGAGGGAACCGCCAGAAGGCCCTTGGCGCTGGATCTCATTGTAAAAATGATTACACTGCACTGTGACATGCAATGTGCATTTCATATATCACAATTTTTTGCTTATTCCATTTTTCCTTGTTTCTTTAATCCTCCTGTGTGCCACTGCCTGTGCTCACCTCATTTCTTTTTCATTGTTGCTACTGTTCATTTCTAGGTGCAACTTTCTTTCCTTTCCAGGTGGATTTACCTGCAAGTCCCTTTGCACTCTATGCAGCTTACCTTTGAACAGGAGTGCCTGAGACATAGTTGCTAGCACACCAAGCCCAAAGCCCCTTCCTCTCTCCCTACTTCTCCAGCTTGCAAAAGCTTTGCTGTTCATTCTTGCTTCAATGTGTGTCACTAGCCTCCATGTTTTCCAGCAGCCCAGACCCCTGCTTGCAAGAGACAAAGTTGCGAAGTGTGCAGGAAGAAACGAACACATTTGCCTGGGAAAAGTCCCTTTGCACTCAGTACAGCTTACTTCTGACCCCCTAGAAGTGGGTCATGTTGTGTTAGTAAGGAATGCGGGCTGGATTTTCCTTTATTCACTGAGGGCAGACTGTTGTGAGGGAATGCCCCCTGAAACACAAAATGTGACATTGCCCCTTCTATGACTAAGTGTCCCAATCTGGCAAAAAAAACATTACCACCAGAAAGCAACCTATGGCAGATCCAATGGTGCCCATTTCTCTATCTGTGGAGCAACATGAAGTTTCGCTGGAGCAACAATCTAATAATGCCTCAAAAATACCTGGAGTGGGGGGGGGGGGAGAGAGAATTAACAGAGTGCATGTGGTTTCCTTATTTCTGGCAGAAACAGGGAGTGTCATTGGGTTTATGGTCTGATGGTGAAGGGTCCCTGGGCAAGAATTTAAATTAGCAACAGGACACTAGATCTGAGAAACAAATAAGCAGGATGTGAAGTCCTGCTACAATGGAATGTGAGGGACAGTGAACAACCAGTATTGGTATGGGACCGGGGAAAGCTGCAATGAACAAAATGGACTTGGAAAAGGTGAATTTTCAAAAGTGGTGCAGGAAAGCCCTGTGTGTCTCTCCCCACCCACAATTAGATCACTGCTCCAAGGGGCTTCCTAGCTGTTAGGTGAGTACAGAAAGAGCTTGGACTCTATTCAACTGCTCCTTTCCCCACTATCCAATCTGCAAGAAGCCCTGTGAAGATGCGCTGATCATATCCATCACCACTTAAATGTTAGCTTTCCAACAGTGCAATCCTATAAATGCTCACCCATATGTTCAGTGCTTTTTCTTCCCTAAAAAAATGTTTACGGGTACTCTCATTTTGACTCAAGAAAATCACCATTTTATAGTTCAAATTGAGAAAAATAAGTACAGTAAATGGACAAAAGTACAAAGATTCACAAAATGTTTAGGGGTATGCGTACCCCTGCATACCCCCCAGGAAAAAAGCACTGCATATGTTTAATGGGACTTACTTGCTGGTAAGTAAGCATAGGATTGCAAGTTTCATCTCATAACTAGCTAGCTATCCAGCATATACATTCATATATTTATATGCACACATGTGCTTACATGGCTGTGTATGCAAGTAGCTTCTTCCATTCTCTGCCCTCAGGCCCCTAAATTCTATTTAGTACAAAAAGAAAACCCTGTTTGTCATGCAATACAGAATGAATTTTCCTTCAACTAGGACTATACTCCCTTTCCCCCTTTCCTTGTGAATGCCAAAAATCATCCCTTATATGAATGGTTACATTCACAGCATTGCAGTGGGTCTGACTTCACTTTACAGCCAAGAAGTATAGAAAGGCAGGAACTATACAGTTACATTCATTTCTGGGTTCTGCTCAACATCTATAGCACTTTCTATGGTATGTAACAGTTTAACAGAAGCTATTGCAATCCTTTGCAAATGTTGAATAGCAGAGCATCATTACTCAGGTCTCACTATTTCTGCAACCCTTATCTTTGAGGAGAGCAAACCCATTTCTCATGCTCTAATTGTGTAACACAACTGTTTTCTGGATGCAACAACCTCTAAGTATGGTGACAGTTTTGTCGCTATGTTAAAACACTGTGCAAGTTAATTAACCCGTCTAATATGGGCTGTTAATGGCTGTTTGGAATGTTGAAGTAATAGCTCTTTGTATTTTGTCGGAATTTGCTGACACAAAACCATCAGCACCAACATTTCCCCCCCAATTAAAGCTCATCAAAATTATATTGTTGATTTTAATCTAAGGGAGACTGTGTTAACAAGAGAGCTGGGGTAGAGACTTCAGTTTGACTCATTTAAGTTTGAGGATCTCTTCAAATCCAAACAAAGCTTGGATACCAAATGCTTTCAGATGAATACACTAGTTCTAGTCATCTATGAGGACTTCTATATTTACAGGATTTTTCCGTTGCTTTGCCTGATCCAAGTTGCCTACAGTAAAAATGGGCCATTAGTAATTACACATCACTGGTAAGAAGGCAACATGGCACGCAAGGGAGCTCTAAAAACAAGTACTAGAAATTAAATTCCCCTTTTGATTTTCTTTGTAAAGTAATATATAATTGGACAAATTATTGTCAAAGCTCCCTGCAGGGGGATGCTTATCGTCTTTTATTTCTCTAAAGTTCACAGAGGAATTCTCAGGGTATATAAAATACTCCAGCTATTAGGCAGAAATATAATGACTCTTTTACTGTTTTGCTTCTATGAAAACTATATCTTGGGGGAGAAAATGCCACAGTTTAACTTTGTGCTGTGTGAAGAAGTATTTTCTTTTGTCTTTCCTTAATATTTCAACATTCTTCTTCATCGGATGGCCCCTAGTCCTTGTGTTAAGAGGGAGGGAGAGGGCATGTCATAAGCCTTTCTCACATGGTCTTTCAACTGTAAACAATGAACATGTGGAGATGAAGCAGGATCATGCCCATTAAAATCAATGAGCCTGCTCAAGCAGCTGCAGTTTATACACTTCAACTGGAATGAAAATAAACCATAAATCTTCAATGAACTCCAAACATTGTTGCATAATTGAAAAACAGCTGTTGTAACGGGATGCTAGACAACCTCTCACTAGAGAGCCAGTGTGGTGTAGTGGTTAAGAGCGGTAGACTCGTAATCTGGGGAACCGAGTTCGCGTCTCCGCTCCGCTCCTCCACATGCAGCTGCTGGGTGACCTTGGGCTAGTCACACTTCTCTGAAGTCTCTCAGCCCCACCCACCTCACAGGGTGTTTGTTGTGGGGGAGGAAGGGAAAGGAGAATGTTAGCCGCTTTGAGACTCCTTCGGGTAGTGATAAAGCGGGATAGCAAATCCAAACTCCTCCTCCTCTTCTTCTTCTTCACTACATCTTCAAAAAAAAGAGAGGTTGAGAGCTGGGAAATGGGTCTTCTACTTGCACTTGCAACTGGTAATTATTGGTACATTATGCTGACCTTTTATCTTCCTATTTCTCACAGTGCACATTTTAAAACCTTTTGTGTGAAGATGTGGTTTCTTTCATAGGTAAAGTATGATTCATTTTTAAAACAAAGTAAGTTGGATGCTTGAAAAACTGGGAGGTGGACCATATTCTATTTATTTATGTAAACGAACAGAAAATCAAGCATAGCTACTTCGCTTTGGGTCGGAAAGCAGAGCCACATGTAAATTGAGATTTACATATATGACAATGCATCATCATTCCACCACCAATCTCCTAGCTCTGAGCCTTCTTCCCCTGCGGGGTCCCTTGAGGGGGTCTCCAGCTGGTGCCTTCCACCACTCCTTTGCATCCAGCCAATCCATTACATTTCCCTCTTCTAATGCATTTGCTTATGTTACTTTCACTACTACTGTACTTGCATCTATATGCCTGTTTTACCTTGGCAGATGCATTTTTGTACACCTTACGTCCCGCATTGCAAAATTCAGAGAGAGATGTGAATTTTGGAGGATAACCGTGTTTTGGTTCGCATATTGTTTTTCGAAATTTGTGAACTGGGGTAAACTCGCATTTCAATGTGACCTGAATCAAATCCCTCCCCCATGCCTAGCGGTACCCTATCCCCTCACACACAACAGGTAGAGAGAAATACTTCTGCTTACTTTCAGCTGCACCAAATGCACATCCACATGCTTGCTGTCCGAGTCCTGCTGCACCGAGTAAGTCAGATCCCTGACCCTTTCTGATGTCATCCGCAGCCATGTCTCAATCTCAGGCAAGTGGAGAACGATTTTCCAGTCAGCCCCCGTGTGAAGGGGAGGGGGCTTTTCATACTGTTGCCCGGAATCAAGATCTTTCGTGGCGTCTTCTCCGCCATCTTGCTCGGTGGTGGGAGTCATGTTAATGACCATGGGAGATGCATCTGCAGCTACAGAATCCAGTTCCTGAGGCTTGATGGGGGAAAGTGCTACTTCCATGGCTAACGTCGGGAGCTCTAGACCATAATTCTTCCTGCTGTGTATACAAAAGAGAAGAAAGGCAACTGTTTTAAAAGCAAGATCTTGGGTTACAAGTGTTCCGTCCAAATGCACATCAGTTTGGATTGCTAATAATTTTTCCCTGTTATCTGCTTAAGCACAGGAAGGGTTGCACCTTAGCCTCAAAAGCATGAAAAGCAGCCCATGTGCACCCTAAGCTAAAAAATAAACTCAAATTCAACTCTGAGGATAGCTGCAATCTGCATGAACCTTGCAAATTAAGTAGGTTTCATACCTGCCAAGTTCCGGCCTGAGAAATAAGGGACTGGACCGGAAGTAGCAGACCGGAAGTAGCGCTGCCACCATTTTGGAACTGGGCGGAGCATGCTCAGAAGCGACTTTTGATGCTGCTCTGCCCTGTTCCAAAATGGCCACCGCACCAGAAGTCGCGCTGCAGCCATTTTGGAACTGGGCAAAGCAGCATCAAAAGTCGCTTCTGAGCATGCTCCGCCCAGTTCCAAAATGGCCACAGCCAGAATAAATTGGGGAAAAACAAAAAAATCGTTTTTTCGGCTGGGGACAGCTGGAAAAACGGGGGTTTCCCAGGGAATACGGGAGACTTGGCAGCTATGGTAGGTTTCCATAATATATTTTGCTTCTGCTGGTTGTGAGTTGGCGTAAGAATTTATAGGCAGCAGTACTGCCTCTGGCCACTAGAAATTCCCATTAGCACCCCACCCTCCAGTTCCTGATATTACAGTATTCATTGTTTATACATTTTCAAGCACATTTTCATTGCCAAAAGACACATAAACTTGCAAGGGACGTATAGAGTTAATGAAAACTGAGGTTTTATTAAAAACTTGAGCATAAGTTGAGTTACCGACAGCATGCAAGGCTGGCTTTGGAAAATAAAAGTGAAAGAATAAAAAAAAAACCAAGAGTATAATGGGATGGGAAATGGTTGCCAATCTGATAGCAAAAAAGAAAGAAAATTTTAGGAGGGGAAACACCCCCGCTGGTACTGCCATTGCTAATGGTGATCACCAACCCTGCAGAAGCATTGGAGAATTTCTTTTCCCTTTTGAAGAAATTCAATGAAATGGACCCCAATTTCTCTGCCCACAAATACAGTGGGGGGATTTTATGGGGCCATTTGCACACAGCTCCAGTGATAGCTATAGATAAAGGTCATACAGATTACCCTCCCCTCTTCTCCCCATTCGAAGACAGCAGTGCAATATCCAGTTGACACATAAATGTTTGGGACAGAGGGTTGAATAGCCTTGCTGTGATGGGCTATGTTTCTATCTGGTCCTTTAAAAAAAAAATAAGTGTAGTTTTATGCTTCAGCAGTGGAAAGCAGGGGAGGGGGGGCCTTCAAAGCACTAAATAAATTCATGGCAAACAGAAATAGCATGTCAGGGTTCTGCTAGGAGAGACAATAGCCTTGTTTCACCCAATAGCCTTGCTTATCACTTTTATTAAAGGTTAGATGCCCAAGCACCTCTATGCTGCAATGAACACTTTATAGCTATAATAAATACATAAATAGCAATAATCACAAACACTTTTTAAAAAATCTCGCAAAAGCATGGGTGTATATGTTGTATTTCCTGCCAACCTAGCAGTTCGAAAGCACGTCAAAGTGCAAGTAGATAAATAGGTACCACTCCGGCGGGAAGGTAAACGGCGTTTCCGTGTGCTGCTCTGGTTCGCCAGAAGCGGCTTTGTCATGCTGGCCACATGACCTGGAAGCTATACGCCTGCTCCCTCGGCCAATAATGCGAGATGAGCGCGCAACCCCAGAGTCGGTCACGACTGGACCTAATGGTCAGGGGTCCCTTTACCTTTACCTATATGTTGTATTGCTTATCCTCGTGAACATCACTGATATTGCTATCTTTGGCATGCGGGCAACCACATTTTGGCAATGAGTGCCATTTGTGGAGGAAGAAGTTAGGTTTTAAAAAATAGTCTAAGATACACTGCATCATGCTGCAAAAAATCAATACTGCAACAGAAGCTGAAACTCAAGGAAAGGAAACATGCAACAATCAGGTAGCAAACACCTGCACTTTTTATTGTGCCAAAAACTGCTAGTCTAGAAAGGTTTAACATGTTCCTAATGTAGTAATGCAACACCTCCCAACACAAAACACTAGTTATTTTTGTGTGTGTGTGTGTGTGTGTGTGTGTGTGTGTGTGTGTGTGTGTGTACTTTATGGTTGCAATATTAAACACACTTTCTTAGGAGTAACTCTCATTGGATTCTGTGGGACTTACTTCTGTGTAAACGTACATAGGATTGAACTATCAGTCTGCCATACTAAGCACATGCGTCTACTCCAAGAAAGTTTCATTGAACACACCCAGGGCTTCCTTACAAGGAAACATGTTTAGGATTGTGTCGCACATGTGATTTTGACAAATATGCCATAATGTCCCACTGATGGTAACAATAGCAGCCAAATAGATCCCCACTGAGTGTAAGAGTTCTTCCCCAGTTGAGAACAAAGAAACACACCTATCTTAATTATTATTTGAACCCAGTCTTAACTGTGCCATTTCAATGAATTTTATTACGGTTTCTAAACTACTCTCAGCAGCATTACATTCTGAATGCTGGATTCTGATTAGGCCCGCAAAATTCACCATTGCCAATCTGAGCATCGCTCAAAGGCAAACTAATTACTCCCTACTGATCATTATCTAGTACAACCCCAGGAAGCACAACACACAGCATTTGCCCAGTGGCTGTTGTATATAAAACTGACTCCTTGTGAAACTCTCTAAGCTGATCTCTTTCTCTCTCTCTCTCTCTCTCCCCACCCTGCTCTCTCTGTGCACTATGTGTATGTTTAAACAAGGAAAATAACACTTAACCACTAACATACACCTTTAGAGCATGTTTCTGTATAAACACATTAAGGAAACCTCTCCCGGGTTGAAAAGAGAATGTTGGAGGAAGATATTCTGGTGATTCTCATTGGCATGAGTAACTGCTGGTCTGCTTCCTCTCATTGTGCTCTTGAGTCTGCACAGCACTTCTCCAGCACTGCAGATACTACCGCTGTCATACTACCACTGTCATACTGGCAGCTATTAAAATTAAGACAAATCCTTTCTCCTAATACCCATAACAAAGTCACTGTGAATCACTGCCAATTACTACATATTCTCTCTCTCTCTCTCTCTCTCTCTCTCTCTCTCTCTCTCTCTCTCTCTCTCTCACACACACACACACACGAAGGCTGAAACTCTATCACATTTCCACACTGTCAAATTTCTTACAAACATAATCAAAACATCTCAGGCCAGAGCTTTCCAGCCCTTCCCTCCCCATTCCATAAAAGCTCAACATTGCTTGTGGCATGTAGAACACTGAATAATTGCACCTAATTCACTACATGGTTTCCCAGAAGAACAAAAAGCTGCCCTAATCCAGCTCCCTAGATACAAAAGGAAAGCAGAGATCTCACACACATTCCCAAGAGAAATGGCATCATCAGGCAGTGTCCTCCCCGGGTTGTCATTCTTCCTACTAATCTAGGAACGCCAGGCTCCTCCTCCCCGTCCTTCTCTTCGTCCACTAGCGTCCTGCTTGGCAGAGCAAGGCAACTGTCATGTCATCTCTACACCAACCAATAAACCAGGCAGGCAAGATAGCCGAAACAAAATGAGCTTGATGCACGTGGCAAAGGGGGGGGGGGGAGAGGCAGGAGACTTGCTGAGAGCGTTATTGCTCTGATGAAGTCAGAAAAGTAGCTAAAATGCCACCACAGGGTTTAAAAGAAAAGGTTAACAAATCCAGCTAGGAAATTTTTTAGTCTGAGCTAGAGTGTGTTTTGGTCAAGGCTACAGACTGTTCCAGCTGCTATACGCCCTAATAAACTAAGTGACCACTCAACAGGATAATTCAGCCGTTTCTGGTATTCTCCTAATGCACTATTATCTCCTGCAGCTAAATGGATTTAAGGATCCATATTGCTCTGCTGAGAGCCTGCGTTTCCAGAGTCAGAACTCTGCCGACTGATTCACCATTTGTCTGACTCAGTAACAAGGCATTTCCGCGTATCACTTGCAACTGCATGATAAGGCTGCATTGGAAGTGAATTGTATATGACATAAATACATGGCACCTTTAAAAAGTGAACAAAACAGTTAGAGGTGTGATATAAGAAGTGTAAAGGGGGGGAGTAAAGAAAAAGAAAAAGAAAAAGTGGGCATTTCTTAGGGTTGCCATACGTCCCAAATTTCCTGAACATACCTGGAATACTGGCAACCCTACATTTCTCCTTCTACATCTTAGAAGACACATTAAGTTTGACAGTGCATTTTTATACCTGCATTTTGGATCTTCATAATCTATCATATATTTAGTTGTGCATAAGATGGTCACAGTCCAATCCATGAGTCTCTGGTATCAGAAATATCGAATTAAAGGATTACAGCATAGCAACCTGCCACAGCTGTTCCATGCTGGCCTATTCGCCTACCGAGCTGACCTGGAACATTGGCAGTGCCTGAATACCCACACAACATGGGCACACCACAAATACAATGAAAGAAACAGCTGGGCAAATGTCCCTTTAATACAGTGCTCACAAAACCACATCCTGTTCAAAAGTATGGTACAGATGAAAACTGCTTTATCTGTGCCTCTTTCTTCCTCCTGGATTTCTGTGCGGCTAGATGCAAACCCTTTCATGCAGTGTCTGAGATCTGTGCCTCACCCTCAATGCGTAAGCCAATAAGCTTTCGGAGCTTCTCACAGAACTTGGTCCTCCGATTATGCTGACTCAGCAATCCATCAGGGTACCCATCGGTAACAGTAACTGGTTCATGACAGACAAAAACTCATTAAGCATGTCAGGGTATAGAGAGGGGACATGTATCAATCAATGTTGTGTCCCTAGGATAGTGTGTTTCCTAATAAGCTCTTAATTCCCTCCCCCCCACTGACCCATATTGTTAAAGCCAGCCTCCATTCATTATGCAGCCATCTGCCTATCATGAAAGCAATTCAGTTTCAATTCCAGAGATCTTTAAAAATAAAGGCTGAAGAAAGGTATTTTGTCAACCACACTCGCTTGCTGAATTTTAAATCAAGTTACATAACAGCTAGTGCTGGAGGAAACTATTTTTGTCCAGATCGCATCTATCCCTCATTCAGCTGCAATGCAACTAATCTCTTTTCCTCCTTACAAAATCTAAAAAGAAGCTAAACCAGCTAACTTGGGTAAAAAGAGGGAGAGAATGAGAAAATTGCTCTCTTTGTTACTGGTAGGTAAAACAAAACATTGGTCTGGTTCCTATGTCACACTAAACCAAGCCATGGCTTGCCACAAACATGCAGACTGCCAGAGATGATATCATGGTTACTGTGCTCTTCCTTGGTGAGTCCGCTGCTGTGCAATGCTGAGCTAAGCCATGGTTTACTTTAGCATGGCGTCTGAACCTAGGTTTTTGGTTTAGCTCCCCTGGACAAACCATGAGCTCCTGGTTAGTATGGAGAGAGCTAAACCACAAGCCTGGATTTGGACAACATGCTAAGTCGAACTATTGCTTGGGTCAGCACAGCAGCCAGAACAACAGGAGAGGGAAGAACAGCCGTGATCTCTTCTCCCAGAGTCCATGCGTTCACATTAACCCATGGTTTGGGCTTAGCATGACATGCAAACCAGGCCATTATGCAACATACAGAATATAGAAATACAGGCTTGGATGGTATTTCCCAGCTTCACAAGCCATAGTTTATGAAGCCAGATATAACTGTCAGGCTTCAGTACTCGTCTGTCACCCTTCTCCTCCTTCACTCAAATGCTGGCTTTGAAACTGCATTCCTCACTTGCCCATAAATCTAAGTCACTGTTAGACCTGAACCAGAGAACTCTGCATGGTTTTCAAATAAGTTTTGCTCAAAGCAGACCTACTGAAACAAATGACCCTAACTTAGTCATGTTAATTAATTCCAATGAGTAAACTGAGTTTAAAAAAAAGTTGAAGACCTCACCCTGTTTTCATCTTTGCTCAACTAACCACAATAATAAGTCTGAATTATTATGTTTGGTTTGGGCAGGATGTGTAATTCTGGTGTAATCCAAGTGTAAAAGGAAACTGAAAGCCTATGTATGAGGAGAAGTGTGGGGAGGGGTGATGAAGGAGCTGGCAAACCCTATGCTTGTTTCTGGCTTCATAAACCATGGTTAATGAAGCCGGGAAAGAACATCCAAACTCAGTCGTACGGATCTACCACAGGTACAGAATATTATTTACTGACATGTACATTCCACTACAAAAACCACTTCTTGAGTTGCTATATCTGCTGCTGGATAATAAAACTTCATTTCCCCAATTAAATTAAATAATACACATTTTGTTTATAGTGTTGTAGTGAGAAGGACAATAGCCAGAGAATTGTGTGTGAGACCTGGCGAGAGGCAGGCAGAAGCCAGTGAGGAAGAGTCATGCTTGATTCCTGTTTGATTCAAAGGCTGGGACTATGGGAGAAGCAAAACCTTATGGGGTATGAGTGCTGTTATCCCCTCCATCTTAGGCTCGGGTTGTATATATGTGTAAATAAACCATATATCTTAAAGACAACATAGTCTCAATTGTTCCTCATTCCAAGGAAATCGAACCCCAGGCAAGTGCATGGAACCCCAGGAATCTCACACTGCTCAGAGATTGGGGTTGTGTGTGCAGCATTATTTATCTGTAATTTATAGTCAAACACAAAGGAACACCACTACCACCACAAGATAACTGGATATAAAGCAAATTAAATACCATGTATTTTGATATGCAGTTTCAGGAGGAAATTCCATCGCATATAGAATATTAAACATTATAAGAGTAGTTTAAGCATATCACGGGATGTGGAATTCATAAACACAGGAGGCAGTGGTGAGTGGGTTGTTAATTTTTATACTCAAGTGAATTCTCATTCGTTGAATAAGAACTTTATTATTATTTTTATGAAGCGGCTTCAGAATTAAAGAACTTATTTCAGATAATCCTCATCTTCCTCACAAGCATTCAAGCACAATGACTTATTTAACTGGCTTTTAAAAATCATCATCATCGTTATTATTACTCTGAGTTGATTCTGACCTTATGATGGCTGTTTTTAAAGTAGGTTTTATGTATGTATGTATGTATGTATGTATGTATGTATGTATGTATGTATGCATGTGAAGAGGAGGGTGACTGCTAAATGCTAGTAAGTGCAATTTGATCTACCTGGGCAGAAGAACATTCTCAGTTCAAGATTGGATGAGCTAGAGTTTTAGGGGACAAAAGTAATACCCCACAAGTGTCCCGGAAAAACTGAGACATCCCGTTTTTCCCATGAGAGCACAGCAGCCATTTTGGGCACCATGATATCTCGTAATTTCACGCTGCGATCTCATGCAACACCTCATAATGCACATTTTTTTAATGCAGTGAAAGCACAAAGTGTGTCATGTGGGCTCCGTGATCTCTCACGTGTCACGTGTCTTTCATGGGAGCACAAACAGGAAGTGGCACATCCCAGTTTGGGACTCAGTGTGTTGGAGGGTATGCAGTGTGTTTGATTGCCTTGTAAACAGAGCACGCGGTCAAACTATGTAACCTTTTGGTGTCTTCCAGCTCAATTATTCCAGGAGGGATTTTGATGATTTACACCTCTCCTTGATGACTGCCTATGAGAAACCTTTGAGGGCCACAAAGCACAGTTCTAGACAGTTAGACTGAATGGACCAGGGAGCCTGAGCTGCCTCCCATACCCCTCAGGCAGATGTAAAGTGCAATAGTTGGTGAAAATACAACTATTACAAAATACACAGTTGGATGAAAGTGTGCGCATTTTATAACAAGCCAATGGAACTGGAACAGCTGTAATAAAAAGTGATCTTCACAGAATGTGTACTCTGTTGGAAGGCTTTGCTGTGCAAAAAAGGTTTTAAGTATCAGGGCTCATTCATTTCTCAGGAGAAGAGACCTGTTGAGATGACAGGATTTCCCATCCATTTTCCCTTGTACCACAAGCTGCTGTTACTCTCTGTGTCTTTCAAAAACAGAGCAATTGGGAAATGGCACAAAGAGAGAGAACAGCTTTAGGCAAGCAAAGACAAATTAGCAACCTCTCGTGAATTTGACAAGAATACACCATGATTTTTTAACAGCTAATTAATTATACCCTGACTTTGTCACCTTCGAGGCTGTGTTGTCCACATTGCCAGTCCAAAATCTTGAGAACAATTAAACAATTAATGCCGTGGCTTGTTAATATATTATGCCAAGGGTGGGATGACACTCTTTTATTATGTATTTATTTATTTTACAAATGAGTACATCACCCTAAATCTCCAGGAAGTGTTTCAAGAGTGTGAGATTCCTCTCAGCACCAGACTCTGCTTCCTGAACCAGCTTTTTATCTTTTTAAACTTTCAGGCTGCAGGAACTGGATGTTGCACACTATAACTGGCTCTTAGGATCTCTCCTGCGCACACTCAAATTGAAAAATCCACCTGGGTCATCATCTATACATGAGTTTGTGAGTAATTTTGTCATCTGGGCGCCCCAGGACCTCCATACACACATCCCAGCAAGTGATCACAGACCCTCCAAGTGTCCCTATTTTTCCAGGGACAGTCCTGGGTTTACAGAAGCCATCCCAGTTTCTGATTTCAGATACCAGTGTGCATGCACACAAAAGCTCATACCAATGACAAACTTAGTTGATCTCTAAGGTGCTACTGGAAGGAATTTTTTTTATTTTGTTTCAACTACAGCAGACCAACACGGCTACCTACCTGTAACTAGTCCTGTATAGGTTTTTTTTTATGTTTGGGATTTTTTATATATGTTGCAAACCTCACAGAGTGGGTGGGGCAACACAGTCAGATGGGTGGGTGGTATTATTATTATTATTATTATTATTAAATAGGACATCCCTATTTCCACCAGAGAAATAGAATATGTGATCACCAAATTAAAATGAGTATTTTCTTCAAGTAGGAAATGCTTACTGATACACATGAAAATTTAATCAGTGTTTTATGGAATAGTTTTCTTGTTCCAGTACAGAAATCTGTGACTGTTTCTACACCACTCCATGAAGCTAAAACAATTTAAGTATATCATCTCAAGGAGCTGGTGGAACAGAACCATATGGCTGTAATGATACAAAGCATTAAATGTAATCAGGCCAAGTTAAATTTCCCTGTCTTCTGTATAGCTCAAGTTATTTAAACAAAAGTAACAGTGGGTGGCTTGAGTCAAATTACTTTCACTGTAGGACATCAAACGATACTATAATTAACCACAAGATATTGTACAGTTCTGGTTTTTTTCCTTTGAATAAATGATACCAACCAATCTATTGACTTGCACCTATTCACATTTTTCCTCCCTTGACATCCGGGTGAACTTCATCAGAGACAGGACATCAAGAAAAATTAATCAACCTTGCATAATTAATTAGTTAAACAAGATATCTCAAGTACACTTCAAATGCCCCAGTAATTTAGATTAAACAATATTTTCAGTAAACTGTTCTCACTGTGTTTACAATGGCAAGGGATTATCACACACACAAAACCCCTTTTAATGACCAAGATATTAAGGAATCCTGTTTGTGTATTCATGAACTTATGGGCTATATAATAGCTTTCCTCCCTGTTTTGGCATTTTATTGTGCTAAGAAACAGCCTATGATGCATCACACACAGTGCCGGATTTACGTATAAGCTAAACAAGCTATAGCTTAGGGCCCCACTCTCTTGGGGGGCCCAAAAAAATTAAAGGAAAAAAAACTGGATGTACATTTCCAAAATATAAGATAAAAAAGAAATAAAATGGCTTTAGATTAGGTCCATAAATTACCATATAGCAGGCTTCCTCAACCTCGGCTCTCCAGATGTTTTGCGACTACAATTCCCAGCATCCCTGACCCACTGGTCCTGCTAGCTAGGGATCATGGGAGTTGTAGGCCAAAAACATCTGAAGGGCCGAGGTTGAGGAAGCCTGCCATATACAGAAGTACCTCGACTTACGAAAGCGATCCATTCCACGGCGCTCTTCGGAAGTTGAAAACTTCAGAAGTTGAAGCGTCCATTTTGCGCATGTGCAAAGAGTGATTTTGCGCTTTGCGCATGCGCAGAACGCGCACATGGCAAAAATACTTCCAGGTTAGCGGACTTTGGAAGTCGAGGCATTGGGAAGTC
This sequence comes from Zootoca vivipara, assembly GCF_965207765.1. Classification (NCBI taxonomy): domain Eukaryota; kingdom Metazoa; phylum Chordata; class Lepidosauria; order Squamata; family Lacertidae; genus Zootoca; species Zootoca vivipara. Next base: position 100,764,243 of record NC_142582.1, on the reverse strand, counting down.
GAGGTACCACTGTAGCATATATTCAACACAAAAAAAAAACAGCAACCATTTGTTGTTGGCCAAGGACAGCTGGACATAGATAGGGCCCCATTAGCTCCAGTAGCTTAGGGCCTCATCAAACCTAAATCCGGCCCTGATCACAGAGAGCAGGATGGTAGGGATGTAGAAAGTTGGTGCCCCATGAAGTGATGGCTGGTGCCCAATGGGACCAGAAGGGCAGAATGCCGGGAGTTCAAACAGTTGGTGGAACCAGAGCCAAAGCCAACTCATTTGAGTTTTGCTTCCATCTTCTCCCCAGGATGCTGGCTGAAGGCAGAATGAGGTTGGTGGGGGCAGGGCAGTGCCCTATTTGCCCAAATGGGCCAGCCCCCACCGGTCCCCTGTGAAATGCCCCTAATTGTTTGTTTATAAGGGTTCTAATTTGTTTATTACTTTCTCGATACAGTACTTCCCCTACATGGAAAGACAGGCTCTGGTTGATTGAGCAGATGAGGGAGCAGACCAATCAATCATGGGTCCAAGAGTCAAGAAGGCAGTAGAGGGAAAGGAGGGGCAGATGGGGCTTGTCAACCTGGGAAGGTGGCCCATCTAGGAGAAGGACAACTCTGATCCTAAACCTTGCTGCCTTGTGGAATATCCTCAGGAGAAGAAAGGGCTAAGGAATAAAACCCACACAAATCCAGAGTGGAATCCCTATGATGGTTGGATGGCCCTTTGTACGCCTCCTTCTGGCAGCTCCTGCAACCAAGCTGGTGTGAAACTTATTGGTTTTCTTTCCTTTGGACCACATAAGCAAGGCCGAGAGGTAGGTCTTGTTGTCTGGGCAACCAGGACCTCCATACACACTGCCCAGGCTTACACCCTGGGGCAGGCACTTCAGTGCTGCTAACACAGCAGTTTGACAATGGAGATGCACTCCATTGTCTCTTGAAACAGACAGATGCCAGCAAGTTAGGGCCCCTAAAGGTCTTGCTCTGACCAGTGAGGTCACTTTGGTGCTGATAGCACAGTGGTTTGACTTCTCCCCAAAGAAGTCTCTTGAGACAGGAGAATGCCAGCAATTCTGATAGCTAATGGGGGGGGTGGAAATTCAGGTACTCTGACATCACTAGAGGGCTATTTTCTATTAAACTTATGTCCTAGATTTTTATAGCATGGCATGGCCGTTTTTGGAAAAGGCTTTTCTCTAAACGAGCAAGCTCCTGTAGAGATGATACTGCTGTTAAAACGTGTGAGATGTTTGATCTGGCAAAGCTGAAGAAAAATATCATGCAGAAGAGGGTCATTTTATTTTTGCTTCTTATGTAGGAGGAGAAAATAGTTCTAAAAAAATATGTATAGATTACAAAACATACTTTGTTCTAGCCAAAGCTGCATAAGGGAGGGAAAGCCATTTAGCTGAACAAACATAGCTCACTGGTAGAGCATCTGCTTTGTGTACAGGTCATTGCTTCAGTCCTTTACTTCTCTAGGTAAGGGAAAGATCCTGTCGGAAACCCTGGAGAACCACTTCCAGTGTAGACAACACTGAGCTAAAAGAACCAATGGTCTTACTTGGTGTGATGCGGCTTTCTATGCAGGCAGTAACTGATGGTTTGTTGATACTGGACCTACTCACAGGCAATAAATTTCACCTGATGCAATGATTTAGCAATTTTCTTCTGATGAATGGATCTAGACACAGAAAGGCTTGCAATGGAAATCAAAACAACTAGAGCACAGGATTGTGCTATCACTCTAAGCCAGGGGTTGCCAACTTTTTGGGACCAGGGGGTCCATTCCAAATTTTGGGAGAGGATGCTGTGAAAGCCAGTCCCAAAAAGGCTGCCATGGGGGTGCAGCATAGCACAAACTGGTCCTACTGGTCCTCATTATGGCGATGCAGCTGTTAATGGCATAAATCCTGCTCAGAGCCTGGCAAGGCTGCCTGGGGGTGCCGATGCAGGCCTTCATGGGCACCAGTGCCCACAAATACTGTGCTGGAACCCCTGCTCTAAGTCACCTGTAACCTTCCTCTGCTTGTGAAAGCATATGAGCAACATGCTCTGCAGCTTAATTCTAGTGCAGGATGCGACGGCACCTGATACAGCAACCATGCTGAAACTTAGCAAAACTGGGTCTGGTCTGTAGCCTGGAATCTTCAGCTATGCCATACTGAGGTCATCACAGAAGAACAAGATCTAAATTTAATTTTAAAAATAAGCAACGGGAGACGGTGCTCCCTTAGGCCTAACTTGGAGGGAAGAGAACCTCTCTGGCCCATGGGCCTAACTAAGCCTGGCAGATGTCCTAGTAGGGTTGCCAAACTCAATAGAGGACAGGAATTCTGTGCCTTTAATTGCCCTGCTCCCTTTTGAGTCTGGAAACCTTAAAGAGAAACCAGCAGACCCTTTGCTTGGAAATTAAACAAGACTGGCAACCCTAGGTCCTAGTTTTTGACCCATGAGGCCATTTCTCCTATGTTTCTTCCATATTGCATTTCTCAGGGGGTGGGGCATTTGATCTGCTTTCTTCCAGATAGAACACTGTAGTCTTCAAACACATAGTGTTGCCCATCTACAGTACCTATCTGCCCACAAATAACATACGGTACTTGCATCTGAAATTATTTTTCCTTTTTTGCAAGGCATAGTTGAGGCAGGGATAGATGGAGCACTCCAGAAGGAAAAGATTTTTAAAATATATTTTTGTTTATCATACTGTTTAAATCCTCTGTCCCAAACGAACAAGATTGCAGCAATGTTTGTGATGGACAAATAAAATGAAAGTGTGCTGCTAGGGTCCATGAATGGCTTATTTGTGCAGGGTTTAACCAGCCAATGGGATCAGGGTAGAAAGAAAGCGTATGTCTCATACTTGACGTCTACAGGAGCTGGCAGTTCCATAAAGGCACAAACTCATATCACAACAGCAAATCTGACAGGAAAGCTATTTGTAGATCCAGTTGTGACACCCTGGAAAGAATTTAGTAGTGCCAAAGTAGCTAAAGCTGCTAAAGCAGAAATTGTGTGCACGTTTAACCTGGGAGTAAGCCCCACTGAGCTGAATAGGATTTACTTCTGAGCATGCATGCATGCCTAGGATTGCACCATAAAGTTACAAGGAGTAGAGAGCAAGTCCCAGGGAACTAAGGAAGATGTAAAGGTAACGGTTAAGGTAAAGGGACCCCTGACCATTTGGCCCAGTCGTGACCGACTCTGGGGTTGTGGCGCTCATCTCGCATTATTGGCTGAGGGAGCCAGCGTACAGCTTCCAGGTCATGTGGCCAGCATGACAAAGCCGCTTCTGGCGAACAAGAGCAGCGCATGGAAATGCTGTTTACCTTCCCGCTTGGAGCGATACCTATTTATCTACTTGCACTTTGACGTGCTTTCGAACTGCTACCGTAGGTTGGCAGGAGCTGGGACCAAGCAACAGGAGCTCACCCCGTCACAGGGATTCGAACCGCCGACCATCTGATCAGCAAGCCCTAGGGCTCTGTGGTTTAACCCACAGCGCCACCTGCATCCCATTAAGTGCTTATGAGCAAATATGCTCAAGATTGCACTGCATGTAGATGCAGTAATAAATATTGATATTGAAATGATGCTTTCCCCAAATATCATATTTTAAATATACACATAATACAAACCTTCCATTTGACATTTTAATGATGATCATTTAATCATTACCTATATTGATGAAGATTTCTATGTCCATTTGCTTATTATTCAGGATGTGTAGAAAACTTGCCCAGGATAATTCCAATATTGAATGCACATGGTTGATTGTACACAGCAGTTCTTTGCTATGCAATCATCTGGATTGTTTTAGAAGAACTTTTGATGCATATGTTAAAGAATGTAAATGGTACATATCTCAATTTCAGCCATGTTGAAGTTTGCTATAGACTAGATTCTGCTTAAGAGTGCTCTCCCGTTTCCTGGAGCCTCAAACAGACACAATGCCACCTTATGGGTGTCTGTCATAGCAAATTATTGTCTCCACTGGAGGTGCCCACAGCCAACCAGTCAGTAAAAATAGACCCTGCTGCTTCCAAAATGCAAATTCAGAGTGGCAGGATTGGATTTGTCCTTAAGGCACATCCTTTGTAGATCTATGCAACCTGACAGAAAATGAACATCATAGAAAATATATGTAATGCTGGAGAATAAAAATATGAAAAGGGAAGGGAAGAGGGGAGAAAATTAAATATTCCAGAATAAAGGATCTATTATTTTAAGAAAGGCCTCTTAACAATTAGAGAACTGTGACTTTTAAGTAGGTTGGCGCTGAAAGAGCTCTATCCCATGCTGAGCAATGAATCTATCCTTTAAAAATGGGTTGCTAAATGTGACTGCCCAGGGAGCACTGACTTCGATATTTTCAACAAAAAAGAGAGAACAGCATTGCACATGACTAAATTGCTGGATATTCTCATAGAACATTTTCATTGCATTGAAGGCGGCAAATGATAGAATGAAAAATGTCCATTTGACCTAGAAATAAACAGCAGATTCCGTCACTAACCAAGCTGTTTCTCGTGTCCTGCTGTTAACGTCAAAAAAACGCCTCTCTGATATATGTACTGTATGCTCTGGCGTCTACACTCAACTGTAAACCTACAGCCATCTTCCATGTGATTGCTGACAAAGAATGGCTGGCACAAGCCAGATGCAATTCCATTTCTGGATGAGGAAACAGCATGCAATGCTTCTCAACTTTGTGGATTCATTTCACAATGCCTCACAATGCAATAACTAGTTGCTGAGGATGTCGGCAGTGAAAGACTACAATTCTGCCTCAGGCGTGAAAGAAGTTGTATTCCGTATACTACATAGCAGCATATAGTGACTACTTATCTAGAATTCATTTGCACTGCAGAAAGCTCTAATCTTACACCTGGCTATCCTCTTCCTCTTTCTGCATATGCCTCTCTCCCCGCCCATCCTGGTTTCTTCTCTCAAGAGTAAAAACACACAGCAGAAATGTCCTCCTCATGCAACCCAGCTTATGTCAGAGGGGCTCTGCCTCTGACTCCTGGCTCAGGCTGTGTACACAACAATATCTTTACAGCACATTCAGAGCACATGCTTTCCCTCTAAGAATTCTGGGCGCAGCTCACAGAGTTACAATTTGCAGCAACCCTTAACAAACTACAAGGTACCAGTAATTATATCTAAATTTGTATTTATATGCCTCAATTAGCATATGCAAAAGTTTAAGCAAATTGTGTTCGCTTTTTTTTTTGACAGGACATGGTAAGTGGCCTCTCCAGAGTTGATGCAACAAATAAAAGTGGAAATGAGGTGAAGTAGAACGAGGTGCATGGCAGCAGGGAAGGAGCATTGCGTGGGGTCAACAAACTCCTACAGATCCTGAGGTGCATCTACTAGGCAGAAGACAACAACATGTGGGCAGGAGACTGGATCTCTGGTTGGTTTTCTTAAGAGTTCATAATACCAAAGCAAACCCCCTCTCTAATTTGGATGGGGGCTGCAGCTTGCAATGTTGGGTGACGGAATTAACCTTTACTCTGTTCTGGCTTCTTGGTGCTGCTATTTGCCCTGTGGGGAAAGATATACTGTACAGGGTACCTATAGCACAACACAACAGCTTTTCTGCGCGCTGCTGTGGTTCACCAGAAGCAGCTTAGTCATGCTGGCCACATGACCCAGAAGCTGTCTGCGGACAAAACACCAGCTCCCTCGGCTAGTAAAGCGAGATGAGCGCCGCAACCCCAGTCGTCCGCAACTGGACCCAACTGTCAGGGGTACCTTTACATTTACAACACAAACTGAAAATCTTAATCCACACCCCTCCCCCAAGAAGATATTAGGTGTGAAGATATCCCACTGTCAGGGCCAGCCTAAGCTATTTTGTTGCCCAAGGCAAAGGTCAACATGGTGCCTTCCCCCATTTCATTTTCCAAAGCTGAATGGACCATTGGCAATGGAGCATTCTGCACCACACCTGAAGGCTAGCTTGGGGAGCACTGGATAAGGTGAATGGTTTACAAAGCTCCAGCAACTGGCTACCATTGTTCGTTGCCCTCCAGCACTTGCTGCCTGAGGTGGCCACCTCTCTCTGCCTAATAGGAGGGCCGGTCTTCACCACTATCTCATCTAGCAGCCCCCAACCCTGGCAGCACACAGATAAATATTTCGGCAACTTGACTGCTTCATCAGCCATCAGTTCTGTCCCTTGTGCATGAGGCAAATCATCCACCTTTTCTTTAAAGTGACTCATTAACTTAATTCGACCCATAACATGCTTTAAGAATTAAAAGAAGATGTTATGTGAAGCAAAGACAAATACAAATACAGTACAGTCATACCTTGGTTTTTGAACAGCTTAGTTCTCGAACATTTTGGCTCCCGAACGCTGAAAACCTGGAAGTGACTGTTCAGGTTTGCGAACTATTTTTGGAAGCCGAACGTTCGACGGGGCTTCCAGTTGGCTGCAGCCAATCAGAAGCCGCGCTTTGGTTTCCGAATGTTTTGGAAGTCGGACGGACTTCCAGAATGGATTCTGTTCGACTTCCAAGGTATGACTGTAGTTGATATGTTTAAGGAGCAGAGTGTAAATATTCAGAAAAGTGTGTATTCCAGCCATCAGAAAATAAACATTTACCCTAGCTTTCATAGCATTCAATGAAACCGAGAGTCAGACAGCCTGAAACACCAAGTGATACCGAAAACAGATTTCAAATGCTGTGGTCAGTTTTAATTTTGTCTTCACCATGGAGACTGAAAGTATTTGTCACAATGCCTTGTTGCACGTAATGCAGCCACCATCTACAGAAACAGACAAAACTATACAAGTAAATTGGTATTACAGCAATAGTCTTTTAACACCCAGGCAGACGAAAAGACCAGGAACAATTTCTGCTAGCAGTGAAGTGGAAAAAGCTAAAAAGCATTTCGATGACAGAAGCTAAAATGGTTTGATTTAATAGCAAGTAACATAAAGATGTGACAGAAACATTCGATCAGCAGTTGGCATTATAGGTGCATGACAGCCTCGAGTGGTGGGAGAAATAATCAAGGGGGCAAATGGAAGTGCTTTAAAAAATGAGAAATCTCAGAATTCCACTTAGCAGGTAACTTGAGTGAAGTTTAGTTTGTCATGTCTTACTCCTGGCCAAAAGCAAGGCAAGATCTGTTCTAGTAGAAACAGTAATGCTTCGAAACAAGACACAGGCATGCAGATAAGACTTTCAAGTGTTCACAGCACTTAGTGCAAGGAATGTGACCCTCCAGATATTTTTGGACTACAAAGCTTCACATTTTTATGAAGCCACTGGGAGTGGTCATTTGAGAATTTGGAGCACAGCATTATTATTATTATTATTATTATTATTATTATTATTATTATTTATTACCCCTCCCATCTGGCTGGGTTTCCCCAGTCACTCTGGGCGGCTCCCACCAGAATAATAATAATAATAATAATATAAAACATCAAACATTTAAAACTTCCCTAAATGGGGCTGCCTTCAGGTGTCTTCTAAAAGTCAGATAGTTGTTTATTTCCTTGACAGCTGGTGGGAGGGCATTCCACAGGGCGGGCGCCACTACCGAGAAGGCCCTCTGCCTGGTTCCCTGTAGCTTTGTTTCTCGCAGTGAGGGAACCGCCAGAAAGCCCTCGGCGCTGGACCACAGTGGAGCTGAACAATGGGGGTGGAGATGCTCCTTCAGGGCCGATGCCATTTAGAGCTCTAAAGGTCAGCACCAACACTTTGAATTGTGCTCGGAAATGTACCAGGAGCCAAGGTAGGTCTTTCAGGACCGGTGTTATATGGTCTCAGTGGCCGCCCCCAGTCACAAGTCCAGCTGTCACATTCTGGATTAGTTGCAGTTTCCAGGTCACCATCAAAGGTAGCCCCACATAGAGCGTGTTGCAGTAGTCCAAGCAGGAGATAACTAGAGCATGCACCACTCTGGTGAGACAGTCTGCAGGCCGATAGGCTCTCAGCCTGCGTACCAGATGGAGCTGGTAGACAGCTGCCCTGGACACAGAATTGGCCTGTGCCTCCATGGACAGCTGTGAGTCCAGGATGCACACCTGGTCCTTTAGGGGCACAGTTACCCCATTCAGGACCATCAATATGCCAATTACATACAGCTCTATTTCTCCACAGCATCTGAATCAGAAGTGGCTGTACAGGCTCTAGAACAGTGTTCTGGCAGCTGTGGTGGCCTAGATAAGGATCAGGGATGACAGGAGTTGTATCCCAGCAGCATCCTGAGGACCACACATTCCTCCATCACTGATTTGGTAGGTTTAAAGGTAAGGTTCATCACAGAAGATACAGGCAAAAGAGATGTACCTTTCCAGAAGATATCAAATGCAGACTTGGGGCTGGGCCCATAAACCTCCATCATTCTGCCCGGACACTGAGATCCAGCACCGAGGGCCTTCTGGCGGTTCCCTCATTGCGAGAAGCCAAGTTGCAGGGAACTAGGCAGAGGGCCTTCTTGGTGGTGCCTGCCCTGTGGAACGCCCTCCCAACACATGTCAAAGAGGAAAACAACTACCAGACTTTTAGAAGACATCTGAAGGCAGCCCTATTCAGGGAGGCTTTTAATGTTTAATAGATTACTGTGTTTTATTTTTCTGTTGGAGGCCGCCCAGAGTGGCTGGGGAGGCCCAGCCAGATGGGCGGGGTATAAATAAATAATAATAATTATTATTCTAAAAGCTACTAAACCAGCAGCATTTAATGGTGCTTAAGTAGCATTACTTACTGCTTAGTGATGTCAGACTCTTTTGGATAACTTCTTGAGACCCCACTTGCTAGACACAAATTAGTAATGGTCAAAATGGAACCAAGAGCATGGCTATTCTTCCAAAATAAATTCATAATCAACTAAAAAAAAGTGGTGGGTCATTTAAAAAATTGCAATTTAAGATAACCTGACAAGTAATTTTTAAATGTTGGCGTCTCCAAGAAACATTTCAGAAATTTATATTTAAACCGGAGGATCATGTTGCCATGTTAGCCGTGAACAGTAGATGCAATGCTTCACAATGTAACAGCCTAAGCCTGGTAGTCTTACGTGGACGAGAAATGATTGATATACCGTACAATGAAATAATGAGAATAACTATAATTTAGACCACAATAAATATTGCCATATTTTTGTGACATTTTGTTCATTGTGTGATAAAAGTATTGCTTAACAGTGGATTTGGGAGTTTTCTTCTTATGAAAAAAACATTGCTATCTTTGCCTTTTATGTAATAAATTAAAACCAGTAAATAATTTAGTTTCCCACATAGAATACGTTTTAATCCTTTGCCCTGCTCTTCCTACAATGTTTTCTACAGTGTCTACTCCATCACAATTTTTTGTGCAACAAACAATGCCTCAGAAGGAATGCAGAACTCAGTCAACTCACTCCTGCCTTCGAAGGCAGCTTCTCCCCCCCACCCCTCGCCGCAATGTTGGAGACCCTATCTGGATAGCATGCAGTTGCAGGGGGCAAAGCACTTTAGAAACAGATTAGGAGGGGTCCACACCTGCAGTTTGCAGTTCAAAAAAAGAAGTCCCATTGAAATATGATTTTTGATACAATTACCCAAATTAAATGTGTCTCCTCTGTATATCTGATACAGTCAACATGAACCTAAGGATGATTCTATGATTCTGTTCTAGCCAAGACAGAACAAACTCTAGGGCAGGCATCCCCAAACTGCGGCCCTCCAGATGTTTTGGGCTACAACTCCCATGATCCCTAGCTAACAGGACCAGTGGTCAGGGATGATGGGAATTGTAGTCCAAAACATCTGGAGGGCCGACGTTTGGGGATGCCTGCTCTAGGGAATGAGAAGTAGGACCAGAATAAAAGCTAGTTGGTTCAATTCTACCCGTGCCTCCCACTACCAACAGCGCCCTTCTCAGGCACAGTACCCTGGCTGTGGAATGACCTCCCCAGTGTCGCTAAAATTCAGTGTCCACCCACCTCTCGTGCTCCATTCTACAAAACTGCTTTGGCACCCCCTGCAGTGTGGCGCCCAGGGCGACTGCAGAGGTCACACTAACCTAAAACCGCCTCTGCTTTCTCCTTGCGACTCACTGCATCATCTGGTTCCACCAACGTACATTTCTAACTGAGCACTAAAATGCAGGCTTTCAAGTAGCTCAGTTCCATATCGTTACTAGTAGATGGTCTTTATTTGTGCTCCACTTGGCACAAATTACCAGCCGCATAATGTATCATGCATTTAACTACACATTGGTTTGACCTACCTGACACTGATTTCAAGCCTCTGAAAACAATCATTTGCTAAGAGAATGCAAAAAAACCCACTTTATATTGCAAAAAATGTGAGTTAACTATAGCATTTGAACTAAAAACAAATTAAAGCAGAAAAGTCTTCATGCTAAGAAGGAACATTTTGGTTCAGTAAAAATCAGCTAAAAAGAAACTCAGTATGGGACTCTTATCTGACACCACTGAACTCACCTAAGAATTATTATTTATTGAATTTATATACTGCCCTATACCTGTCTCAGGGCAGTTCACAGAATAAAATCAAGATATAAAAGCAAAAATACATAATAAAAATAAAAACAACAACCCAATGCCCCCCCCAAAAAAAACACATTTTAAAAGAGCATAGGATGTAAACCAGATCAAACAAAGGCCTGGTTAAAAAGGAATGGTTTTTTCTGGTGCCTAAAGGTGTATAATGAAGGCGTCAGGTGAACCTCCCTGGGGAGAGCATTCCACAAGTGGGGAGCCACTGCAGAGAAGGCCCGTTCTCGTGTTACCACCGGACCTCTTGCGGAGGAGGCACACGAAGGAGGACCTCAGAAGATGATTTCAGGGTCCAGGTAGGTTCATATGGAAAGAGGCGGTCCTTGAGGTATTGCAGTCCTATTGCGTCGTGGGCTCCTGCAGTGAATTGGTAAATAATGTGAAAGCCCAATTCAAATCAGAGCTCAGCCATGAAGTTGGTTGCTTTAGGCAAGCCGCACACTCAGTATTCTGCAGTATGGGAATAATACTACTGTTCTAACTTACAGGGTTTTTTTTAGGACCCTATTATAATGATGGTAAATATCATTGTCATTAGCTGATAGATATTACAAAGGACATTTGAGAATACTTCACCTTCACAAAAAATAGTTCTGAGCTCACCACAGAACAGTATTACGCAAATAGCTTTTGAGGGTATGCTATGTCATTTAAGTTTCATAAACCTATTAGAAGCCATCTTGGCATTATGCTGTACATATAAATTGAACATCAACAATAATGGCACTTAAAATGAGGCAGGCATATATTCAGCGCTGGTACAGTTAATGCAGGCATGGCTAAGGCACTTGCCAGTCGTAGATAATAATGCTGCAACAGAACTGGGCATTATTAAAGGAACAGAGCATTTAGGCTACATTCTGCTTTCTGTACCTATCTGTATTTGTAATGTGTCATCTGGTGAATACATTGTACGCAGCCCTCTACATTGTGCACAGTCAGCATGAGCTGCACACAAATATTGGTGAAATACAGAGACAGACATGGGGGGGATCTAACTTTAAAGGTGGCACAAAAAGCTCTAGATGCGGCTGTCTTAAATTTGTTGGGGTTAATTCCTTCCTGGGGGCAATCTTGTCTCCAAATTATATGCAATTATGCAAGTGGATCCAGGTCCAAATCACATTGGGTCCAAACTGATCCAAACCAAATCAGAGCTGGATCTATATTGCGGAGTCGGTCCCCAAATCAGATCTGGGAAGGGCCTTACACAGGCCAAATCTGAATTGTTCCATGCCTATTGTTCTACTGACTCTTTGCCTTTGTTTTAACAGTTACACTTGCTTGCACATGAGACCATATTTTGCTTTTTCTACATCCTTTATCCTAGAAGACTGACAGGACACCAAAACGGCATTTGAAAAATACAGTACTTCAAAGATGCTGGTGCTGCTCTGTGGAATAAGATTAGGGGAATCCCTGGCTTTGAGCCTGACTGTAATTGTTCGTAGCAAGGATTAAGCCAGACCTCTTGCCTTTTGACTGTTTCCCTGTTAGAATGAACATATGGTGTGTGAGATTTTCTTGTCTGTGACCCATCTGCCACTGACTTGCCTAATTGCAGGGCTTGCCTTTATCACCTACAGAAACTCCCCAGGGTTCTGGAGCATACACAGGCAGAAATATTTGCTTTTCAAACAGAGGTCGTTCACTGGGGCTAATTTAACGCTCTTGAAATTAGTGCTATGCTGAAAATGTATTCTCTATTTTTTTTAATCCCCCAGTCTTCATCAGTTAAGATAGAAAAGAAATTGGATCTTAAAATTATTAAATGGGAGAGAGAGACTGTTCTCATTGGTGAGGTGCAGGGTTTCTGATGTGTTTACTTTACTTTTGAGCTGGTTGATGGTGCTGACCTTTTTTTCGTTGTACAATGATCTCACCAGTGGTCAAATTTTTTTTAAAAAAATCCTTCCTGTCATAGGTATGAGCTTTCGTGTGCATGCACACTTCTTTGTTCATACACACGAAAGCTCATACCTATGACAAACTTAGTTGGTCTCTAAGGTGCTACTGGAAGGATTTTTTTATTTTGTTTTCACTGCGTCAGACCAACACAGCTACCTACCTGTAACTCACCAGTGGTGACACTCTGCAGCTTCCCTAGGTGCCCACATGTCAATCAAAGCCCAGAGAAAGACATCATGAGATAACTCCTCCCACTGGGCTTTCTTCAGATCAGGAAGTGCAGTCAGCTGTGGAGGCTGCAGAGTGCTAGATAATTGTTTACTGGAAGGAAAACCACATACAGTGATACCTCGGGTTACAAGCACCTCAGGTTACAAACACTTTGGGTTACAGACTCCACTAACCCGGAAGTAGTACCTCGGGTTAAGAACTTCGCCCCAGGATGAGAACAGAAATCGTGTGCCAGTGGCCCGGCAGCAGCGGGAGGCCCCATTAGCTAAAGTGGTACCTCAGGTTAAGAATGGTTTTAGGTTAAGAACGGACCTCTAGAAGAATTAAGTTTGTATCCCGAGATACCACTGTACAGCATGCTTGGCCACCTCGGAGCAAGAAGGTAAACTTGAAAATGTGTCTAACGTTCTAAAGAAAATTCTGAGGTACCCTGAGAGTAAGGCAGCAAAATGGGAGCCTCTTTTACAAAGAAATGGATGAGATAGCTTCAAAATAACCTGATTTACACCTTTTGGACACAAAAGAATGATTCTCTGAGTGTTTTCTTTCATTCTTTTTTTGATTCATCAGGTTTGTCCATATTGATAATTTAAAGATGAAACATTTTCCATTTTCTCCCTTTGTGTGCTGAAAGGTCTTCCACAATTTTTAATAAGATTAAATACAGCCCATAAATCTGAACCCTGTTTTACATGTTTGAATCCTGTGATTCTGTTTTATTGTTTTGTACATACTTTAATGCATTTACGTATTGCTGTTTTATCAACTCCCATGATCCCTAGCTAACAGGACCAGTGGCCGGGGAACATGGGAATTGTAGTCCAAAACATCTGGAGGGCCGAAGTTTGGGGATGCCTGTTTTAGACTGTGCGTTCTTGTTTTAATGTTTTATATATATATATATATATATATATATATATATATATATATATATATTCTTGGACTATACACTGCTTAGAGATTTATAAAATATTAAGTGGTTTATGAATGCTGTTAATTAATTGAGAAGAAAGGACAAATTTGGCTTACAGTAAGTAATCAGTTGTAATTCATTTCTGTGACAACCATGAATTTATAATTTCTATAGAGTTTCATAAGACAATACTGTATGTTTTCACTTCTAAATATATGCCCTATAAACATGCATGTACTGTAATGTAATGCATGTATGTAAACAAGTTATGTACAGGCAATGATCGATTTACACATGTCCGATTGAAACACGACCGTGCGCATCACAGCCACCTGGAAGTACTGTGGGGGCGCAATGGGGCGAAGTGGGCTTATGTGCACTCCACCAACATATGCAGGGGTCAGGAACATACAGGCATTGTCTGTACATCTGTGGGTTTTTAAAAATTGTTTGATGATAATTGTTTTAAATCGTTACAATGTATGTGTATCGCTTAGGGATTCTTTGTTAAGCAGCCTATCCATTCTTATTAATTACAGAAACCAAAGCATCTCCTTACAAATAAAAGCCTGTTTATTGGCTGTTCCTATATGCAGCTTGTCCCATTATCATCCCTCCAAAAACGTTTTAGCAGAGGGGTGAAATTCATTTCTAAAGACAGGTGGTCAAGTAGGTGGTAAAGGTACCCCTGACCATTAGGTCCAGTCGCGGACGACTCTGGGGTTGCGCACTCATCTCGTTCTATAGGCCAAGGGAGCCGGCGTTTGTCTGCAGGCAGCTTCCGGGTCATGTGGCCAGCATGACTAAGCTGCTTCTGGCAAACAATAGCAGTGCAAGGAAACGCCGTTTACCTTCCCACTGGAGCAGTACCTGTTTATTTACTTGCACTTTGACGTGCATTCGAACTGCTAGGTGGGCAGGAGCAGGGACCGAACAACGGGAGCTCACCCTGTCACGGGGATTCGAACTGCCGACCATACCAAAGAACTTTGCGTATGGCTTAACTGAACATGAATGATGTTTGCATCAACAATGGCACTTGGTTGACTGCTCCTGCTTAATCAGTGTCATTGCTCGGGTGGGGTGGTTCATTTATTTCCACTTGTACAAATTGTAAGCCAGACAGCAAATAGTATACAGATGAAAGCAACAAACTATATATAAAATTCATTCTTTGGCCTCTGAAGAACATGCTGTACTATTTCCTGGAGGCAAGTGAATTTTATATCACACATTAAATTGCCCTTTTTGTATACTAGCATTTCATTATCACAAAGCAGGTATACACATTGGGCATTATCTCCCAAGCATTGCTGCTTTGCTATTTCCATTCTTTTCAATGGGATTGAAAGCAGGTCATTTGGAAGCAGAACTTGATGGATTGCCTCCATTATGCTTAACCCCCCCCCCACAAATAATAATAAAAATACTAAAATCATGAACCCTTTTACTGCTTTTTCATTCTCTTTCACTGCAGTCAAATGTCCTCACACAAGAGCCCTCAGGGTAAGGAAGAGAACCATAACAATATATTTTATCTCCAACATGTGTAAGTGGCACAATGACCTGCAGTAAGCTGTGCTTGCAAAGGGACAATAATCTTTTATTTCATATTCTCTGAATAGGACTGGATTCCAAGGATATATTTTGCAAATGACTGACACCAGAGGATTCAAAATGTACTATGATTATTATGCATTGCAAGAACAAAGACTATGCAGGGGTACCATTGCAAATTGCAAGCGTCCTAGCAAGGTTTAAAGGTCTGTGTTTTGGATGTAATTAAAATTATAGTGCAATATAGATAAGCATTGCTTATTTCAGTGTGTGTGTGTGTGACACACATATCATAATAATATAGCCATATTACCAACCCGCTTCAAAAGTCATTTACCCCTTTTTAAGTAAATGGTTCTGTTCCTTTTGTATGCGTACCCAGTACCTAAGCCTAGTTTATTGTTTATAACAACCGGCACTCAATTTGCCCAGACATTTTGTACACCACATAGATATATATTTTTATATGAGTTTATGGTATAAAAAATGAATCAAATTAAAATAAAATAATGGCATTCCTAAGCACTAGTAACTTTGCTTCAAAAATATTTCGTTCAAAACCACAACTCTGGAATTATCTTACTCATTTTACCCTTAAGCAACCAGGTTGCAATGAAATGGAAAGCTTTCTGTGCATTCTTTAATTTACTGAATGGAGTACAGAAAGGAGTATGAAAGAAAGGACCTATTCTTAGTTTAAGTTGTCTCTATACTAATGCACAGAGTGTGGGAAACAAGCAGGATGAATTTGAGCTCTTAATACAGGGTGGCAAATATGATCTAACATGTATTACTTATCCTGAATGGAATGTAGAATCTGAGGGTTATAATATATTCAAAAGGAATAGATCAAACAGGAGAGGAGGAGTAGCAGTATAATATGTAAAGGATATGCACACTTGTGAATAGATCCATGACTTGCAGCATGGCACATTGAGTGTATATGGGTAAAAATTGTAGGAGAGGGAAACAACAGTGACCCTTACTTTAGGTGTCTGCTGTAGACCTCCAAGCCAGACTAAACACTTGAATGATGCCTTCCTAGAGCAGATTACCAAACATTCAAAAAGGAGAAATATAGTAATCATGAGAGACTTCAGCTACCCCAATACATGTTGGAACTCCAGTTCTGACAAGAATGTAAGGTCCAACAAATTCCTCAATTACCTGATTGACAATTTCATTTCCCATAAGATGAAATAAGTAACAAGGGGACCATTTATCCTGGACCTGGTCCTCACCAATAGGCAGGAACTGATTGATGAAGTGGAAGTACTAGCAATAATGATAATGTCATCTCGGTTTTTATTATACAGAGGGAAAGCTGAGTGTAGTTGGTTCTTATTTCAAAGAGCCTAAGGACCTACTGAGTGAGATCCTATGGTCAGAAAAGGGAGTCCAAAATGGATGGGGGTTTCTTATAGCAGAAATATTGAAGGCCCAGATGCAGACAATTTCAACAACAGAAAATGGGAGGCATCTAAAGAAACCGGTATAGCTGCATAAGGAGATTACATATGAGCTGACATTTAAGAAGGGCTTGTACAAGAAATTGAAGAAATGGAAAATAGTGAAATAATTGTATACAGGAGTGCCCAGCAATTGCAGGGAGAAGGTCAGGCATATCAAAGCTCAGAATGATTTCAGGCTTACAAGATAGATTAAAAATTATTTTTGTTTCTTTGGCTATGTTTGAAGCAAGAGAAAGAACAAGCAAGAAGTTGATCCACTGCATGAAGATGAAGAAATGCTAAACCAATAACCCTTCCCTCCCACAAACCCTATTCCGCATTGGCTCAGTTGCTAGAGCATGAGACTCTTAATCTCAGGGTTGAGGGTTCAATCCCTACATTGGACAAAAAGATTTGACTAGATATGCCAAAAATTTGGCAAATAAAATTAATTGAATTCATGAATTTGGAAAGAATGACGGCTGCAATCAGGAATACTTCTAAACAAAAATCTAAATTGGAATGGGGGGTAGTGGAGGAGTATTTTAAGAAAAAGGATATAAAAACAGAGTTGATGATCTGTCTAAATTAAGCTGTAATGGGAAAATTTGTAAAAAGGATGGGAAAATGGAAAGTAAAAATAAAATAATAAGGGATTGGAAAAATTCAATCAGAGATGTAACGTAATGGTTAGGAACGCAAACTAAAGAGAATTAAGAAGTCAAGTGATGTGTGGTGATTGGGAAGTTAATCTTTTATTTTTCTTTTAACAAATATTTGTTTAAATGATGTACTTTTTTTCCTTTGTATTGTATTTTAATGACTTAAATGAAGGTTATTTTTAAAACAAAAAGAGAGAGATTTGACTAGATGACCCTTGTGGTCCCTTCCAACTCTACGATTCAATGATAAACCTCTTGTTTTTATGTTATTAGCAGCAGCTAAAATCTCCATTGCTAATCAATGGAAATCCAGCTTCCCCCCACCCCTGGATTATTGGTTTGGGCCACCAACCAAAGCTGATGGAAGGTACTCCAGGCCACTTGAGCCTCAAATGACAGCAAAAGATCGAGAAGTCCCCCCAAGTACACCTTCTTCTTTGGAGGGCGTGTAACCCCATCAAGAGGTGGCAACCTCCCTTCCATCCAATCTAAGGATCCACCCACCAACAATGCCTCAGTCTTATCTGGATTGATTCAAACCTCTCTCTAATGTAACAGAGAAGGCTTACTGAAGGGCGGGGGGGGGAGAAACAGATAATTTTTTATTCAATTTGGTTGCTTTCTCTATCATTTGTTAATGCTGAATCAAATAGACACCAACCCCCCGTAGTCCAAATAAACAAGTGCAGAGGTTATGTCATTCAAAGCTGGTACTACCGGTATATGGTAAACTACTGTACATTGCATCTACCTTTCAAGTAGCATTGCATGAACAGTTCCTTTTTCCTCTTTATTTGTGGCTGTTGTTTAGTGTCAATGTAGCTTCGTGGGTGTATGATACATGTACCATCCATTTATTAAGAAACAATAGTCTTTTAAAGAAAGCAAACTGCTAATGTAGCAGGTTTTCAGGAGTTGCTGTGTGTGTTTGTTTATTTTACAATGCCATAATTTAAACTTTTTTGCACTTTTCAAAGGGTGAAACTTGCTGTATATATTTTTGCGTTTTATTTTTAAGTCATTTGCTTTCCTGTTCTCTCTGTCACATATGCATTAAAATTGGCACTTAATAGCACTTTACATCTGTTCCTATGCTGATGTTGATACTGATGATTCTCGGACTCTCATTTTATAGCCATCTGGCACAAATGAGACCCACTCAGTCAAATCTTCTGACTATTGATGTAATAGCACTAGAAATTGAGAGCCTCTTGAGAACAAGACTAGTATAGGGCATGGACAGGCAGACTTGAGTCTTTTGGGATCTACTTTGTCTTGTTTATCAGAATACTGAGACTCGCCAAAGAGCGTCTGTAGCAAAAGACATACATTTAGAATAATCTGGAGCCCATGAATTTGATTATCTGCCCACATAAACACACACACCCCTCCACACACACTTCATTTTAGAAGTATAATTAAGGAAGATGTTTTGTTGTTGTCATTGTTAAACAACTAGAGAATCAGAAATCCTTGCTGATCTACTTCAAATCAACCAGTGATCTGACAGTAGATCTGGATCTCACTCCAGTCTAGGGTGCCTGTCTAGACATGATGCTAAACTTGAATCCAATTGTTAGGATGGACAAGGTGTACATTTACATCCTCACCACTAGAACTAGTTTAGAAGACAGGAACATGTGAGGTATTCAATAGTGTATGTGTTCATTTGCATCTTTGCAAATAAGCAGCATTTGCAGCTTCAACTCCTGGACTGGAGAAGTTCCCAGAATAAAACTTGGACCACGCTCTGTTTCAGCTTTCAGACAATGTATGCAATCTCATCCCATTCAAAGCTTTACAAGGTAATGGACCAGACAAAAGTAGGAACAAAGTAGATGTTAAGGATCCAAGTGTGACCACTGAATGTTTCAGGAGTAGAGATAGTCACCCAAGGGTTTTCTAGAGAATTCTATAGATCAGATGAGCAAAACAGAAATACAGAACAACTCAAGGAAAGGGAAGAAGTTTAAGTGATGAAATTTAATGTACAATTAATGCGCTTAAATCCTTCTAGAATTAATGGGAGTACATAGGAGCCAACTCCTAGGGGCCAAGGTCCCTTCAGGCCCCCCAATAAAATATTAGACGGGGCCGCCCGCCCCCACCCAAAGTTGATGGGCATCACCATTCAAATGGGGTATGTGTGTCATGGCATGTGATCAATTGTCCGGGGCCCACCCCACTTATTTAACCCTCCCCCACCAATATTTTATTCAAGTTGGCACCCCTGTGGGAGTATGTTACCTGTGTGGTTTCTAGACTGTGCCCAGATGCACTTGCGAAATGCAGTTACAAGCAATGGTCTTTGCAATGTCCATTTGTATTGCTAATGCTTCACTTTGGGATGGGCAAATTTGTCAATTTCAGTTCTCCAAGTTTCATATTTTTCAAACCTTAAATTCATTTCTCCACATTTCTGCAACAATTCTATGATTGCGCCTTTTAAATATCCTCATGAAAAGCATTTTCCTTTAACTTCTCCCAATGAACATTTTTGTATACAGCTTTTTACTAATGTGCATATTTTTGCAAGCAATTCTCTGGAATTTCCTCCCCACAATGGTGCACCTGGCATCTTCACTATATAGCTTTTGGCAAATGCTGAAGATGCATCTCTTTACCCTGGGCTTTGACACCTGAGATGTGCATCTTCAGGGCCCAGCCTATTCCTGTGCTTGTAATTTCTTTTAATTGTATTAAATTGTGAATTTTAAATTGTTGTGACCTGCTGGTGAAGGACAAGTAATAAATTTAATACTAATAAAAATAGTAATAGTAATAATAATAATAATAATAATAATAATAATAATAATAGCTCACTGAGCTCCAAATTAATAACCAAGGAGGGAAAATTTCAAGATGTTCAGATTGTGATATTTTTTAATTTGCAGTGTAAAACAAGCTACTATGGATGAAGAGTAAATGTAAGAAATTAGCATGAATCACTTCCAGGTAAAGAGTCGAGAATCAGGTTACAGGAAGTCTGGGCTAGTGCTCTAGGCTAAAAGCTCCTTCAGGCAAATGTTAACATTGTCATTAGAATTAGATACTACAGAATCCCTCTTTTTAAAGACTGTGAACTCCCACTAAGCTCCTGGGAGGTGAGAAAACTACTCAGCAGCTGTTTCTAAAATGAGGACAATGGTTTTATGGGTGAAGCATTATACTGTTCTCCAAGAAGCATAGAATCATAGAGTTGGAAGAGACCACAAGGGCCATCCAGTCCAACCCGCTGCCAAGCAGGAAACACCATCAAAGCATTCTTGACATATGCCTGTCAAGCCTCTGCTTAAAGACCTCCAAAGAAGGAGACTCCACCACACTCCTTGGTAGCAAATTCCACTGTCAAACAGCTCTTACTGTCAGGAAGTTCTTCCTAATGTTTAGGTGGAATCTTCTTTCTTGAAGTTTGAATCCATTGCTCCGTGTCCGCTTCTCTGGAGCAGCAGAAAACAACCTTTCTCCCTCCTCTATACGGTATGACATCCTTTTATATATTTGAACATGGCTATCATATCACCCCTTAACCTTCTCTTCTCCAGGCTAAACATACCCAGCTCTCTAAGCCATTCCTCATAAGGCATCATTTCCAAGCCTTTGACCATATAGCCTTTCTGTCCTTTTGAACACAGGCCAAGTAGAATGGGTGGAGGCCTATTGAAGCAAGAGCTTGAAATGAAACCATTGCAACTGCAGACGGATCAAAAGAAATATGCTGCAAGTTGAAGGAGCAACTTCCACACAGGCTCTGCACTAATGCTGCTGTTCCAGCTGTGCTGCATTCTTTTGAGCCCAGCCCAGCGCCTTCAGCTACCAAAGACAGAGAGTTGAAGAAATTTCTAGTGGATTGACTACATAGCTGAGGCATCTGCTTCTGCATGTTTTAAATGTCTCAACTGCAGCCCAGCCAAAGGAGGAAACTACTAGGTGCACTAGTCAGATACGAGATATGCATGATCAGGGCAGCGGATGTATGAGGTCCGCTCCACCTTTTCTTCAGCAACCTAAGCCATATGACCCTACTTCAACTGCATATCTACCTAGTGTTTCTTTTAAGGCAAAATGCTATGGGTATCTTTATGGGAAAGGACTGTAGCTCAGTGGCAGAGCATTTGCTCTGCATAAAGAAAGCCCCAGGTTTAATCCTTGGCATCTCCAGGCAAGAATGGGAAAGAAGCCTGCTGAAACCCTGCCGAGCCTGTTACAGTCACTGTAGACAGTATTAAGCTGGATGGACCCAGAGTCCGACTTTGTATAAGGCAGCTTCCTGTGTTCCTAATTTGAGCCAAACATTGGGCCAGGGGTCAAAATGAACAATATAAATTCTCAATTTTCCCAAAGGTGTGCAATTGTGAGTGTGGAGGAATAGTTATGTTTTGTCTGGATTTTTCTAGAATAAGAGGTATTGTAACTCACCATGAACACCTCCCTTGTTCTCTTATAATGCCAATGGCGCCCACCTGAGGGGTGCCGGAACTGAGTTCCAGTGAGTTCTAGCTGGAAAAAAGCCCCATTTATCCTCAAACGTTCAGTGTGTGTAACAACATGTATGTTTCCCATTATCCTGCTGGGGGAGGATTTACAAGGAGGCCACGCCACACCCACTCTCATGTCAAAGAAATGCTTACATATTTTGCACAATAACTTTCTGTGCAGGGGAGCTATAGACTTGCTTAAGGAAGGAAGGAAGGAAGGAAGGAAGGAAGGAAGGAAGGAAGGAAAGAGGAAGCAAGCTCAGTGTCTTAGGCACCTGTCCAGGGAAATCAGGAAAACCCTTCATAGGCATCGTGGCACCCATGGGTGCCAGGTTGGCAACCCCTGGGTCTACAGGGATTCCAAAACTTTAATTTTCAGTTTTCTGAAAGCATGAGAAAACACTGCAATACTATATGAAAAATCACCATGATAGCCATGATGGAGAAACACAGTGTGATATTAGCAAGATTTGGGGCGTGTACATTTTACTTTTATTAAACATGTAATTACCATATTGCTGTTTTGTTCTCTCCCCCAGTCCTGTATTTAGAATTAAAGCACATCACAATTGGGAAAATAGGGAAGGGAGAAAGAGGAAGAGTTTTGTCTGAAAAACATACCATATCTATGCAAAACAGACAGTGTTTGTAACCATCTTGTCTAAGAGACAAGATCCAGACATTGTCTGCCGGGTAGCTTGTTCTAACTTACGAGCTCATTCTTGGACCTTTGAATGATAAAGGGCTGAGTCAGCTTTGCTAAGATTGAAACTGTCCAGGAAAGAGAAGTATTTCATCATTACATGAAAGAGGAACAAGGAAAGTACTTTGGGATTCTCTCCCAGAAGTTGATTAGCCAGACTAAGCCACAGCTGCTGCTAATGTGTCTCTGTGTGTGCATATGCACATGTATGAATGAGAACAGAGGAAAACACAGTAGGTGACAACTTTTGGAACAGAGAAAAGGCTGGAATCAGCTGGCACTGAGGCTGTAACCTTAGGAGGAGCGCATAAATTTTTAGATGATCTGCTGCCTGGTGAAGAAGTACCCGTTTGCTCCCATTATGGTCTAGAGTGGTACCTCGGTTTACGAACTTAATCCGTTCCGGAAGTCCATTTTTAAACTGAAACCGTTCTTGAACAGAGGCGTGCTATCCCTAATGAGGCCTCCCGCCGTCGG
This sequence comes from Zootoca vivipara, assembly GCF_965207765.1. Lineage (NCBI taxonomy): Eukaryota > Metazoa > Chordata > Lepidosauria > Squamata > Lacertidae > Zootoca > Zootoca vivipara. Next base: position 100,741,337 of record NC_142582.1, on the reverse strand, counting down.
TGCCCTTTCACTGTTCTGATTCCATTCTTAGACTGAGGTAAAGTTTGCAAACTGCGACACTATTTCTGGTTTTGCGGAGTTCGTAAACCGAATCATTCGTAAACAGGACTGTTTGTAGACCAAGGTACCACTGCACTTGTAAATTTGTAAAGAACACAAACATTACAAAGCATCACCTGCCATCCAGAGAAAACTGAATACCAGAACTACCACTGCTCAGAGGCTGTGTGGGTGTGGCCCTGTAACTATGACAGACCCTCTAAGTGTCCCTATTTTCCAGTTTAGAGAAGCCACCAGTTTCTGATTTGATCCCAAAATGTCCCCCTTTCCCTTAAAATGTCCCTGTTTTCATTGGATAAATTTTGGAGGGTATGGAGTTATCCGACCCCTGAGCTGTCTTAATTCAATCCTGTATAGGGAAGTTTTTAAAAAATGCTTTATGTATTATTATGTTTTTATATATGCTGGAGGCTGCCCAGAGTGGCTGGGGCAACCCAGTAAGATGTGTGGGGTATAAATAGTAAAATTATCCTTGTGCAATAGGACGTCTTTATTTTCATCAGAGAAATGTTGGAGGGTATGCTATGATTTTGGAATCGGCATATTGTTTCTTTGAAGAACCAAGATGGAGAAGATACTCCTGCTGAAATCACAGCATTACAGAAGACCTTTGGAGGAGATCTACAAGCAAGCCACAAAAGTCTATTGATGACTTGAGACTATTCAGGGAAGTTTGGAGGTGAAAACAAGGAAGAGGTGAAAACATCATATGGTTGGAAGTTACAAGGATTGGAAGCTAGAATGCAGGTTGACTTCCAGCCACTGGAAGTGGTTTCCACATGATGGAAGCCCGAAAGCCCTGGGAGCAAAACTGACAGTGGAGTTACGAGGGCTTACAAGCATGTACTTCCAATCTCCTTTCATGCATTCTCACTTTTATTGCTTATTTGCTTTTGTTTTGATTTTATTGATTGTTGGGATCCTGAGTTTGCTGCTGTTGGCAAGGCCGTCTTCTGAGTAGAATTCTGCTCCTGTGATGCTGCTGGTGGTGGAAGAAAATAGGTAACTTTCATCCAAATCTGTTTTGGAGATTGACCCTCCGAAGCAGCAGGAGAGGTGCAGGGGGAGGGGGAGAATTATCTGCCTCTTCTGCCAGGAGCAGCCTGTCCATAAATGGGACTGCAAAATGTTTTAAGTATATTAATCTCATCTGGCAGATTATAGTCCCATATAATGAACTGTAGTAGGCCTTAAATTAGCAGTTTGGATCCAAACACAAGTCAGCATAGGCCAGGCATCGCCAAACTTCGGCCCTCCAGATGTTTTGGACTACAATTCCCATCTTCCCTGACCACTGGTCCTGTTAGCTAGGGATCATGGGAGTTGTAGGCCAAAACATCTGGAGGGCCGCAGTTTGGGGGTGCCTGGCATAGGCCATAAATCAATGCAGGAGTGGGGGGAAAGGAAGAGGCTTTCCACAACTTTCAGCAGATTGAAAGTAGTTAGGGGGTCATACAATGCAAGCCAGGAGATCCTATGAAAGACACACTTCACCATGAGTTGACTGCCCAGTTCAGATGCCCTCTCAATGCTTGGAAGGGAGTACAGGATTGTATGCTGTGTTCCCACCACTGACATCAACATGCCCATCTAGCCCTGGCCTCCTCTGCATGCTGGCTGGGGTTGATGACGTTAAACAGCATCTACAGCAGCCATAGGCAACCTTGGCTCTCCAGATGTTTTGGAACTACAACTCCCATGATCCCTGACCACTGGCCCTGTTAGCTAGGGATCGTGGAAGTTGTAGTTCCAAAACATCTGGAGAGCCAAGGTTGCCTAAGCCTGATCTACAGGGTAGCACAGGCATCCCCAAACTTCGGCACTCCAGATGTTTTGGACTACAATTCCCATCTTCCCCGACCAGTGGTCCTGTTAGTTAGGGATCATGGGAGTTGTAGGCCAAAATCTCTGAAGGGCCGCAGTTTGGGGATGCCTGGGGTAGCAGGTTCCACCTTTAGTTTGGAGCAAACCAAACTTTGAAAACTACAAACCACAGTTTGCTACAAACTAAAAGCAGAAGCTTACGATTTCCTCCATGTACATGAAAGAAAAAGAAGTTGAAGAGCAACATGTGAACTGAACTGTTGCTAGTTCTCATAACTGTATTTATTTAAACCTGACTTGGATGATACAGAGGAATATAGTATGCTTTGCTGTTATGGCTAAACTAAGATACTGTAAAGGCATCGGACATCCCTAAGGAACAATGTATCTTTAAGGGAAACAGTAAATAGATGTTATGTAAAGAATGCTAATGGAATGAGCTAGAAAATTCCAGTTCTGCTATATATCCTTGCATCTTTTTTTGTAATTGTAATTTTCATTACTGAAGGCCTACAAAACTTGACTAGCTAAATGACGCCCATCAAAATATATGGCTGCTTACGTAAAACACCTGCTTTTTGCCAACACTCTGGAAATGCAAAAAACTGGGAGGATAGTCATGTCCCAGGCAGGACAAAATGCATGGTCAATAGGCTGTGTTTGTTCTGGTGAGTCATATGCTTGCAGATTTCCATTTAATAGAAAATAGTTTCTAGCTGGACATGCCCAGTCTAGAGAAGATGATAGTTCTCTGGACCGGTAATCCAAGAAATAAATTCCTAGTAAACAAGTTTTTTTAAAGTTAACAGAGGAAGCTGCAAGTTGGCCTCTTACAGGTATTTCAGAGCATCACTGTGTTGCTTTCATGCTGATAGCTGCCAGATGAAGAGATTAAAGCATTTAGGCAATTTTCTCCTTTCCTTTTAATTAATTGGTTAAAAAAATGATTAAAATAAAACAGTGCTATATCTTAATACAGGTGATATGATGATGATTTTTAAAGAAGATAATTCTCTTATAATTCTTTTTTTGGGCAGAGAAGACACATACAATCTTCTATATATTTAGTCAACAGATGTGCATCACATAGTTCCATCAGGATAGAATAGCTTCTCCCAGCTCAGAGGAAATTCCAATTAAAACCCACACTTTTAGCTTGTGATTAATACTAATTGTGATGATTAGTCCTTTTGGATCTGCTAACATATGTTAACTAAATACCTACAAAGACAGGCTCCCATTTCTAGAAATTAGCACATCTTTCATCTTGAGCTTATCTGAATTCTTCTTATTTGGCCATAGGACTCATAACATTTATTTTAATTAAAATTACTGATAACGTTCTTTGCAAAGCAAAGTTTGAATAGCCACAAAAGCAACTCATTCTATAATATTTTTATGCTACACCTCAAGCTTTACTACTGACCACCTGAGTCTTTCCATGTGTAAAAGAAATTGCGTAAGATCAAATACAGCTGTATGAAGAAGAAAAGTGCTACCGTCAGGACCAGTAAATGATAGGAAAGGACAGGATATCATTGAGATCATTGTGTAAGACTGCTTGATGGATGCCAGGCTAATTGCTCCAAATAAGAGCCAGTTATTGTTCAGACCCTGTCATTATGCCCCACCCCAACAGCAGGCAGTATCATGTTATTTCTAGAAACTTTCTGCAGAAAGTGGTCAGCAATCAGTTTAAATAAAAACAAATGTTTGTTTTAAAATAGACAGGGAAATTAAAATACCTGGCTCAATACTGGGTATGATGTCTTGAAGTTATTTTAACGGTGGGTATTGTCAATGGGAAGCAACGCCAAGAGAAAGATAATGCTTGGAAAATGTGTAGTGAAGACGGTTGGCCATTTTATCACAGTCTTCTATAAAGTTTCTAGTGAATTGAGTCAAATAACTAAGTGTAGTGGCATTAGGTAGCAATAAGGTCCTTCATGCAAACATGCAACTCTACTTTGAGTCTATCAAAGTAGGGATACAGGAAGCTAGGTCCAACTAGTTCAGTATTCTCTACACTGACTTGTGTGCTCCTTGTTTACAGAAACCCTTTCCTGCCTTGCCTAGAGATGCCAGAGATTGCATCTGGGATCTTCTGAATGCAAAGTGCATGCCCTACCACTGACCTATGACCCCTGTCCATTTGGCTACAAGGTACAGTACTTCACAATGGATGCACTCTGGTACTCTCACACTCTATCTCTGCTATGGGGACCAAATTTATATTTCTGGAAAATGCAGCTTGCGGGGATTTTGTGGGGATGTTCTGTTTCTGACCATCCCCATCTAGTCTTACTTTGCTTAGTAGAATTCCAGTACTAAGTACCGGTAGCATGCACTGGGCATCCTAGTTAATCGTTCCATCTTGCCTGAAATGATTCTCAGTCTTTTAACCAAAAAGCTTCATAAAACTGGATGTACCCAGGCTTGCTTTTCTCTAGACAATGTCTGCTACTTGCATGTGTCATGTTTTTCCTCTGTCCCAGAGATGCACATCCACTGCTGCCAAATGCTGTGGGACCCAGACAACAAGAGTGCTTCTTCTGAGCAGGTGCATCTGTTCTAGGAGCCAAATCTCAAATAATAACTTATTTGCCTGGGGTACATAACCCAGTCAGTAGCCAGACATTCACTGTCTTGCTAACTCATGCCTTTTTTGCATAGCTGGTGATCACCCGGTAGACTCCAGAGACTTCCTTTCTTAGGACAGTACAATGTCCCTTTTAAACTGTCACAGTAAATAAAGCACTCCCTGATGTCGTTTTCCTGGTTTAAAAGGACAGATGTATACTTAGACCATGCCATAAAATGCTTGGAGGTTACAGTGCAGGCTACCCAATTAAGATCAAAAAGCTCCATTACAGATAATGCCAGATGAGGCCTTTGTGCTTATGACGATTATGAAAAACAATTAGCTCTTTCCTGCGTTTTCTCGCTTAAGCTTTATATTAGTGTCCTCTTGCACTTTCGGCTGTTTGATCAAACAACAAAACTACCAGCAATGTCTATTCTTTAAAAAAATAAATAAGAACTATAATAAGCAAAGCAGAAATGGAGACCACTCCCTAATTCATAGTGGACATATTGGTCAGCTAAACCAACACGTGTCTGGTATTTTCTTTACTTTTAACAGCAATAGATAAAACAATGACTCATCTAAACATTGGGAGACAATGAATTGCTGTATCTCACCCACCCAGGTCCTATTGAAAGCTAAATGAAGCCCATGTTTTGGCTACCAGGAAGGGGGGGGATGATTACGAAGCAAAAACATTTAGACGCCATCAATAAGGACTCGAAACCACCCTGATACCACCCTGATGTTAAACACACAACTGACATTCAAAGAGATTTTTTTTAACCCTTGGTTAAGAGCCAATTAATACAACCATAGTGTATACTTACTGTATTTAGGTAAGACCAGCAGTACCAAGTGGGGACCTGGCTTTGCTGGCTACTCCTTTACTGCAATTGCAGTGGAAGACTTGCTTTCTTTCCTCTAAGGAGTATACCCAAGATTCACTAAATATTCCCTTCTACAGGTTCACAACAACATTCTTAGATGGGGGGAGGGACCCCCCCCCCATTCTCCTCCACGGATGGGGAGTTTTCATGCCTTATAGTTTATAAGCCATTAAAAAATAGCAGCAGAAAATCCCATTTAAAGCCAGCGCAGTGCCAAGTGCTTATTCAGCACTGGTTAGCATTTTTTTTAACCTCCTCTCCTCCTATCAAAGCCCACCGGAGGTAAATAATGATTCTGCAAAATGCCAAAAGATTTCCAAAGATTAAGAATATACCGGTAGATGCTCATTTCTCATTTACAGGCATTTTCTCATTTTTGAATCCACAATATAGGAATAAGCTATCGCTTCCTTATACAAAACCTATTGGAAAAGGTGCACCACAAATTTAGGTGTGCAATTTACATATATTGTGGGCCACTTCCGGAAAGCAGCAAGGCCAGTTACTAATATTTTGGGCTCCGTGAGGCTCTTGTAGGCCTTTGTCTAAGCCTTTCTGCCTGAAAAATTATATTTAGACATGCAGCATCTTTCTTCCAAACCCATCCTCAGGAGGCAAAACTGAGACACTCTAAAAATAGGAGAGCCTCACACAGATATGGCAAGCGGCAGACACAAATAAGAATAGGCGGATGTTTAACACTCACCATCTCCTGCTCACACCATCCTCTTTTGATGTTTACAGCACAATCTGTAGGATGCAATACTAGGAGGTGCCTTGTTTGACCTGCTGCATGATGCTGTGACATCAGTTCAGATGATGCAGCTCATTATGGGAAAGGCTGCTGTTGCCATGGCAACCGAGATGTGATAGGAATCCTTACTGCATTTCCAGGGGAGCCCAAGACAATACTGAAGGTTTTTAAAGAGACAGTAATAAGAAAAAGGAAATGCAAGGGAGTATTGGGAAAGTGCAGTGTCACTATTATTATTTTTAACCTAAGTATCGTAACAATATATTTTTTATTCGGGGAAAATATTGCCTGAGCATTTCTCTCTCTGTGACAGTCGCAAGCTATGTACATGCATACATATTCAACAGATTTTTTTATATATAAAAATGTTTTCAATTGCATTAATTGCATTTATGATCTATACAAACTAATCCACCACATTATTTTTTTATGGAGGAAAACATAAAATCCACATATTAATTCAGCATGGCTTATGAAAATCATCTTCTAAACATCACACCGTGCATAAGTTGTGGAAGCCAATTTGTGGAACACTTTTTACAGTGTTGAAGGCCCTTAACATGAACCAAGGTCTTTTAAATCCTGCCCTACCAAAATTAGTTCCTAAACTTTGATGCTTCTTAGAAATTCTATTTGCCAGTGTCTGCTTGGCAGAGTGTGTTTGTGTGGAAACTGCAACATACATTTGCCAGCTATTCTGTGCCAGCAATTTTGTGAAGCTCTTTTAAAAATGGGGGCAGGGGGAGGGAGAAGAAAGCTGCCCCCCCCCTACAAGATGAGAGCTTTCTAGCCAGTCAAGGGATAAAAACAAAAAAAAATGCCCCATCATTTCTCAGCTGTGAGCTAACCTGCAATATCATCTGCATGCTGAGTAGCCTGCCTTTCATCTGTCTACCAGACAGACACATAAATGAAGATTCAAGGGAGGCTGCAAGCAATCTGTGTGCCTTCTGGGCCACAGTGCCACAGGCCAAGCAGGAGTACAGTAAACAGACCTTCCTTTTTAATTGTTGTGGTTCGTGATTGGTGGGGGGGTCGAGAGAGACCCATTACTTTCAGCACCTGGAGTCTATCTTCCATCTGAACATAGAGGGGAATGCAACTCATGCTGGCTGTGTTAGGCACAATTAAAATACAGCAGTGTGACAATTCACACTTAAACAAAGATGACACATTTCTGGCTTTTTGCCAGCGCTACTTAGATTAGAGAGGTTTTTGGCAAAAGTGCTTTTCCCATGCATGAAAACCCCCTTTCAACACAACAGAAAAGCTCTGGATTTTGTAGGCTTCATAGGCATATGCCCAAGAGAAAACAAAAGGTCTAGAGAGCCTCTGAGACTGAAGGATGCCACATAAGTTAATGCACCAATGTCTACAACCCTTGAGCACTTGTACTCCTGCATACTAAATTTGTGTGTGTGTCTGTGTGTCCTCAATTTGCAACTAAAATGCAAATTTTCCAGCATAAGCTTGAAAGAGTAACTTCACTGGGATTTTCATTACTTGTGAAGTAATGGGGGTATAAGATTAGGATACATTTAGTAGTCAGGACACATTTAAGAGCACTATCAAGGTTTAAGAGAAACTGTTGGGAGCAGATAAGATCTTGACAGAATCAGGCTGGACACCTCTGGTGCTGTTTTATGGCCAAAAGCAATGTTGTAGCCAAACTCCTTACAGATTGACGGTGTGGGTGTTGGTTTGTGGCTATATCTTCCTTTAAAGGTTATAGCCAAAGAACTCAAACAACGTAAGAACAATTTTCATTTACACAGAAGGATTCTTCTCTACTTTAAATGAACTATGAACTATATTTTGTGTATAAAATATTGCGTAAAAGTCAGGAACAAAAGAAAATTATTTATGTATTTTCATTTATATCCCACCTTTCCTCCACAGAGCTCAAGGTAGTGTACATCATTCTCATTTAATGCTCAAAACAACCCCAGGAGGTAGGTTAAGCCGAGAGTGCCCTGAATCCCTGGTCTACCTGGCAGCAAGTCGGTATGCCAAGCCCCCAGTCCAGGATCAATCCATGTATCCAATTCAAAAGTCCAAAATTCAAAGTTCAGGGTCCAAAATTCAAAGTGAAGCACAGTCCCACAGATATCTTGGAACATCCAAACAGAGGTCTTTCAACATGGGCAGTTGACCATATCAGTACATCAGCCCTGCTGCCCTTTTGCCTGCTGATTGCAGCATCTGGCCTTAATGAGGCAAGTGACCCTCACCTGATCCAAGCCTACTGCAACTGAGGAATCACATACCCCCCCCCTCAGAACTAGCGAGCCCCACCTGGCCAACCAATGAACTGGGCTGTGAGCCCTTGCCTGCCTCAGCCTCCTGGAGTGCCCTGCCCACTGCTCCCTATGCCTCAGAGCCTGCCATGTTTGTGGCTCTGCTGATAGATCCTGCTGCTCCAGTTCCTGTGCACTGACACACACACACACCCCATCTCCTTGCCATCCTCCTTCACCCCTCGAGTACTTCCAACACCAACCTCTCTTTCCTTGCCCCGGTATGTTCCATTCCTGGCTATACCCCTTGTGGGGATCTCTTCCTCCTCTTTCCCCTCCCGAAAGTCCTGCCAGTTCATGAGAGTTAACAATAGTACAGTCATACCTTGGTTTAAATACGCTTCGGATTGAGTACTTTCAGTTTAAGTACTCCATGGACCCGTCTGGAACGGATTAATCCACTTTCCATTACAGTGGTACCTCGGTTTATGAACACAATTGGTTCCGGAAGTCCATTCATAAACTGAAGCGTTCATAAACTGAAGCAAACTTTCCCATTGAAAGTAATGGAAAGTGGATTAATCCGTTCCAGACGGTCCACGGAGTAACCGTTCATAAACTGAAGCGAACTTTCCCATTGAAAGTAATGGAAAGTGGATTAATCCGTTCCAGACGGGTCCGCGAAGTACTTAAACTGAAGCGTTCATAAACTGAAACATGGGTGTAATTGGTTCCGGAAGTCTGTTCATAAACTGAAGCGTTCATAAACTGAAGCGAACTTTCCCATTAAAAGTAATGGAAAGTGAATTAATCCGTTCCAGATGGGTCCGCGGTGTTCATAAACCGAAAATTCATAAACCGAGGTGTTCATAAACCGAGGTTCCACTGTACTTTCAATGGGGAAGTTCGCTTCAGGTTAAGTACAGACTTCCGGAACCAATTGTGTACTTAAACCGAGGTACCACTGTAGTAAGAACCATCAACAAGTACAGTTTCATTGTACTCTGCCATGAACTAATATCAAAGTGTAGAACCACCTGTTTCTAATGTAGCAGACTTGCCATCAGGACATACCCTGGTGATGTATGTTTAATGACTGCCTTAATCCCAACAATAGCATTGTGATGTGTATCATATGCAGGGTGTCCCTACAGTGAAGGGATTATCCCACATCACCACTTCATGCTAGCTTTCCTGAACAGTGGGACATTGACAAAGACCTTCTCTGAATGCAACACTAAGCTATGGTTTAGCGCACACACTATGAATGCTACTATGGTTTATGTCATGATCTGTATCAAATGCTTTGGCAGAGTTTAGTTTCACCTTTAAAGGATCCTCACTTAGCACTTAGCACAATCAGACCAGAGATCATGGCTGCAAACTATGGTTAGTTTCATAACAAGCCAATTTCTAACCATGGGTTATGAAGCTGGCTTGTTAAACTAGCCATTGAGTGTTGCAAACTAGGATCCCTGGTTTTAATGCAACACTAGGCTGGGATACTTTGAAAATGAAACTAAACTTGAGCTTCCGGTTTCGCTCGTGGGGGAAGATGGCTGACCCTGTTCCACCTCTCCGACCTTCATGGGGAATTTGGCGGCTCCCCACCCACCCCGGGTTTTGACGGGGGGGCCGCTGGCCCGCGGATGCCCCCCAATCCACCCCGACTCTTTGAGGGGTGGGGGGGGCCTGGGCCGAGCACCCATGGGGGCTGGAACTCCCGGAGGCCACCCTGTGTGAGCGAGATCTCCATGATTAAAGAGGATAATTGGAATTAAATTCATGGAAATGCTTCAAAAGAAGGGGGAGAAGATACTGCCAAGGAATTTTCAGCTGCTGAGCGAGAGGAGTTGAGGGAGTATTTCATCAAGAAGAAAGATTGATTGGGACGGAACGAAAAGGGAAGTGAATTTTTATATATATACTTTAAGAGGTACTTACCACCTTCCCGGACGGACTGCCCTGGTATTTGGAACAAATGAGAAATGGAAACGACCTGTGTGATTATCGGACTTTATATAATTAGAGGATTGCTATTTAGTATGTTTTTAGAAGCTGTTTGCGTAAAGCTGTTGGAGGAAAAAACCTCCCCAATCGGGTATGTTGTTGGAGTGTGCCTGGAGCTGTCGGGTGGATTTACGAGGTGTGATGCACATTGAATTTGAACAGCGGTCTGAAGCAAAGTGCAGCTAAAGGGCAAGGAGAGCCATAAATCTATTAAGAGACTGTGCATAATTTGAACCGGCTGTGCCTTGCCTGATAAAGCTGTAATTTTGCGATAGATGGACAGTTTAAGAAGTTTGAGAAGAAGGTGGAAAACGATCTGAGTCATGCAAGATGGCGCTTTTCTGCGCTGGACGGCCGACGCAGCAGGAGAGGCACTCCAGATAAAGAGAGATTTATGGGGAGGTCGGACTGGATAAAATTCACACAGGAGAATGAATATGTGTTAAATCTCATTTTATGCTTATCTCACCAGCTGTGGCAAAATTGAAAGAAAGAAAACATCTAGAGGGGTTGTTGGAAAAGATCGGGATTATTGTGGACTTTGAGTGACTGTTGGAAAAGATCGGGACTATTATGGACTGCAAGTTTGAAGATTTGGACATCAGAATAAAGACGGCAGTGCAGACGTTTATCTAGAATCCCCAGATTTTGAAGCATGGGAAGCCAAAAAAAATTATGATTCGGCATAACATTTGGTTCAATTGATATGTATTTGTATAATTTGAAATAATGGAAATAATTGATGTGATATAATTGTGTTTTAATTGGAAAAATTAATAAATAGATTTGCCTGTTGTCTTTGTCCATGGAGTTTTCTTGGCAGGGATACTGGAGTGGCTTGCCAGTTCCTTCTCCAGGTGGATCACGTTTAGTCAAAACTCTCCACTATGACCTGTCCATCTTGGGTGGCCCTGCATGGCATAGCTCATAGCTTCTCTGAGTTATTCAAGCCCCTTCGCCACGACAAGGCATTGATCCATGAAGGGGCACTAGGAGAAGGGGACGACAGAGGACGAGATGGTTGGACAGTGTTCTTGAAGCTACGAACATGAGTTTGACCAAGCTGCAGGAGGCAGTGCAAGACAGGAGTGCCTGGCGTGCTATGGTCCATGGGGTCACGAAGAGTCGGACATGACTAAATGACTAAACAACAACAACAACAATAAATAGATTTTTAAAAAGAAAAAAAGAAAAAGAAAATGAAACTAAACTTATCCCAGCAATGCATGAGAAGAGGGGGGAAGGAGAGGTGTGAAAGCTCAACACCTTGCTCAGACTCATTCTAGCTCATCTGTATAGCACTAAATCACAATTTAGTGTTACATGGGAGTGTTACCATTGTTTGGCCTTTCCTCATGTCCAAACTCAACAAGTCGATGGAAGATTGTTTCTAAATAGCTAAATGCCACCACTGAGGGGGGTCTTAACTCAGATTGGGGCCCTAGTGCTGGAGTAAGGTCCAATTCCTTTCCCCAATGCCATGTCCCCAATATGTGGGCACATTTGGAATTTAGGTAAAATGCTATGGATGCCTGTCACAAAATGGCTGCCATGGGGCTATGGTATAACACAAAATGGCTGCTGTGAGGGTGTGACACGACACAACATGGCTGCTTTGGGGGATCTTGCATAAGACACCACAGATGGCACTCTTTCCATCAGTGGGGAAAAGAACAGCTACATTATCCCCTGTTGCAGTTGTTAATAATAATAATAATAAATCATTCCCTGCCCATCAGGCTGGGTCTCCCCAGCCATTGTGGGCAGCTCCAAACAGAATATTAAAAACACGACAAAACATCAAACATTAAAAACTTCCCTTAACAGGGCTGCCTTCAGATGTTCCCTAAAAGTCAGATAGTTGTTTATTTCTTTGACGTCCCAGTCACCAGCCTAGCTGCCGCATTCTGGATTAGTTGTAGTTTCTGGGTCATCTTCAAAGGTGGCCCCACGTAGAGCGTATTGCAGTAGTCCAAGCTACTGTTCAGAACAGAAGCAAGGCTTGGTATCTAATCCTGGCATCCACTGAAATGTGAACATGTTTGAGGAGATCTGTTCAAAGTGGAGCATGCTGAGCCAGTGCAAACTTGAATTGAACAGAAACAGCAAACACTCTCTTACCAACTGTGGATTTTTGAGGGGATATTACTTTTGCAGGTACTGTACCATAGTAGGTACAATACTGGCAAGCAGTACTTTTGCAGACACCAGTGGCAGAACAAAGACTTGGTCTTGGCTGGCTGCAACCTCCATCCCAAAAATTGGAGATCTAGATAACACAAACTGAATGCCTTTTGACACAAGGCAACACTGATCCCTGTAAAATTCTGAAAAACATCTGAAACAGAGAAAGATAGCCTCACTGACAAAATGATATTTGACCTACTGTTTTGTAATGTATCTGCTTATCCTTTTTTGTATAATGTTCCTTGCATAAATAAGGGTGTGTGTTCTGCAAAAACGAAAATAAGAAGAAGGGCATTCTGCTCCTCACTCCTGCTTACATTATGCAGACACAGGTTGGATGTAAAATAAAGAGACATGGAAGCAAGGGAAGTTGGAGCGGGCAGAGAATGCTAGCCCAATAACTTGCTGAAAGCTCACAATATTTATCAAGGGAAAGGAACTTGGAGCCTTCCAGATGTGGGATTCCCACTCCCATCAGCCCCAGCCAACAAGGCCAGTGGGTGGAGAGGATGGAAGTTTTAATCCATCAACATCTGGAGGGTGTCAGGTTCCCCATTCCTGCTCTATATGCACAGCATTGCAATAGCAGCAGCACATGCACACAGAGAGAGTATCAAATGTCCAGTAGCTTATCCATTATACGAAGCAGGACTCTGCTGACAATGTCTTCCTTGAGGCCCAGTTATTGGGAGAGAACTGAGGATGTATCCCAACCCAGAGTGCGTGCTTTTAGCAGCTCCACTGTGTAGTCAATTTCTGTCCAAAGTGCCTGCACATCCAGACGGAACGATGCACAGTTGCTGGTGCTGTGGAATTCATTCAAGATGCTCAATAAGCAGCTGAATCAGCATCAGCATCCACAGCCGCAGACAATGGCAAGAAGGGTGAGAGGAATAAGTCACAACTCAAGAATCCTTCAGGGATTGCCGTTGAGCAAACAGTGTTGATCCTTCTTACAGATCAGCCACTTGTCTCAAAGATTAATTGACTCAGCAGACCATGCAAACTGTTTATTAAACTATTCAAATGAGGCCCTTCGAGTAACACTGGCAACTGTGCCATATGCTTAAACACAAAAGAGAAAAAGACATGAACATTGAATTACTACGCAGCACCTAACTGTTGGGGTGCAGTTTATATTTTGGAAAGCTGTTTGCCTGCTTGCTATGCATTTGAACACCTATTAAGATATGATAACCAAATTTGTCATGATGCTTCCTGAGATCAAGGAGCAGGTTTTCATCTATGTTTGGATACAATTGAGTGGCATCTTTAATTAAGATGGCAGACTGAACCTTTGAAATCGGTACTGATTTTAACCCTTGATCTCAGAACTGCACTGATTTTTTGTGTGTTTTTAGAGTCCCCAAGCAATGCTGGATACAAGGCTGTGGTTAATAGCAAGTATTAAAACTACTTCTTAGTTAAAATGTAGAGATCACCTTTTTAAAAAAAAATCTGCAAAGTGATTTATCATACAACAAAGTGTACACAATGTGATGTACAGTACAATTTTAAAAACCCATTAAAAATCAACAAGTTAACAATATTTCAGATTTCAAAACAAAATCATATACAATCTCCACTAACGGGGAGCAACACAGAGAAGTTGAAAAAGACACAGCCAGGCTGAACCGATAGAAAAAATATCAAAAGCTTCATGGGACATAAATATTTTGATAGGTCACCTAGAACTACCGTATACAGTGAAGCAGCTGCATGTGACTCCTGGAGGGAATTTCCAAAATCAGGGGCCACTACTGAGAAGGACGAGTTTTGAGAACTCAGAAACTGGACCTCCTGAAAAAAAGTAACCAACAACAAAAAGTATGCAAGGCAAATCCAGTCCTTATGGGGCCTTTAATGCATTATTCACATTGGCTTTTAAAGTATTCAAGCATTTTATCAGAAAGCTTTCGAAAGCATATTCAATGCCCCCTGCTAGACTGCCATAAAAAATTACTAGGCAAGATGATATATTTCGTTACATACATTCACCATTATAACAACGATAATGATTAGAAGTAGAGGCACTTTACATATCTGTCCGATAAAATTATTTATACGTTTCGACTTTTCTCTCTCTTTCTCTCTACAAATGCCAGCTGGCCAATAGCATCCTTGGTTCTTGCAAGCAGCAACAGCCAACTGCACACTCAGCCCTTTCTAAGGGTGAAGATTTGCTGACATTTGCATGTACAATCAATGTGTTCCTTCTCGGTGACAGTACAATTCCGTGGCTTTAACAGCTGCCACCAACATGGGGCAGCTGAGTATTTGGAAGTCACCCTCAACTGGTCCCCCAAATCACCAAAATAAATAATGGTTAGAATAAGGAGGTGGTATTTTACATATATGGCAAATTAAATCTTGAAGAATGTGGCAAAAGGAGAACAGGGTGAAATATGTCTCACATGCAGCAGCAGCCAAATGAGAGACACCTCAATAAATCCATTATCCATATAAATCTAATGCCATCAGAGAAAACCAGGAGTGTAAAAGTAACAAAACATTATCTGATGATAATAGGTGGTTTCCTAGACCAGAGGGATGTGGTTCAACCTGTTCTGAAAAGGGTCACACTCCCCATAAATGGAAAGGTGCCTGTCTTGGGGGTACTTCTGCATCTGTTGCTATTGTTCAAACCACAAGTGGCCTTGGTAGCATAGAGTGCCTTCCAGAAGCTTTGGTTGGTAGCATAGTTGCAATTCAATCTGGACAGAGATCACCTAATTTCTGTTGCCTGTGCTCTGGTTACCTCTAAGTCAGTTTACTGCAATGTGTCATCCATGGGGTTGCCTTTGAAGATGGTTCAGATTCTTCACCTAGTGCAGGTAGTCAAGAATTTAGTGACCAGATAAGGTAATCTGAGCATATAACACCAATTTTGGCACATATATCCTGCCTACAAATTAGTTTTTAAACTCAATTCATAGTGCTGGTCTTGACCATTAAAGCCTTATGCTAAGGTTGTCATATTTCAAAAAGTGAAAATCCGGACACACGAAAGTTGTTGCTGTTTGCTGCTCTTGAGCTATTTTGAGCTATTTTTAAAGGAAAATTGGCAAAAATGACAACATGGCTTGCCATATATCCGCATTTTCCCAGACAATGTCTGCCTAGACACTGCTTCCAACTATAGTATTCCGGGTATGTCCGGGAAATTTTGGACATATGGCAACCCTACTTCTGCAGCTGCAAACTCTAGTAGCTTATGGACCACCTCTCACCATGACAACCCACCTGGACACTGCTTTCATCATTAGGGACCCTTCTCCATGTGCCCCCACTGAGGGAAGTGTAGGGGATAGGAACATGAAAACAGGCCTTCTCAGTGCTGGCTCCCCATTTACGGAATCCTCTCTCTAGAGAAACACACCTCCTACTGCCATGATCATCTGCTTTTAGGTGCCAGTCTAATTCAGGCCTTTGGCTACTAATCTGGAGAGTAGTGAGATAAGGGTGAGGGGTGTTGAGCCTGTTTTAGTGCACATCTTTTAGTAGGGTTAGCAGGATTGCCATTTAATAAATATTTTTGCATGAACATGTTTAGGCCCCGTGCTTTATGACAGTTTTATACAGGGTTTTAAAATGTATTTTATGGTTTATGTTGCTTGGGGACGTTCTTCCCTGAGTGAAAAGTGACGCATAAATATTCTAAATAAGTCTGATCAAGTAAAAAACCACAAACATATCAAACAGTTTTGGAAAGACGATGCAAAAAACATGCCATTTGGTTCCTAGAAAATAAGGACCATGATGCAACTGAGAAAGGAGGCCTTGTATTGCGCTACTCAATTCTCCTCCTGATTGCAAATGAGTGGGAAATGGCATCCTCTCGTTGGTTACTGCTGAAGGGGGCTGAGACTGGCTGATAACACCCCAGAATAGTATAAAGGGGTTTTACGCATTATAGGAGGAGGAGAACTTGACACAATAATACCATTTTCAGTAGCAATTACGTTCCCAATCCTAAGATGCTCCTTAGCTTTTATCTCTTTTATCTATGCCTATACACTACTCTTTTCTTTACTACTAGACGGAAAAAGCAGCAAAGGGCACTCCATTCCCTGAAGATACGTTGTGCATCCATCTAGAAGAGCACAGAGATGTTAACAACAGGCCACTTAAATATCCTTTTCCTGTAGATCTTGCTTGTTCTCTAGCACTACTCCCTTATAAGGAAAACAACTAGACAAAACATGAAAAGAGAAACACTTATTGTATTGCAGGCATTAGATTTGTTGCAACAACTTTCAAGATTCGTCTGGGTATATAACAAGTTTTATTTAAAAACAACAACCAGACCCCACATCCCCAGGTCATATCCTGCACTCCTTTTACAATAAACATTATTTACGCAGTGGCACTGAACTCAATTTTGCTCATCAGGTAGCTTTATGATAACTATTGAACGAAATCCAGTGATTTTTACCTGGAAGACAGATCCCTATTACTTACTCCCACACAAGTCCCTGGACCTATGTGTCTGCAATGTGGCCAGTTTCTTACCCATGGACACTTCTCTCATTTCTGAAATTTCCATCCAATTGCCCACAAAACTCTAGGGAAGATTAAATAATTCCTTTATAACTGACTCTAAAATGGTAATGACTACCTTTTCAGGAAAACCAGTGCATCCAACCTTGTGAATTTTGGCAAGATTCATGCTTTGGAAGCATGCTCTTACCTGCAAATCCATCCAATTCTGCCAAAAATATTTCTTTTAAATAAACAAATGAATATTTGTAAGGTGACCAGCACAAAAGCCCCTGTGCCTGCTTGCCTATGATTTTGCTGAATGTATCTTCTAGGCCACAAGGCCCACAAATTTCACCCACTTCTGCCAAAAGGGAAAAAAATTAAGCTATTTTTAAATTTTCAAATGAGGGGGGGGGGACACAATGGAATAAAGTACATTTTGAAGTCCAAGTCAAATCGGGTTACCTCCAGATTGGTCTGAGTAAATTCAGATTGAAGGACTGAAATGGAATCAGGACCAAATTTTATGGTAGACGCACATAATATTTGTATCATCCAAAATTGAGTGACAGGAAAGAACAAAGTGCTGGGTTCAACAAGAAGTCTGATTGTAAGTGGGAACTAAGGCTGCTATCAAAGACTGCTTTCCATCAGTACAGGCTTCCCCAACCTGGTGCCCTCCAAATGTTTGAGACAACAACTCCAGCCAGCTCCAGTCAGCATGGAAAGCACTCATTTGCAATAGGGAGAAATAGGATTCAACACCAGCAGAACTAGATTCGCCTCTTTTCAGCACTTCTCAGGGGCTGTTTTTTCCACATCTTCTTCAGAGCCCTGGTTGCCTAAAATGCCCGAGCAGAGGAACTGCAAGGAGATAAGCTGTAGCTACAGGGGGAGAGTCTGCAATACTTACCTGTGAATCCCTTTTGCTCCTTAGACAACCACTCCCCACTTTCTATGCCTACTTTGGTTCAGACATGCGCATACAATTACATTAGATTTTCATTACAGTTGACATTGACAAAGCACAGATGACTTTGCAGGCTCCATTGAAAAGACACTGTGAGGAGGGGACTCAACTCACAGAGAATCTCATTTGCGTTATATACATTGTAGTTGTTCTCTTCCACTGAAAGGAGGGAAAACAGCTATGCTAGAGGGGGGAAGTTCCTTATTTTTTTGATCAAAAGCATTCTGTGCTTTGCAAGAATTCCAGTGTGCATATGGAACAAGCTGTTAGAAAGGAATGTTGACTATGTATTTGCAGCGAGGGAGGGAGGTTCACTGGATCAACAGGAATAGCAGCAGCTCATGCTATCATTCGTTACATTTCCTGCTAATTTTTAGGAGTTAAGTGACACTTCTCCACAAGGTGGCAGAAAGACCACATGGTCAGCAAATGATCGTTGTTGCAGCCAGCCAGTCTTTACAGAAAGTGTCTGTAAAGAAATTATCTGTGCTGTGAAACTTTTGAAGCCATTTTCCATTGCAAAATTAATGGAATGTAAGGATGAACCGAGGAAAAGAATTCCAATAAAATGCAATAAAACAAGAGTTTAAAGGAGTTGCAAGGTCTTGGAATGTCCTCTTCATCTACATAGACTTTGCTGTCTTATGAGTAGTGCACACACTTTATATTACATACAGGTAGGTAGTCGTGTTGGTCTGACGTAGTTGTAATAAGCAAAAATCTGCTCTTATTCCCTTATTGGGTTCTCCATCGGTCGGAGAATATAACAGAGGCCAACCAGAGAATTTTGAGAAACAAAGCCTTTATTTTTGCTGTTGCAACAGGGTCCTTCCCCTCACGCAGGAGAACAAGGAAGGAACCCAGAACAAAAGAGAACCTCACTTTTATCAGTTTTCCCATCACCAAGAAACACCCCCAAAATACATCATTCCTACATCACAGCTACGTCAATACCTCACAAAAAGGGAGGGTTCAAGGTAGAAATCTAAGCACCTTTGACACCTCTCCTAGTCCGCCTCTCACCCCTCCCAGGTGTGAATTCCTAAACACATAGAGAAATTAACAGTCTCCTAAAAGTTGATCACTATCTTTTGTTCGGAGGAGTCTTCCATTCTGAATGAGATGGCTAGTAGCAGGGGCGTACCCAGGATCAAAACTGGGGGGGCAAGGGGGGCCCAAGGCATGGGAGGGGAAGGGCCAAGGCACGGGAGGGGAGGGGCCACAAAGTGGGGATGTGGGCGGGGCCACGGAGCCCAGGTGAAACTGACTCCGGTCTAATGACACCAAAAGGGGGGAAATCCAGGGAAATAGTTGGCCACCCCTGCTATAAAGAGTCTGCATGTAGCTTCACTGGAAGCAATGGTATGTTGGCATTGGCAACAGATATTTTTTATGTTGTTATGTATTACGGTTTTTAGTTTCTTTGCTGTCTCACCAAGAGAAAAACCTGGGTGGTCGCTTTTTATCTTTGGGCGATGCTCAGAACAAAACAGGAAGAAAGCAGATGGTGGACTTTTGGGGGAATTGGAGTCCTTTTACTTCTTCTTCTCCCCTTTAGGAGGAATATAACTTTCCATCTCCCTCTCATAACGAACTTTGTCACTGTTTGCCATGTCTTCAAACTTGTCTTTTTGTTTTGCTGACATTGTCCGCCATTCAGACAATTGGGTTGCGTTTCACAGGGCAGAAGAGTCTGGACCTTGGTGTATTCGGCTTGCTAGGCTTATAGGAACCCGGACGTATGAAAGGGGTCGTTCTCGCTGTGGGCAGGATTCCTGCATTGCCGGGGGGTTGGACTAGATGACCTTGGGGGTCCCTTTCAGGCCAGCTCTACAGGACTTCTGTGAGGGGTTCAAGTGAAAGGAGTGGCTGTAGATAGTTTCTGTGCTTCAGATTGCTATCCTATACAGGCTTACCTAGGCATAGATTGATTTCTTAAGATGGGTGTGTGAAAATTATTATGGACAAAGTATAATTATGTAGTGCCTGTATTGTAGGCTCAGCTTATAAATATGTGTAAATAAGCAATACATCCTAAAGACACCACTGTCTCCACTGTGGAAATATGAACCCTGGGGAAGTGCCTGGGCTCCTGGAATCTCACTGTTGTGGATATTGGGGTGGCATGGAACAATATTAAAACTTGCAGTTTGCCCCCCCATTCCCTCAATACCTTTCATAGAATCATAGAATCACAGTACTCCAGGTGAGGTCTGACCAGAGCAGAATACAGTGGTACTATTACTTCCCTTGATCTAGATGCTATACTCCTATTGATGCAGCCCAGAATGGGATAAGGCAAAAGACGGGATAAGGCAAAAGCAGGCAAACTTTAATTTATTTCTGTACAGCAGGCTTTGCTAAGCTGATTCCCCTCCATGTGCTTTGAACTACAATTCCCATCTGCCTCTGGCAGCGTAGTTGTGGTCCAAAGCACGTGGAAGGTGCCAGGCTGGCGAAGGATGCTGTTCATTCATAATATGAGTGCCCATGTGCGTATGGGATATGCCTTGTCCTTGCTCTTGCGTAACCACAGCTGGTCCTCAGCAGGCTCATTGAGAATGTCCCTTTTTATAGCTGCTTGTCCTGACCTTTCTCTGATCCGCCTTATTATTTCCCTGGATTTTACCCCTTTGGGTGTCATTAGACCAGAGTCAGTTTCACCTGGGCTCCGTGGCCCTGCCCACATCCCCACTTGCTACTGGAAGGATTTTTTAAATTTTGTTTTGACTATGTTTTAAATTTTAAGTTTATATATATTGTTCATAAACAAGTACATGAATGTACAGGCATATGTCTGAAGCAGCACAGGAAGACAGGCCTGACTGACACCATTTTGATTCTCTCTGACCAGAATCACACACATTTCCACATGACTATCAACTTGGGAGCCATAATCTTGTAAGCCGGAGGCTCTGCCAACTGGACATTTCCCCATCAATGGTGCCAGACTACTAGGCTAGGGCGTACCCAGCACGGGGCAGGGGGGCAGCTGCCCCTCCCTAGAAGCAAAACAAGGACGCAGCGAGGGAGAGGGGGGGAGAGAGCGCAACACCCTCCTGCTGGAGCTCGCCAGGGCTGCCTCCCCACAGCCTTCACTCGTTCAGCTCATTCTGCTGCTGCTCTTCCTAGAGCAAACACGGAGGGGGGAATGGAGAACCAGAATTGGAAGAGCTGGGGTGTGGATTAAGAAACACCACACCCACTCTCATGTTCCCCTAAGGGATCGCGGTGGGTGGGAGGGAGGGGGGGAGAGAGAGAGAATGTGAGGCTGCTGAAGGATTGAAGAGAAGAGCGTTGCTTTTTTGCCCCACCCCCGCCTATCCCATTTCTCTCCCAAGCCCCCTTTTCCTTCTCTCTCTCTCTCTCTCTCTCAGAGAGGAGGCTGGACAGGGCGAGCCTTCCAAAGCTCCTGTGCCGGTATTTAAGATACAATTTGTTTCCTTGTTTCAGGTAGCAAATGGTCGGCACCACATCTTTTACTCTTGTCCTTGGGGAGGGGGGATCTTTATCAGTTTAATGAAACCTCCAGCAATAATGAGGTTTTGCATAAGGAGGCTTGGAAGGCACGGAATGCAATGGCGTTATATCTTCCCCAATTGTCCTCCCTCCTTTGTGTCTTTTATCATACAAGCTGTTTGGGCAGCCACTGTGCGATGTGCTCTTAAAAGATGTGTGTTAGAAAGGGTGGATGTCTCCGTTTTCTCTTTCAGCCTTAAAGGGCCAGCACCCCTTCATTGCTATAAAGCAGGCATGTCCAACAGGTAGGTCATGATCTACTAATAGATCACTGTACGTCTGTGGTAGATCACTGGCTCCCCCCAAAGAAGCTCAGCAACTTTGGCTTCCCCAAAAAAAGCTCTACATCTTTGCCCTGAAGCCCCCCAAAACATGGATGGCTTTCCTTCCTAAAAAAAAAGCTCAACAACCTCGACCCGAAACCCCCCCCCAAAGGGGGTAGATCACTGCCAGTTTTTAACTCTGTGAGTAGATCGCAGTCTCTTGGAACACACAATTTTTTGCAGGTGATTTTGAAGTCCTACATAAAATTAAGCATTCGTTACATAGTTAGACAACAGACCCATCTGGCCCAGCATAGCCAGTTGGTGCCCTCTACGCACTTTTGTGGAATGCCCTCTTTGGTAAGGTGTCTCTCTCTTATTATTAAAGTTCAGGAGGAAACTAAACACATCCTTGTTTACTGGGGCATTTGGTAGCTGAAAGATACCTGGCACCCTTGAAATAATTAATCATGAGGTCATACAGGGTTTCAAATATTTTTTTTACGTTTAATTTGTATTGCTTTAACTTCTTGGTGTTTGCTACCCTGAGTTCCTTTGATAGGAAAGGCAGGATACAAATATAATAGAGAATAAAGAATAAAATATTTATTTCATAGAAATACTATGTCATTTTTTTATTTAAAAAAAAAACCCAAACATGGAACATGGGTCTAAACCCATTGCAGGAATCTTTTGTCCAACATGAGGCTCGAACCCACAACCCTGAGATAAGTCTCATGATCTATCCACTAAGATACACACACACACACCACACACCACCACACACCCACACACCGAGAGAGAGAGGGGGGGGGAACTATTAGAGGAAATAATAATAACAACTATAATCCATTCCGGACGTCCGTTCATAAACCAAAGCAGGTTGTAACCCAAGGCGCGCTTTCGCCAATGGGGCCTCCAAAAAATATTTGTTCGTAATCCAAAAAAGGGGGGGGGTTGTAATCTAAAAAAAGTTCACAAACCAGGACATGCGCTTCTGAGTTTGAAATGTTTGTAATCCAAAATGTATGCAAACCAGACTTTCGCAAACCAAGGTACCACTGTAATTTGCATAAGCATGGAGGCAAAGAAACATTTTCAGCAAAGGTCAGTCAGTTCGAAGAGCATTCCGCAGGGCCGGGCCAATGACACTACAGTAAAGGCTTGGTTTCGTGTCGTTGCCAAATAAGCCTCACCAGCTCAACGGACAACCAGAAGAAGACCCTGCAGATTATCTCAGTGATCAAGGTGGGCTATAAGGGTTCAGGCAGTCCCTAAACTTCCCTAGACCTAATTACTTCTGAGCTTTGTAAATTAATTCAGGGACCTTGAACCTGGCTTGGTAGGTTGGACCACAATTCCCATCAGCCCCAACCAACATGACCAACGATGGGGGATGATGGGAGTTGGACTCCATCAATGTCTAGATGGCACCTGAATTGGATACCCCTGATCTAGCCCATTATCATCTTTACTTTTATGTTACCTTGATTGGCAGCAGCTCTCCAATGCTGTCCTTCCAATCTCTGATACCTGACACTTTTATATTTTACCCCCTGAAGATGCCTGGGACTGAACCCAGCCCCTTCTGCATGCAGAAGGCTTTTCACTCAAGCTTTAAAGAATCCTCTATAATCCATGGAAGTCTCTCTGCGAGCACATTATCTTCAACTGAATGCATTTTAAAATGCACAATGGGAAATATTCTGGAAGGGGTATTATAGCTAATTGGCATAAGTGCATCAGAAAGATTGACTCCAGCAAAGATAAAAATGTGCTCACTCTGCTGAAGTGCGAAAGAACCCTCAAGGCTTGTTTCGTCATTTTCCATATCAGTGTTAGCTTAAATAATTCACCCACTCTCAGCAAAGGAAATTAATATTTGTGCTGTCTCCGCCTCTCATGCCAAGGCAAGCTGTCATTTAGAATCATACCTACTCAGGATAACACTCTGGTTCATCATTGTCAAGAATCTCAGAGACTTGATCTTTTCTGAGCTATTTGATCATCAAGGCTATGTCCCAGAGTAACCCTTCCACTCTGCTTGGAACTCAGTGGAAGAAGGGAAGCTAATTCTCTCTCTCTCTTTCTCAGGTATATTACTGTTGCCCAGCAACTTCCTAACAAATGGAATGTGTGTGTGTGTGTGTTGTTAAAGGCAATACCTAAAGGGAAATCCTTGAAATACTGGCATTTATTCTCATGTTCCAGATGAAGAAAATCAACCGCATGTTTTTGCAAGGAAACATACAGGCTTTTGAAAGCAAGCCCTTCTCATATGAAGGTGCTTTTTCAAGGCTGAACCTGTACTATACGTGAAATGAAGAGGGCTGCTGCACTTAAGGCCTGTTTGCAGTCTTCCGGTATTCACAGCAAGAATAAAGTGCTGAACTAGATGAGCATTTGCCAGGGCTCTTCTTGTGTTTAAGATTTAGTGGTATTCTGGACTGTGGGAGCAATGGTCTACATCAAGGTGGTCCTACACCCCCACACCCCTCAAGGCTTTGTTGTTGTTGCAGCCCTCATGCTGCCTTCCCAAAGTCACGTAAGTGATGAGCTGGGCTTTGGGAAGGCAGTGTAGGCTCTGACAGGGTCCTAGAGTCCTCCCACCTCCCTCCCAAAGCCTAGTTAGCACTTTTCCAGCTTTAGGAAGAAGATAGGGGGTATCTAGGACCCTGGGGCTGCAAGGAGGAGGTGGAATTAGTTGAACAACACCTTAGTTCCTGGGAAAGTCCACTGGTGCCATTTGCAGAACATCCAATCTAGATCCCACTTTTTGCCAGTAACTTCTACTTTCAATTCGCAGCTCATTTTTGCCCTCAACCTCTGACCTCTGTGGGAAATGTATTCCAGGCACTCTCGAGCCAAATAGGTGAAGCATATAATATCCTGGGGAGACATTACTTAACACAAAATGCACAGAGGTATTTTTTTTAGGCTTCAATCACTTATTCTGCCATTCACATGTGAAAAACACATTATTTCCTTATTTAGCTGCATATGATAACAAACGAACAGCTAAGCCATAGCTGCCAAGTCTTCCGTTTTCCCCCAGAAATCCCTGTTTTTCCAGCTGTTCCTAGCTGAAAAAACGAATTTTTTTTGTTTTTTCCCGGTTTATTCTGGCGCGGCGGCCATTTTGGAACTGGGTGGAGAATTCTCAGAAGCGACTTTTGATGCTGCTCTGCCCAGTTCCAAAATGGCGGCAGCGCTACTTCCGGTCTGCTATTTCCGGCCCGGTCCCTTATTTCTCTGACAGCAACTTGGCAGGTATGAGCTAAGCACACAAGAATCATCGCAACAGAGGCTGGTTTCTAATCTATGATGTCATTAAATCTTCAGTAAATCCTGCTGGGTGCTGAGCACACATAATGAATCTGCAGCAAGGGAGGAAGATTAGGAAAAGGAGGAAAGAAGTGGTTATTTTTAGCTAAAGAAACCCTTTGTCTTCCAGCATTAAAAGGTGCCAGATTAGCACCTGACAGCAGCAAGCCTGTGCACTGCTGTCTCTGTTTTTTATTCCTGGTACACATCTCTTAACAGAGAGAAAGAGAGATGGAGAAGTATTGAAGACTTCCAGTTTCATTGTCAAACAAACAATGCCTAATTCAATAATACTTTTCCTTTAATCAAAACGTTCCCCTTCTTCTTCTTTTACATATTTCCGTCCCTACCCAGAAATGTTCAGCTGGTGTAGCAGTTTAAGGCCGTAAAATTATGGAGTCTCTGATTGAAATATCACCTCTGCTGCCACCTCTCATCCCAAAAAGGCCCACCATAGACTTCTCTCCTCAATTGCAGTGTTGGGATAGTACTGGCTTCCCTTACAGGATTGTTATAAAAGTATTGAGACAGTGTATATCAAAGTTTCAAACACGTATCAACATTTTCATTATTTGTAGCACAGCTCAGCAGTCCTCTGAAGTAGTGGAATAGTTGTAACAAGGCAAGTATATCTTGAATAAATATCCAGGACCGGCTCTAGGTAGAGTCCCGGTGGCATTCTGAAATAAAAGAAACAAAAACAAGAAACTAGGAATTATTTGATTTGAATACTTGCACAATTTTATCACATTGATACAGACCCAGAATACATTTATTCTACTGAAGTTTTTAGTATCGCTGCAGACCCGTGGATTAGAAATCTTCAGGTAGCGATGTTTGATTAATTTGTAACTTCAGACACCAGCTGAATCTCACAGGCACATTGAAATATAGCTTTCCCGACTGATTTTGCAGTTTGCAGCTTTGTTTTCAGTTAAAAACAACAACAACCAACATCTATTTTTATAAATACATTTAGAAACATACGTTGAGAGAAAAACAATTAAAATAAACATTTAAAATGTATTAAAATGTGAATTTCCATGCCAACTTAACAAAGGATTTGCAGATTAATATAGAATGAATAATAGTGTGAAAGTGACATGAAGTGAAAATAGATGGTTGTGTGAATCCCTATGTTCAGATACTGTTAGAGAGAGACCCCAGTGCCAAACTAAAACCATTTTTAGGCCGGGGGGGGGGAGTAATCAGCCATTAAAAGAAAAAGACAGGGTGCATGCATATGCACCAGAATGGCCACTCTCCAGCCCACTCTCCTCTGCCACGTATCCATGTTAAATCCCAAAGGAAGAAGAAATGCAATGGTATTATTATTATTATTATTATTATTATTATTATTATTATTATTATTATTTATACCCCACCCATCAGATGTCTTCTAAGTGTCAGATACATATGTACATTGGCTCCCAGTACGTTTCCAAGCACAGTTCAAAGTGTTGGTGCTGACCTTTAAAGCCCTAAACGGCCTTGGCCCAGTATACCTAAAGGAGCATCTCCACCCCCATCGTTCTGGCCGGACACTGAGGTCCAGCTCCGAGGGCCTTCTTGCGGTTCCCTCATTGCGAGAAGCCAAGTTGCAGGGAACCAGGCAGAGGGCCTTCTCGGTGGTGGCGCCTGCCCTGTGGAACGCCCTCCCATCAGATGTCAAAAAGGAAAACAGCTACCAGATTTTTAGAAGACATCTGAAGGCAGCCCTGTTTAGGGAGGCTTTTAATGTTTAAGAAATTAGTGTATTTTAATGTTTCTGTTGGAAGCCGCCCAGAGTGGCTGGGGAAACCCAGCCAGATGGGCGGGGTATAAATAAATTATTATGATTATGATTATGATTATGATTATGATTATTATTATCTTTGACATTTGATGGGACAGTGTTCCACAGGGCAGGCACCACTACCGATAAGGCCGGTTCCCTGTAACCTCACTTCCCACAGTGAGGGAACCGCCAGAAGACCCTCGGCGCTGGACCTCAGTGTCTGGGTTGAATGATGGGGGTGGAGATGCTCCTTCAGGTATACTGGACCGAGGCAGTTTAGGGCTTTAAAGAGCACCAACACTTTGAATTGTGCTCGGAAATGTACTGGGAGCCCATGTAGGTATTTCAAGACTGGTGTTATGTGGTCTCGGCGGCTGCTCCCAGTCACCAGTCTAGCTGCCGCATTCTGGATTAGCCCCACGTAGAGCATATTGCAGTAGTCGAAGTGGGAGATAACTAGAGCATGCACCAGTCTGGCAAGACAGTCTGCAGGCACGTAGGGTCTCAGTCAGCATACCAGATGGAGCTGGTAGACAGCTGCCTGGACACAAAATTGACCTGTGCCTCCATGGACAGCTATGCATCCAAAATGACTCCCAGGCTGCGCACCTGGTTCTTCAGGGGCACAGTTACCCCATTCAGGACCAGGGAATCCTCCCCACCTACCTGCTCCCTTTCCCCCAAAACAATACTTCTGTGTTGTCAGGATTCAACCTCAATCCATTAGCTGCCATCCAACCTTCAACCGCCTCCACTGGTTCCGATTTGAAAGAGAGGTAGAACTGGGTATCATCTACATACCCAGCCCATACCCCCTCATGATCTCTCCCAGCGGCTTAATGTAGATGTTGAATAGCATGGGGGAGAGGACGGAACCCTGAGGCACCCCACAAGTGAGAGCCCAGGGGTCTGAACACTCATCCCCCAACACCACTTTCTGGACATGGCCCAGGAGGAAGGAGCCGAACCACTGTATGACAGTGCCCCCAGCTCCCAACCCCTCTAGACGGTCCAGAAGGATTTTATGGTCAATGGTATCAAAGGCCGCTGGGAGATCCAGCAGAACTAGGAAACAGGAAACTAGGATACTAGGAGAAATGCAATGGAAAACAGCTTTATTTAATTTGGGTGTGGAAGCTTAGTTAATAGTGTATTAGAAATATACAATAGCATCTCTATTTTCATGTGATGTTTTAGAAGGTATGTTGTTGTTGTTTAGTCGTGTCCGACTCTTCGTGACCCCATGGACCATAGCACGCCAGGCACTTCTGTCTTGCACTGCCTCCCGCAGTTTGGTCAAACTCATGTTCGTAGCTTCGAGAACACTGTCCAGCCATCTTGTCCTCTGTCGTCCCCTTCTCCTAGTGCCCTCAATCTTTCCCAACATCAGGGTCTTTTCCAAGGATTCTTCTCTTCTCATGAGGTGGCCAAAGTATTGGAGCCTCAGCTTCACGATCTGTCCTTCCAGGGAGCACTCAGGGCTGATTTCCTTCAGAATGGATAGGTTTGATCTTCTTGCAGTCCATGGGACTCTCAAGAGTCTCCTCCAGCACCATAATTCAAAAGCATCAATTCTTCGGCGATCAGCCTTCTTTATGGTCCAGCTCTCACTTCCATACATCACTACTGGGAAAACCATAGCTTTAACTATACGGACCTTTGTCGGCAAGGTTTTAGAAGGTATATTTATGTGATTAACCACATGCCCAATGGCTATCAGGAGGACAGCATGTGTGCCTTGCAAACCCAGTCCATTTGAACCTAAATGCAGCCTATAAAGTTTAGATTCCACAAGAAGATGAATTTACCATAGGCATGCCACAAGGAATTATAAACTTTCCCCCTCAGTTCTGGTGCACCCCTAGCAGTGACCAGTGAAGGAATGATCACTGGGAGGAGCATAGAGAGAAGAAACGCCATGGTGTTTCTGCAGTGGCACAATACGGCGCCCAGCTGCAATGAAACATGCCTGAAACAGACAGACCCCAACCAATGGAAGCATCCCTGTCAACATTTTATCTACAGTACATTGCCATCTTTGCAAGGAAATGAGGTAAAGGTTTCAAATGTCACTGTTTTTCCTTTGCTGTCATAAAAAACTCACTGTTTGCTCTCTCTCACAAATATTTAAGAACATCAAGAATGTGCTGGTCAGACTCAGAGACATCACATCCACACCATAAATTTAAAGCACATAGCTTTCCCCAAGGAGGAGTTTTTAAGGGTTCTGGGAATTGTAACTGTAGGGTAAACTACAGTTCCCAAGATCCTTTGAGGGAATTCATGTGCCTTAATTGTAAAGACTGGGGTGTCCTTAAGCTATTCGGTTTTATTCACATATATACAACCTGAACATAGGATGGAGAGGCTCACAGCATTAGCAGCTTAAAGACCAACTAAGTTTTTATTTTGGTATGAGCTTTCGTGTGCATGCATACTTCTTCAGATTTTTTTTCTATTTTGCTTCGACTCAGACCAACACGGCTACCTACCTGTAACTAGCATTAGCAGCTTCATAGATCTTGCTTCCCCTTTAAGTTTCCAGACAATCCTCCAAAGTCCACCATAAGCTCAGAACAGAGCAAAACATGTCTCTGTGTATCTAGCTTTTCCGTTCATACCAACACAAAATCTCTGCCTATTGTTCTTCTGCCTAATATCACAAAGCCACCAGCCAGGTGAGAAGACGAAATGCATAACTCCTTTGCTGGAGAGCACAATCACTTAGCTCATTAATTGAGATGCTGAGATACACTTAAGTAGCCAGCTAAGACCATTGTATTATAAAGAAACTTTTTTTGATCACTTCAGCAACTTCCTTTACTAGTTTCTAACCCTTAGCAGATACAGGATCACAGGCCTGGAAGGGATCCAACAGTTCCATCCAAACTGACCCCCCCCCCCAAACTCATGACGCTGCAATGACCAACCAGATGCCTATGAGAAGCCCACTGCCTTTGATCCTGTAGGTTGTATATAGCCATCATAACCGGCAGAAGCCATGGATGGCCTTATATTTGATTAGAAATAGTTTCTGAACTGCAGGATTGCCATCTGGGGGTGAGGAAGAGGTCAACTAAATTCCAGAAGAAATTGTGGGCTAGTTATTTTGGTAGTACACATGAAATCTGCCTGACCTCATCTATTATCTCATTAGCTGTTGTGGTCTGAAATGCTAAATGGAATAGATAAATAAGAAAAATCTATTCAACAGAATTGCAATAATGCACTGGCTAAAAAAAGAGAAAGAAAAAAGTTAATTGCTTGTTAACTAACCTTATGGGACAGTATGCATTTGCTGACCTTTAGAAGAGTAGCTAAATATACCATACAAAAGAGGCTTGGACAACATCCTGTCAAGAAGAAGGATCTCTGAAATCCACTAATACCTTGAACTTTAGCCATCTGTTAATGAGATACAGACCTGATCTGTTTAGTTAACGAAGACAGCAAACTCAAACACTTCTAAAAATACAAACCAAGTATTGCAAATCGCTTTGATCAAATGCTTTCTAAGCATTACACTGCTCACTGCTACTGAGGCATGGTTTTCTTTGGCCAAGGAGGATACGGACATAAGAACTTAATTAGCAGGCACAGACTAAACAGCAGACATACTAGTCTACCTAAACTGAGATACACCCAAGAATCATAGAACTGGATAGAGCACCCAGAACTTTTGTTTGATGGGGGGAGGTCTATCCACTTGATGCTTCAGGCAAGGCAGGCCTTTGATGTGAAATCCTGAAATGTATTGGAGAATACATTGCGGCAGTGGTTTTCAACCAGTGTGCTGTGGCACCCTGGGGTGCCTTGAATGATGGTCAGGGGTGCCGTGGGCAACACTAGCTGCTGTCTGCCTTTCCTTTCCTCCTGCCTCTGATGCCCTCACACTTCTCTGCCTCCCGAAGTCTTGCACAGCTGTTTATTGTAGCAGCCCTGGCTATAAGCTCCACAGGCAAATGGTGCCTCTGGGAGGAACCTCTCTTGGGGTGGTGGTGGAGCAGCAGCAGGAGAGGAGGAGGCTGGGGAGACACTCCACAAGAGGCGGGTGTTCAAAAAAGAGAGAGGCTGCCAGCTCTTCAGACCAGAGGTGACATAACTGGGCTCCTGAATCCCACAGGGGTGCCACAGAAAGAATGTGCTTGGTCAAGCGAGCCATAGACTCAAAAAGATTGAAAACCTCTGTATTGGGGGCTTGAGAAATCTTGCATTCTGTAGGGTTGAAGGCATCTCTGCTGAGCACCAAATTTGGGGCAAATTGGCAGAAAGCTTAGCTTCTCCTCTGAAGCTTTGTGCAAACCAAAACTCAGTCCTCACTTCAAGAACCATCTCAGAAATCTGGGGAAACACCCTTGTTCCTTCACCACTGGCACTTAATGCCACAAAAATGTAATTATATTAATCCAACTTATTTCCCTCTCTCCTGATGAACTTGGTGAGGCAAGTGGAATGAAATTCTGCAAAACCCATTATCAATGAGGCCAGTGTCACATATGCAAGAGTGTGGCCTGACCACAAAACTGGTAAGGGCCAGTTTAGGAGGAGGCCTAATGAAAAACAACTCCAGGTAAGGAGCAAGGAGGGCTTTGTATGCACAGCCAAAAAGTAGGTTGAGTAAGTGTTTTTAAGGACTGTGGTTGGATGAAGAGATTGTGATGTGCTGGGGTGGCTGCCTAGAGGATGAAGCAGGTATATTTCCTATATAGGGTGTATATTAATGGATATGCTCTCACAGACCCTTTTGGACTCTTTCCAGTAAGGCGTTGCTGAATAAAAATCTGACTAATTGGGAATTTGGTGTGAGCCTCCATACTGAACCCTAAAGGGGAATTTTCTCTCACATGTGAAAAGCCCTCCTATTTGTTCTACTACAGCACAGAGCAACTTATTTGATTATAGAGCCAGTGTGGTGTAGTGGTTAAGAGCGGTAGACTCGTAATCTGGGGAACCGAGTTCTCCACTCCTTCACATGCAGCTGCTGGGTGACCTTGGGCTAGTCACACTTCTCTGAAGTCTCTCAGCCCCACTCACCTCACAGAGTGTTTGTTGTAGGGGAGAAAGGGAAAGGAGAATGTTAGCCGCTTTGAGACTCCTTAGGGTAGTGATAAAGCAGGATATCAAATCTAAACTCTTCTTTTTCTTATGCTGTCACGGTAGTTAACTAATAAACCAAATCCATTAACTTGACATAGGAACTGGTGTGATACAAGATCCCAAGAATTGGAAGGGACCCAGGGTACCATCCAGAATGACCTCTCAAAAAACTCATAAATAAACATTAAATAAATGAATGAACAGGTGCAGGAAATGGGCAGCCAAAGCACTGGAAAAGCCTCCAGGTAATTTCGCCACTTTGGCATATAGAAAAACCAAAGTTATTTCCACAATGAGATCGGCCACTACAAAAATGTGCCAAAACATATACATTTTGTACTGTAACAACATGATGTCAAATTGACCAGAAACACCAGCCAAATGCTGGTTCGAAGTACATTATTTCCTTATTATGAGTGTTCTATGCATATTGCAGGGAGGGGAACACGAAACTGGATTAAATCAACGCACTTTTCCAGGCTTCCAGCTCCTTTCAGAAATTACGGTAGGGATGTTTGGATTCCTACAAAAGAAATTGTAATTTTCTTTCTCAGGCAGATAGAAAAGGGAAATCCATTACATATTCTCAGTTTGCCATTTGGTTCGTCGCCAGCAAGCCTGTGAAAAAGCCCTGTCTATTGGCACACAAATTAAACCTTCCATAGCTTTCAAGCCCTTTAAAAATGAAAGGCAAAAAGAGACAAGCCCTTAGCAGAGGGAGGATTAAGCAAACAGAAAATCAGTGTCTGAAATAGCGCCCCAGTCATGATTTGGGTGGGGTAGTTTGTGGAGTAAAGTCTTTGATAGTGACATTTGTTGTTGTTGTTTTAAAAACTACTGGCACATGCTTAGCAGCAGGGTTTCCAAAGAAAACACACCCACACAAATATCTTCTTGCTGCAGGAAAACAGAATGAAAGGAATCCATGCAAACATAAGGGAGAAAGATGACATACAAAAGTTTAAATAATGATGCCTATTCAGCTTGGCCCCTTCATGGATCAATGCCTTGTCGTGGCGAAGGGGCTTGAATAACTCAGAGAAGCTATGAGCTATGCCATGCAGGGCCACCCAAGATGGACAGGTCATAGTGGAGAGTTTTGACTAAACGTGATCCACCTGGAGAAGGAACTGGCAAGCCACTCCAGTATCCCTGCCAAGAAAACTCCATGGACAAAGACAACAGGCATATAAAAGTTATGACGCTGGAAGATGAGCCCCTCAGGTCGGAAGGCGTCCAACATGCTACTGAGGAAGAGCGGAGGACAAGTACAAGTAGATTCATAGCTGATGAAGCGGCTGGGCCAAAGCCGAAAGGACGCTCAGTTGCGGATATGCCTGGAAGCGAAAGGAAAGTCCGATGCTGTAAAGAAAAATATTGCATAGGAACCTGGAATGTAAGAACCATGAATAGAGGTAAGCTGGATGTGGTCAAAAATGAGATGACAAGAATAAATATCGACATCCTGGGCATCAGTGAAATAAAATGGAAGGGAATGGGTGAATTCAGTTCGGGTGACTATCATATCTACTACTGTGGGCAAGAATCCTGTAGAAGAAATGGAGTGGCCCTCATAGTCAACAAAAGAGTGGCAAAAGCTGTAATGGGATGCAATCTCAAAAATGACAGAATGATCTCGATACGAATCCAAGGCAGACCTTTTAACATCACAGTAATCCAAGTTTATGCACCAACTACCGGTGCTGAAGAAAGTGAAATTGACCAATTCTATGAAGACCTACAACACCTTCTAGAAATGACACCAAAGAAGGATGTTCTTCTCATTACAGGGGATTGGAATGCTAAAGTAGGGAATCAAGAGATAAAAGGAACAACTGGCAAGTTTGGCCTTGGAGTTCAAAATGAAGCAGGGCAAAGGCTAATAGAGTTCTGTCAAGAGAACAAGCTGGTCATCACAAACACTCTCTTCCAACAACACAAGAGACGACTCTACACATGGATATCACCAAATGGGCAGCATCGAAATCAGATTGATTATATTCTCTGCAGCCAAAGATGGAGAAGCTCTATACAGTCAGCAAAAACAAGACCTGGAGCTGACTGTAACTCAGATCATCAGCTTCTTATAGCAAAATTCCAGCTTAAACTGAAGAAAGTAGGAAAAACCACTGGGCCAGTAAGATACAATCTGAATCAAATCCCTTATGAATACACAGTGGAAGTAAGGAACAGGTTTAAGGATTTAGATTTGGTGGACAGAGTGCCTGAAGAACTATGGATGGAGGCTCGTAACATTATACAGGAGGCAGCAACGAAAACCATCCCAAGGAAAAGGAAATGCAAGAAGGCAAAATGGCTGTCCAACGAGGCCTTACGAATAGCGGAGGAGAGGAGGCAAGCAAAATGCAAGGGAGATAGGGGAAGATATAGGAAACTGAATGCAGATTTCCAAAAAACAGCAAGGAGAGATAAGAGGGTCTTCTTAAATGAGCAATGCAAAGAAATAGAGGAAAACAATAGAATGGGGAAAACCAGAGATCTGTTCAAGAAAATTGGAGATATGAAAGGAACATTTCGTACAAAGATTACCATAATCAAGGACAAAAGTGGTAAGGACCTAACAGAAGCAGAAGACATCAAGAAGAGGTGGCAAGAATACACAGAGGAATTATACCAGAAAGATATGGAGGTCTTGTACACCCCAGGTAGTGTGGTTGCTGACCTTGAGCCAGACATCTTGGAGAGTGAAGTCAAATGGGCCTTAGAAAGCACTGCTAATAACAAAGCCAGTGGAAGTGATGATATTCCAGCTGAACTATTTAAAATTTTAAAAGATGATGCTGTTAAGGTGCTACACCCAATATGCCAGCAAGTTTGGAAAACTCAGCAATGGCCAGAGGATTGGAGAAGATCAGTCTACATCCCAATTCCAAAGAAGGGCAGTGCCAAAGAATGCTCCAACTACCGCACTATTGCGCTCATTTCACACGCTAGCAAGGTTATGCTTAAAATTCTACAAGGCAGGCTTAGGCAGTATGTGGACCGAGAACTCCCAGAAGTGCAAGCTGGATTTCGAAAGGGCAGAGGAACCAGAGACCAAATAGCAAACATGCGCTGGATTATGGAGAAAGCTAGAGAGTTCCAGAAAAACGTCTACTTCTGCTTCATTGACTATGCAAAAGCCTTTGACTGTGTCGACCACAGCAAACTATGGCAAGTTCTTAAAGAAATGGGAGTGCCTGATCACCTCATCTGTCTCCTGAGAAATCTCTATGTGGGACAAGAAGCTACAGTTAGAACTGGATATGGAACAACTGATTGGTTCAAAATTGGGAAAGGAGTACGACAAGGTTGTATATTGTCTCCCTGCTTATTTAACTTATATGCAGAATTCATCATGCGAAAGGCTGGACTAGATGAATCCCAAGCAGGAATTAAGATTGCCGGAAGAAATATCAACAACCTCAGATATGCAGATGACACAACCTTGATGGCAGAAAGTGAGGAGGAATTAAAGAACCTTTTAATGAGGGTGAAAGAGGAGAGCACAAAATATGGTCTGAAGCTCAACATCAAAAAAACCAAGATCATGGCCACCGGTCCCATCACCTCCTGGCAAATAGAAGGGGAAGAAATGGAGGCAGTGAGAGATTTTACTTTCTTGGGCTCCTTAATCACTGCAGATGGTGACAGCAGTCACGAAATTAAAAGACGCCTGCTTCTTGGGAGAAAAGCAATGACAAACCTAGACAGCATCTTAAAAAGCAGAGACATCACCTTGCCGACAAAGGTCCGTATAGTTAAAGCTATGGTTTTCCCAGTAGTGATGTATGGAAGTGAGAGCTGGACCATAAAGAAGGCTGATCGCCGAAGAATTGATGCTTTTGAATTATGGTGCTGGAGGAGACTCTTGAGAGTCCCATGGACTGCTAGAAGATCAAACCTATCAATTCTTAAGGAAATCAGCCCTGAGTGCTCCCTGGAAGGACAGATCGTGAAGCTGAGGCTCCAATACTTTGGCCACCTCATGAGAAGAGAAGAATCCTTGGAAAAGACTCTGATGTTGGGAAAGATTGAGGGCACTAGGAGAAGGGGACGACAGAGGACGAGATGGTTGGACAGTGTTCTCGAAGCTACGAACATGAGTTTGACCAAACTACGGGAGGCAGTGCAAGACAGGAGTGCCTGGCGTGCTCTGGTCCATGGGGTCACGAAGAGTCGGACACGACTAAACGACTAAACAACAACAACAATTCAGCTTGGACCGTAACTGTTCTCTGTTAACTGAAGCAAAAGCTACTTTTAAGTCTATGAACAGCGGGGTTTTCCTAATACTGTTTAACATAGAAACCAGGAGATGGATGTAGAGAAGGACTCCCTTTTTACAACATGGCTAAACTGGCTTTCTCCACTCTTCGCCACGCTATAGAGTCCCTGCACACACACCCAAACCTGCTCCTGTTAAAATGAAACTGGTTTTGGAGCATGAGTGTAGCCAGGGGGGTGCAGCTGCCCCCCCCCAATCAAGGAAATACTGTATTTTTCCATGTATAAGACGCCCCCTATTTTGGGGGACTCAAATTTAAGAAAATAGGGGGAGAGTTGTTAAGCTTTTGGGGGGAGGATTGCCCAGTTGTTGAGTTTTTTGGGGGGGAATTGCCCGGGGTTGTTGAGCTTTAGGGGTTAATGCCAAAAATCAGACTGACAACCGGTCGTGTATCCAAAGCACACAGCTGCCGGCAATCGCACTCCCAATTGACACAGCAGCAGCCAATCCAAAGCAGCCCTTGCAGAAGCCACCAATCACCCACCAAATAACTGCTGACAAGCTCCTACTCGCGGCTGCAACCAATCACCAGTTCCTCCCATGTATAAGACGACCCCCGGTACAATAATAATAATAAAAAACCCTCGTCTTATACACGGAAAAGTACGGTAAATAAAAACACTTAACTAACAGACCAACTGCATTGCAGATAACTTGGTTCCGCCCTCCTAACATAAAGTCTGACCCCCTAAAATAAATCCTGACTACACCTATGTTTCGGAGCATGCTTACTTAAAGGTACAACAGAACATTTTCCTGGGAGTAAGTCCTATTGGACAAAATAAAAAAAATTCCTTCAGTAGCACCTTAAAGACCAACTAAGTTTTTATTTTGGTATGAGCTTTCGTGTGCATGCACACTTCTTCAGATACACTGAAACAGAAGCAGTCAGACCCTTATGTATATTCAGAGGGTGGGGGGTGGGGGTGATGGGAATGGGTGATGAGCTGATAGGAGTGGTAAACCTGTTGATGACTGTTAACAACTGTTAATGACTGCAATTGGTCTTGCCGGGGGGGGGGGGGGAGCAAGTGCTGAGGTGCTAAGGAAGGCTTGATCATGTATAATGAGATAAGAATCCTATGTCTTTGTTCATTCCAGGTGGCTCCATGGTTTTAAGCTTGCTAATGAGTTGCAATTCAGCAACTTCTCTTTCCAGTCTGTTTCTGAAATTTTTCTGTAATAAAACAGCTGCTTTGAGATCTTGTATAACTAGTCCTATTGGGCAGTAAGACAAACCTCTGATAGGATTGCACTGCACCTCATGCTTTTGCATATGCTGTTTATGAACAGAGGACACATTCTCAGTTAGCTCGAAGATCATTTTAAGTTATTCTTAGTGCTCCAAACGTAAACTTTAAAAAATTTCGAAAAATGTTTCCAGAGTGGTTTGATAGTCAATCTCTCTGACCAGGGAGCTCTGGGAATTGTAGTTTGTAAGTGGAACAGGTGACTCCCAACAACTATAGTTCCCATAATTCTTTAGGGGAAGTTATGACTGTTTAAAGTGGTGTGATATTGCTTTAAATACATAGTGCAGATGGGGCCTAAGACACCACTGACTTTAAACAATAATTTTGTTTGCACGAAAGTGACTCTCTGTCTTCACTGGACTTGATTTGCCATTGAGATGTTCTGGTATCTGCAGGATAAGGACTAATACTTCCAAATCTCCTAGAAATGCTAAATAGCATAATTTATTGAACAATCTGAAAGTCAATGAGAAAACATATGAAAAAGCCCAGCAGGCCTTTCATGTATAGACACACTGTCTGTGATAGTTATGATATAAATGGAAACGAAAGCCAGAATAGATTTAAGTCACTGTTTTTCATCAGCAATCGAATCCTCTTAAACACCTGATTTTAGTTACTTTTCCAATAAAAGTTACACTTCTGTTAGTTGATAAAACTGGCCAGCCCTAATGTTATTGCTGACTAGCTTTTTGGCTTTCACAAATTTATTTTAAAATGATTCTCTGCTGTTATTAAGGATTCCATCACGTTATGGGATTTTGCTACTTTAAGTAAGATTACTATGGGTTCAACAAAGCAGGCAGAATCTGAATAGATTTGAACAAAAATGGGCTGGGTTTAAGGATTTTTAGCACAACCTTTTCTCCTCTGGAACTCTCCACAACCCCCAAAATTTGCTCCAGAAGGTCCCCCAACATTTCAGAGCTTTGGGGGCAGCTACGGGGGGAAGGAAGAAAGAGGAAGCTCTGTTCCCAATTGCTGCTGCTGTGCGGGGTGGGGTGTGTGTGACAAAATGTCGGGTGGCACTCACCGCGGGGCCTGCAGTGCACCTACGCCACGCACCTCTCCTGGCTCCACACTGGCCAAATGGTGTACCCACTGCCCCCCCCAACTGTAGGGCAGCTGAGTTGGAGGAGGCAGGCAGATGCCAGAGGCCTTGCGGTGCACCCCGTCCCTACGTGCGGCTCGGCCCGCCCTCACCCCGCCCCTATAGGCAGCTCACCCCGCTTCTGGGCTCACTGCCCCAGACGTCCGAGCGGCTTCGTCCACCACTGCTGCTGTGGGTGCTGGAAGGAAGACCTGTTCCCTGTTGAAAGGCCCAATTCCATCTGGGCTAGAGGGCAGGGCCCACACTCACCCTGAACAGCTAAAAGGCTCCTGGGAGGCCACCGGGATGTTGCTGGAACAACTCTTGGGTTGGGGCAACTGGCTAAAATGTTTTACAGTGCTTTAAATGGTCATAATTTTGGTTCCTCTGGTTTTGTTTTTGTTGGTTTGGGCTTGGCAAAATGTTTAGTTGGGGTTGGCGATTATCTTAAGTTGGGCATAACTGTAAACTGGTTGTTGTTGTTGTTGGTTTCTATTGATTTAGTGGTTTGGTTGTTACACACACACAGAGACACACACACACACACACACACACACACATGACCAGATGTCCATTGCACAAGGGGGCTGCCACAACTGGATATCACCCAATCTCTTGGCTTTTATCTACTCAACAAATGCATTGTTACGCATTTGTGGATTGCCTTAGAAATGCTCAAATCTCGAGACATCCATATTGGTATCACACACCCACACCCACAAAAAAATTAAGATAAAATGAACTTCATCAGGGTTGGCATATTTCAAAAAGTGAAAATCCAGACACAAAAGCTTGGGGGGGGTTGTTGTTGTTGTTTGCAAAATCTTGGAATAAATCGAAGTTTTTGAAGCTATTTTTAAGGGAAATCGCCAAAAACAACCCTAATTTTAGTTAGTTCTATCTGCTCAATTTATAACTTAACCTTTATGTGGCTTGGCTGCAATACACAGTCCATTTTCTACCCAAAGAACCATGAATACTCTTCACACATTTGCTCGAAGGCAACTATTAAAGACCATCTGTTCAAGGCAACCTCAAAGCAGCAGTTTCTGGAACAGTGGTTGACCATAACAGTAAGAAGTGCTAACAGGGTAGAAAGTTCAAATCGCATTGCAAATGCTTTTAATTTTATCTAATTTGCATTTTATTGGTTGGTACGCCCTAGAGCCGCTGAATCCTAGTCATTTTCCAAGCAGTGCAGGTTATCTGTGGCCTAGCTGTCAGCTTAAGTTTTCACATCAGAATAATAATACAGTACAGTACTTAAAACTTGGCATCAAGGGCTGATATAGCTAGGCACTTGTCAATGCTCCGCATCCCAATGGAGGTGGTGGGTCACTGACAAGAGCCTCCTGGACCTGCTCCTCTTCTTCACAATTGCAGCCTGCTTGCTTGCCTGTCGCTTGCATTGGCCCCGAGTGAATGAACAAATGAACACCAGTGGTGGTAAGGTGGGGTGCTACTACCTGTTTGTTCATAGAGCGTATCTGAGAAACAAGCAGGAAGTACAATCATGAGATAGTGGAGCAGGAGCAGCTACCAACAATGGCATGGAAGGAAGAGAATCTGTGGTATAACCAGCCTCTTATAACAAACATTGCTTAAGTCTAAATGCACGAAAGGGTTAAGACCATAGAGTATGTTCTCCTGCCAGTCTTAGCTCTCCTGTCAGTCACTCCTCCTCACCATGTGAACTCCTACGAGTAAAGAATTTTGAGTTGGTTTTTCCAAGCTCAGGCTGTGTGGCTTACAAACCATGTTTGTGTTTCTATACAAATAATTTAGAAACTTTCCCCACTTTGGAACATAAGTTTTACTCCCTGTGTTTTCTGACTGCTGGATGGAAAAGCACATGAACCTGACCTTTGAAGAGTTTGTAAGTAAACTGCTTTTAACTTATCAAACATGTGGTCTTTTCCTGTGCTAAGGGAAGAGGAGAACTTTGGAAGTAACTTAGAAAGGGATATTTTAAAGCTCTAGCAGCCTATATTTCCATGCTTTACTTAGCTGCACATCATGCAATTCTAAATCTCTACCGGGGTTCTCTCACCAAAGAGTACTTGCCCCAAACCTGGATCTTGACATCCAGGATTTTTCATTTTTATACCTACCGTAGTTTTCCTTTAACCAGAAGGGGAAAAAAACAACAGAATCCCTGAAGCCATTGAGTATGGCATGCTAAAGACTCCTTCAAATCCTGGTGTTGGGGCTGCCCACAAGTTAACTTCTAAGGCATGACCCCCCCCCCAATGTTGTTGGGACTCCAGCCCCCCTCAGCCCAGGCCAGTGGCCAAAGGTGAACATGTACCCACAGGGCACTTCCATTGTGTCTGTGGGATCTTGTTCCCCCACCCCAAAAATATAGGCTTGAAAGAAACCTTTTGTTGTAGGCAATAGGGAAAAATAACTCAGAGAGTCCTGGACTGCTGTAAAAACATGGGTAAGGCAATCAGAAACACCGACAAACAAAACAATATGTTTCTGCAATGGTTTGTATTTGTTTCATTTTCAGTCTCTGTAAAGCAGACGTCCAGTAATCTCCCCTTTGACATTGCTATCATGATCCTACTTATCCCCTCATTAGACTCAGTTACTCACCATCTGCTTGTGCTCGAAAAATCATGAAGCAGGCATAAACTCCATTCTAATGTGCAAAGCAAGGTGGCACCCGTAGCTATGCGCACGGGCCAAGAAGCTATCTGGCTGCAACCCTGATATCAATTGTGGTAGAGAAACGCACAGCTGGTGCCTCAAACTTGTTAAAAGAAGACAAATAACCCCTCCATGTTTTTACTGGAGCTTATTATAAAGGCAAGACACACAGAGCATATTTGCTCCGAAATGCAAAAAGAAGTCAGTAAAAGTGCCTGTTACAAACCCAATGGGCTAAGAATACGAGAGAAATATATTGGGCATGGTTATTGA
Source organism: Zootoca vivipara (assembly GCF_965207765.1). Taxonomy (NCBI): domain Eukaryota; kingdom Metazoa; phylum Chordata; class Lepidosauria; order Squamata; family Lacertidae; genus Zootoca; species Zootoca vivipara. Next base: position 100,699,803 of record NC_142582.1, on the reverse strand, counting down.
ATGGCACTCTCTTTTGTGTACTCTTTATGTGCATATTAAGAAAATTTAATTAAAAGTATACTCAGAAGAGTTGTGCTGAAACTTCTCAGAAGCTGCTTCTTTCAGAAAATTTGAGGGATTTTTTCCACCTGGCCTCCCTAGGGTAAATAATATTCTCTGACTTTATTATTTCTGTGCCACTGACCATTCCCAGAATGACACTGGCAGAGCAATCCAAACCCTCCTTATTGGGAGGGGCAAGTGGAAGTATCCCTTTGACCAGATCTCCCATTTCAGCTGCCCTCCCACCAGTTGCTACCATTTGAGTGGCAATGCCCATCAACTGGGGGAAGGAGCACAGGCCCCTCAAATATTTTATTGGGCGGTTGAAGACCCCCTCAGTCCCTAGATGTTGGCTCCTCTAGTTAGAACAGCGCTCTCAGCTGGTATCCAAGGGTCAGCAATGAGGGTAGTTGTAGTCTGGAGGTCATCAGGTTTGCTGGTGCTGGTGTAGAAGCACGGCTGAGAAATGGGCAGGCCTTTGCTCTCAAGTATTTTAACAGACAAGTGTCAAATATCAGGAATACTAATTATTCACACTTGAGAAACCAGTGTATTTTGACCGAGCTGTTCAATCTGAGAACAAGCAAGAATCAGTTTACAGTAACATTTTTGAAATACCACAGCTTCTGCCAGGAATCTAGGGCTGGCTTGGAAGCAGCCACAGCCAGTCTAGGACGGAGGAATCAGTGGTAATAATTCCCATGTGACATTTTAGGCAGGGGTGTGACTTGCTGAAACATTCTCCATTCTTGGGCTATTTAAACAGTAAAAGTGGTGTAAATGCATTTTTTTTGCATTCCTGACCTGAGCTTTTTAAGAGCTAACACTCTCCCTTTCTGTCAGAGAAAAGTGGGGTTATAGACTAAACACATACACCTTAATTGATGGATTGGACGACTAAAGAGTAATGGTGCTTGCCTCAAAACCTTCCATTAAGAGTTCGCTGAAGTTTAAAATCTTATCACAGTTTATAAATTTAACAGCATCACTAAAATACTTCTTGGGTCCAAAATGCTGCAGAATATATATCACAGATTCCTGACCCTTCAGCCAGAAAAGGGGGGGGAACCCTATCATAAGCACATTATTAAAAACTGAGATGTGATCTCACCATCCCCTACATTAAAAGACCCCATATGTAGGAGGTAATTCAGTGTGTGCTCTAGGAAATTTTTGAGGGATGAGTCCTGCCCAAAATTCCTTTGGCATCACTTCTCTGGACTGCCTGCATTTCAGAGGGTTAGACTGGAAGAAGGCAGAAAACCTCAGACTTGGTGGCTGAATCCATTCCTCCAGCTCTCTCTATCTGGCCCTGGCCACATTTCTCTCCCTGGCCATGTTCTTCATTGGCCCTGCTTCATATCCCATGTGCTTTTGCCCGGCTGGAATGTGAACTTCAATTCAGATAATGCAGGGCTGCCATATGTACGGGGATTGACGTCCAGGGAGAATTTCCAAAAGGTGGCGTTTTAGGGTAGCACAAGTGTTGCAGCTGCATGGGGCGCCATGCTGCAGGGAACACCACAACAATGCTGTAAATTGGAGTACAAAAGGCAAGAGTGCCAAATTTTAGCACTGCGCAGGGCGCCGCTGAAAGTTGAGAGCCAAAAGTCCACCACTGGACCCACCAACCACTGGCCTGTGGTACTTGAAAGTTTCCCCAAAACCCCAGTGGGCTAGACAATGTTCCCACTCCTCTGCTAGTTGTCTTCACCCCCTCCAACACTAATTCTATTAATTTATTTTTCAGCCACGCAGTTCCACAACCTACTGTGCGATGAAGTATAGACCCAGAACAATTTCACTCACCTCTGTTTGACTGCATTAATTAGGCCTTAACTGTGCATTTAGCGGAGGTTCACGGATAGGATTCCCCCCATCAGCTTCAGAAAATCCATTTTACCACAGCGAGCTTCTCAACCCTAACTGCAAGTGAGGTCTTGGGGAGATGGAGGAAATCATAGTTTTGAAATACTGAAGCACAAAGCAAATGTGCTGAAGCTAGAACTGTAGCCCTAACCATTTCCATAACATTTATTTTGATGGTCTGCTATACATTGCCCATATGCAGTACTGAAAGCCTTTGCTTAAAAATGGGAACATTTTCAAGAATTCAGCACCACCAGTGGTTTTGGGCCGTGTTGCATTACATTAATATCAGTCTTAGCTATGTAGAATCACATAAGGAATATATGAACTCCAAGAAATGCCCAACAAATGAAGTTCTGATTCAAGTATCTCCAGCATCTGGAGTCATTAATGTGTTACTGCAGTGTGTCTTGACATATTAAGCCTATATGTCATTTCTCATGCATTTTTGTTGGGACGAAATGTGGAAGAATGCAAATGTTTGCCTTGAACCCACCGTTTAATACCAGGGTATAATTGTCGCAATCCTGCACCAACTGTTCTTTAAAGGCCGTTTTGTGACAAGGACAGTTGGCTCATGTTCCCATTCCAGAGAAATTCAATGTAATATAAAATGCCAGCAATATTTTTGGTCCACCTAACCTTTATGCTCCTTACCACACTAAAATGGAAGCTAGAAATATCGCAAACCTAGCACTTCCCTTGAAATTCTAGTGATGCTACAGAAATGAAACTTTACTGAACAGGATACGTATTCACTATAAAGAACATATGCAAGAACTGAACATTTGGGAAGAAATGACATGAGTTTCCGTCCATTGAATATACGCCTGTCATGGACAGGACAAAGTCATAGTGGAAATAAAACTAGACTGGTAGGTAGTCTGTTCATTATTTCTTCTTTGTGGTAGGAGGCAGGGAGAAAAGTATTGGAGCAGCATGATGCCATTTCCAATAGCCACACCCACACACTGCAGGTGAATGGAAGCACCATACAGAAACAGGTCTACTATGGCTTGCGCCATTTCCAGACAGCTTCTATTTTGGGGTGGGATTCAGTCACATACTGGCCAATTCTGTTTGCACAATTCAAGCTGATTTGGAGCTCTCACGCAACAAGCCCGTTTCTCCCAAAAGATCAGGCTTTTTGCAAGAAGGAAAGTGATGGTAAAATGCAAAGTGAGATATCACTTGCTTTGACGCAACATAACCCTGCAAAGAAATTAGAGTGGATGCTGATTAAATAGCCAACATCACCTAATTACCCTACTGACAAATTGGGCTGGATGCTCAGTAAGCAGGTCATCTGAAATGTGGGATGTACTCAGAAGCCCATCGTATTTGAAGTCACAGAAATTCTCACAGGACCAGACTGGCTAGTAAATTTGGGCTAATGTGAGAGGATTTTCAACATGGCTCATCTTTCTCACTTGAGCAACGTGAATTTTTGAAACAAAAATACCCTAAAATATTAAAAACTTGTCATGACTGTTTTAAGACACTCTGGTTAAATGATTCTGAAAGATAAGCAGGTTCCAGTTAAAAATAACAGAACACTGTTAAGTCTCATACTATATTGTACCTAAGTATTAACCCCCCTATGGCACAGGGCTGGGTGAAAGAACAAAGCTTGCTAAAAAACCACCTCAGACTTGTCAGTAGTGAGATTTTAGCTCTATTAGCTGCTACACTGCACTACACCATCTGTCACTATTTAGAAAACAATATATATTCTGTGGTGATTTCTTCATCTGGTTGACTCATCACACTCAGAGTATTCAAAATTAAAATTGAAACTATCCAGAAAACCACAAAGGCAACAAACTTGCAACTCATGAAAAAGCAGCAATGCAACAAACTGAAAAAAGCAAACCAACTGCAAATGAATCAAAATCACAAAGCATCAAACAGCACTGACCCTAACCCTAATTCTAATCCTTACCCTAACACTAACCCAATCCTAAAATTAAACCTAACCCTAACCCTGAAATGGTCTCATTAGTAAAAAAACAACAACAACCTATGTTAAACTGCTGTTTTAGGGGTTGTTCTTAAAAGTCTATAACGGATTAATCCATTTTGCATTACTTTCTTTTTTTAATAATAATTTTTATTGGTTTTATATAATCAAAACAACACAAAATAAGCATAATAAACAACTTCCAGCCGTCTTCCCTCCCTCCCCCCCCAAGTCCACTTCTGCCAACAGTGGGTCTCGAGAGCGTTGAGAGCCGAAGGCGATCCATTTTCAGGCTGAGTTTGTCCTCCCCCCTCCCCCCCTGCCACCAGGAGACCCGGGGATAGGAGGAGTATTGAGGTTTGGATTTTCCCCAGCTTTCCTCCAACATAAACACGCAAACAAACAAACAATTAAAAATTTAGAAATCTAAATTCTTTGACATTGTAATTCTGACTTCCTCAGATCTCTTCTTCCTGGTTTTCTTAAATTCTTACTAAAATTATGGTGGATTACATACTCTTGCTTCAAAATCTTTTCCTAAATTATTAACATTATCCTCCTCCCTCTTTTTGCCGCCCCCAAGCCCCCCTCCTGCCACGAGAGTCACCCGTGGGGTGCGACTTTCCAAGGGAGATCCATTTTCGGTGATTGGGTTTCCTTCCACCCCCTCCCCCCTCCCAAAGCCCCCCTGCCACTGGAGGCCTCGGGACAACAGGCAGGAGGGTAGGTAGCTGTCTGCCCAGCCACCTATCTCAACATCAAAATAATTACAATTAAATCTCACATTTTCCATTCCCTAGCCCTTCCTCCCACTCCCTAAAGGAAATCAATTTTTATTCTTTTACACACTCTCCTTCCCCTCCCCCGGAATCCCTCCCCCACTTGAATCAGCATTTCCATTTTCACGCCAAGATTTCAGAAACCGTTATTCAACCATCCTAGCTAACTCTTAACTATTTTTCTCATCCCACACCAACTCTTTCCCATTTCAAAATCCAGGCCTCTGCCCACCCCTCCCTCTGCCTTTCACACCCCTCTAATTCACATTTTCCAGTTTTAATCTCTCCAGCCTCCCCCTTTCTTCTACGTTCATTTCTATTTCCAGTTGTTCATCCTTGTCATCTTCTTCTTCCTCTTCATCTCTTTGTTGTGCATCGTCCAGTTCATATTTTTCATAATCACTCCCGCCGTACATGTTATCCTCAATCTCTTGTTCCTGGATCTCAGTCTCAGGTTCATAAGTGTCTTCTATATCTTGATTGTGAGCCACAATGTCCAAGCATATTGAGCTAAGATGATGCACTCCTTTGTGGAGATCTATCAGTTTTTGCAAAGAGTTCAGCACAGCTTCCTGGAAGGCTTGGGAATAAGTTGTTGACATTTTTTCTCCTAACCACAAGCAGACAGGAGATTAGGAAACAAAGGACCCTGGAAAATCCCTTCCTCTTGAACGGTGGCCTCCATCTTGGCTGACCATTTTCATCAAGTTTAGCTTTTCATAAATCCACTTTGTTAAAACTTAAAGTTCTCACCATAAGATTTATATCTCTCACCAAATTTCAAAGAATTTTTTCCTTTGCTTTTTGACAGCTGTCACCACGCTTCTCGTTTCTCCCCTTAATCTCTTTGCTGAGCCTCGTAGGTTGCCGGCTCTGGGGGTCGAGAAGGGGTACACAAAGTCTTTCTTTTCCTTTAGGTTACAGAAACAGTCATTTTGTTACGACTTAGGATTATTTAATACACCTCTTGGTCTGCCATTAGGAAGAGATCGACTTCCGTTTTTTGAAATCTCTTCCTGCTTTCCAATCGATCTTTTAAAGTCCCGAATTAGATATTTTACTTACTTTAGTCCAATCGTTATTTATCTTTGGAAAAATCCGCCGCTTACCGGCAGAAGACTCGGAGCTTCGCTTCTGTGGAGGTGGCGATGTTTCCCAAAATGGCTCCCGCGACTCCACTCCACTGAGCTCTCGGAGACTCTACTGTGTCTCCGGGCAGCGGAGGAATCGCCAAAAATGGAGCTCTGCTGGGGCTAGCCCCCGGGACGCTCTTCCCGGGGTTCTTTTGGGGAATCCGCGCGCCCCGCGGATTCCCCCCCCCCGCGATGCCAGGGACCTCGGAGCTCGAGGTCCCTGCATCCTCTATACCGGCGCGATGAACCGGAAGTCCCATTTTGCATTACTTTCTATGGGAAAGCGCGCCTTGGTTTTGGAACACTTTGGTTTTAGAACGGACTTCCAGAACGGATTAAGTTTGAGAACCAAGGTACTACAGTACTGAGATTTATACCACACCCTTCAATCAATTCCCAGGGCATCTTACAAGGAATCAAAAATTACAATTAAATTTCACACACACACACACACAAAACCTAGCAGAATTTTAAAACAGCAGCATAAAAGCAAACAAAGGTAGACGCATGGAAGAATCAAGTCTTCTCTTGGTAAGTTAAGGCTAAAATGGCATTCCAAGCACCTAAGGGGACATGAGGGAATGAACATATGGGGTGGGACTTCCCCTGAAGACACTCAAAGCAGCATAGATGGTGTTCCCTACCTTATTCTCACAATAAACCTGTAAGGTAGTTGAGGCAGAGTACAACTAGTGATCCCCGTGGAGGATTTGAACCTTGGTCTCCATTGTCTGTCCAAGACTCTAAACTATTACAGTGGTACCTTGGGTTAAGAACTTAATTCGTTCCGGAGGTCCGTTCTTAACCTGAAACCATTCTTAACCTGAGGTACCACTTTAGCTAATGGGGCCGCCTGCTGCCGCTGTGCCGCCGCCACACAATTTCTGTTCTCATCCTGAAGCAAAGTTCTTAACCCAAGGTACCATTTCTGGGCTAGCGGAGTCTGTAACCTGAAGCGTCTGTAACCTGAGGTACCACTGTACTTATCTAAAGCATTACTTGCAAGTTCAATGTGTGTGAAGATTCAGATCAACAAAATCCTGAGTGCACTGACATTCTAGCCACTATCAACACTTTTTCATTAAGAAAAAGGGTTTGAGAATTATATCATATCCTAGTACAGTGGTACCTCTACTTACGCATAACTCTACTTACGAATGGAGCTCCGTCCGCCATCTTGGATGCGGTTTAGATAGGATTTTTTCTACTTACGAATTTTTTCTCCCAATGCATTCCTATGGGATTCGACTTACAATTTTTTTCTACTTAAATTTGTAAGTAGAGGTACCACTGTAGTTCAGCCAATGTCTATGAGTTTTTTAGATTGGAAAGTAGCAGCCAATCTTTTTTTCAGCAACGGCTGCTCGCACATTTGTGTGAACATCTGTACACATAAATGTTCTGTACACATCAGATGCAAGCATTGAGTGCACCCTCCTCCGATAGCATGTCATGTTCTTTAGTCTTTGGAACACCCAAGATGACCCAATGTAAGGTTGGACGGTAGGGAGTACTCAGTAATTGTTCCTATCCCTTTTTGTGCTTAAACAGAGGAAATATAGATAGTACTTTTGATGAAGTGGAATTCAGGGCGTACATTTCTTCAGTACTGTACATGCTGTAGTGAGCTTTCGCAACTTTATGAAGAATGGTTTTTTCATGTTTTTATGAGACCAGATAGGGGTTCCAACGAATAGCTCTTAACTATCAACAAGAAAACTACCATGAGGTAATTTAGTCCACATGCATTTTCCAGTTGCTTGGGTCTGCACCCACTGTTGGCAACTACCAGGAAGTTGCAGACAAACCTGAGTGCCCTGGGTCCAACCAAAGCAATAATTCATTCCTTCTGTCCATTCAGATGAGTGAACTTTTGATATTACATAATATGAGTGAGGGTACCAAACACGAAAGTAATAACCCAGCGAAAGTCATAACTAGGAAACTTGAGACTGATTTTCCTACTCAAAAAGACAAAGAGGGTAGGTCAGATTTGAAGGGACAGCCCTCCCCATTCCAGCCAATGTCAATTTGCAGCTTTCCAATTCCGGAGAAGGAAAAGCTGCCAAAGACAAGTGCATTTCTGCCATGAAAATTTGGGGGAAATAGCATGAGTTAGGCTAACACAGAATGCCAGAGAAAAATAAATAAATAGTGGCTAAACATGCAGAACCTCATAAGCCCATGAGCTCTAACTACAAATGTTAAAAAATGACATTTTTGCTTTATGTATCTATCAATGAAGCCACTACTTGCTTTGTGTATAAAAATTTCAATTATAAAAGTGAAATTATCTTCAAAGGTCTGCTGATTTTTGTATCACGGTTATTTCACGAATTAAAATTAAATGAGTGGAAATAATTTCTTTTTGGTGGACGCCTCACATATTGCAGCCTTAACAGAAAACAAATCTTCAGCAATGTGAAGTTTCAGTAGAAGTGTAAGAAACACAATCTAAAGTTTACATGAACAGAAATCCTATCCTAGTTAACAAGAATGGCAAATTTAAGGGATTTGTGTCATGTTTTTTCAACAAGTTATCAGGGTTGCATATACCCAAATAAATCATATTTAGCCTGTAACCTATTGGGTTGGATCCAGACTTACATGGAGCAAAAACAGGTGTTTCTGTGGGTCAAATGCAATTTTCTGGCTCTTCTGCAGGGACCTTGTATCTGCTAAAAGCATGCTATGGAGGGTTGGGGAACACTCAATAAAGTATGCGAGAGGGTGCTGGTAGCAGCTATAAGGAAGTGATTTCACAAATAGCAGCCCCTTTCCTCCAGTGGCAGGAAGATCCACTAGATCTCAAATGCTTTTATTTGTGGAACGGCAAGTCTGGATACACCCACTGTGTTCTCCTCTTCATTAACGTACGTATAATATACTGTAAATCTTGCTCATCTATATTAAAAAGTAGATATTCCTTTCTCCCCAAATTGTCATACTACATTTAAATAAAGTAGCCTAAAACTGTATTGGAAATGCTTTACAATTTGTTAAAAGTGAATTTCAAAAATACCCATTGCAGAATTTCACCATTGTTTGCCCTTCAGAAGTTGAATATGGAACTAAACATTATACACAGTAGGCATCTTAATGTTTTATTCATTGCATTCTGCATACAGATAAGCTTCACCGATATTTAATTCACTGTAGCATTCTGTAGGTGATGTGACAAGATTACATGAATTATAAAGAACTTTAAAAGTATATATATAGTCAGCTGATATAGCATCACAGTTACTGTAAAAAAAAATCACCATGGAAGCTAAGGCCTAATTTTTAAAGTTCTCCAATTAGTTCATTTCTTTACCATTTTAAAGAGAGATTAGAAACTAAACTCCAGTACAGTACCTCAAAAATAAACAAGTCAATGGTAGTTTCTAGCAACCAGTATTCAAGTAATGCAGAAAACATACAATGAGAAAAATTGTTGCTCTTCATTAAAGTTGTATACTTATTTACACTATGTTAAAATCCTTAAAGTTGAGTGTAATGTAAAAATAATCTGAAAACATCATTTAATATAAAATACCACTTATAATGTATTGTGTGAGACTAAACATACTCATAAAATGTTCAAATATGCATTAGACACACAACAGCATGAAGCTAAGCACAGCTATTTAGAAATAAGTCCCACCAACTTCAATGGGCCTTACTCCCTAGTAACTAAGCTCAGGATCATAGACTAAGGCTATAATCCATGTCACTGATTCTCAATGGAATTTGCTCAAGCACAACTGTGCCAAGGACTGTAGCCTAAACTGTTTATTTCAGAAACACACAGAAAATAACAAAGGTCAGTATGAAGCATGAGGAAATCAAACTGACAACTGTTGAGCACTGTTCACATTACTGTAACTGACCAAATTCACAATATCAACAAATTTTCTAGGACCTGAAACATGGGGGCACAGGGGGCGAAGAGTAAGCTATAAAGGATTGCTTCACTAGCCAAAATGAGCAAGCCAAACTGCGGGATGAGTAATCATTCTGTGTAGGTCAGCTGTTTATAACATCTATGACATGCATAGAATTCTCACAGAGTATGAGGGGCACTTGGCCTCCAAAGACCATGTGTGTCTGATTTGCCTCCTGTTTTCACTTAACAACCAAATGTTTTAAGCGGGTATGTGTGTATGAAAAGCTGCTAAAGCAAAAACGACAGGCAAAAGAAAAGTGGGTTGCTGAAAGCCTTCTGAGTGGCATCCTTAGCACTTTAATTTCAATGTAAAGATCACAGAAGGAAGAGCAAGTAGGTGACACGTGCAAGTATTTTCTGAAGTGTTAACAAAGCTTGCAACCTAAGGGCACCATTGAGTTTTACGTAGCAGCAGGGAGTGCTAAAGTTGCCTTCAGATTATGGGATATGCAGATACAGACATACTTGTGCATTGTTGTGTGCCCTGTGCATTGCTGTAAGGCTACCTTCTCCACCCCAATGCCCTGCAGGTATTTTGGACTACAGCTCCCACCATCCCTCATCGTGCTGGATGGGGCTAGTGGAAACTGGAACCCAAAACATCCTGGCAGGCACAAGGTTGCGAAAGGCTGCTTTGATGTGACAGCCATGACGGTGGATCATATTCTAGGCCAACTAAAGAGCAGCATTCTAACTGGTTATAGGATAAGCAGAAGTTCCTAACAAAAATAGGTTGTTTCAAATAGTTGTCTATAACGACTTGAAAACAAGTTCTGCAAACCTATCTGATAGGTAATAAAATAGTATAAGAACACGGTGAACTAAATTACACTAGCTTACAAAAAATGGAATTCTAAGTGGAAAAACAAATCTCAACTCTCATTCTGTTAGACAAATTCTTTAAATGGATATGAATGAAAAATGTAAGCCTACTTGAAATAGAAATAAGCTTTCTCTGTACAGTTTGATGCTTTTGTTTAAACCATCTATAGTAGAAAAATAAATTCTTTAGCAACCTAGAAACAGTTTATAAAACTCTTGAAGTTTAATTATTTTTTCTTAACATGCCTATGTTAAACTGATAGCTATAAATAAAAGCTATTTAGACAACAGATGTAATGTAAAACAAGTTAATGCTACTATGTTTATAGGACAAAATTTTATTCTTGTATTTATATCCTGTGTGCTTTGAATTTGAATAGAGGGTTTTTGTGGTGGTTGTTTAAAAAAGATAGTTGCAAGAATATAACACAAATATCAAGATAATTTATAATATACAAATACTTAACAGCAGCCTGTTTAAGGAGTCTTAGCTAGAATGATAAGCCAAGTCAAAATTGGAAGTACAATACCTAGGACATAACAATTGAAAAAGGCAATTTTTATTTTTGAGAAATGGAGCAAAACTCTTAAGAAACTTAATTCTTAAAATGAAAATGCAGACCAATTCTTAAGAAGCTTGAAATTCAAAACTGTTCTACTTGCTATATTAGATAGCAAACTGAATGAAAATTACAATAGTGTCTATAAGGTTTTCCCATCTACTCAAGATATCTCAGCAGCTGAAGAAATCAAGGGTTGTTGATTTTTTGAGCAAGAAAGAAACTCAAAAAAATATTTTTAGGATCTGCAATAATTTGTTGCATGACAAGTAGCCTTCTATCACATTTACTGAACACCAAAGATTAACCAAGGATGTTTAAATTAAGCAGCATTCTTTTACAGCAAAACTTGTACCAATGTAAAAGAAAAATAATTTTAAAATGGTGCAAAAACAGTAATTTTGAATTTTAGTACAACAGATCACAGAAAGAAAACCACATGAATACAAGTATCATTTTATGTACATATTAAGATGCTTCAGTACCCAAAGTATTTATTGCTATATATTAGCAATGCTTTTTATACCTTTAAAGGGCCACAGAAAAATATATATAGTGTATATGTTAAATTTAAGTCCTAAATCGTTTGGTTTAGCAAGTTTACACTACAACAAAATTTTCATTTATGTATGAAAAGTTATATAGCCTTATATGAAAATGGCAAACTATTTTCTATATACTAGATGAATTCCCAGTGGGAAAAATTAAAATTTCTAAAATATATTAGATTAAGTTTACAAGACCATCAATGATCTTTGAAACATGCAGCTGTTTACAGAATTAACAGTATTACAAAATAAGGGAAAAGTAGGTAATAGCAACATTTTTGCACAATGGTTAAACTCACTTTTACAATAAGCATGTCCTTGGTATTGTGCTGTAAGAAAAAATAATTTTATCAACCCCTCAAACAAAAATGTTCACAGGTTTCAGAAATGGAAGGTACAAGAATGTGGTATTTATAACAGTACAGCTTATGTTCTTTCTGAAACAAATTGTACTGTAGCATAAGTAGTTTGGAATTTACAAATAAGATACAACTCTATTTTAGCTGTCCACAGCAAAGGGTTAAATGGGAATGAAACTGCCAGGGAAAAAGGACATTAAATAACAAAAACAGCCCTAAAGCAGGCTGTAAGCATTGAATGTTCCATAAATGATTTATTTAATCATTACATTTCTATAGAAAAGTTTTATTCACAATATATTGTGACAAACCGTCACAGGAATGATAGTGATTGCAATAAATGTTCATGCAACAGCAGCTTTGCACTTTAGTTATTTCTGGTTTTGTTTTTTTAAATTAAACCGCTCCAGTCATGCTAATCAGATAATTTTGACCTGCAGTGTTTAAGAAACAAGGAGTATAGTATGACTACAACAGAAAGGTCTGAGTTGAATCCAGATGTTGTCATAAGTACTATCGTTGCTTTTGTATCTTGAAACATGCATGTCTAGTTTTCCTTTTCTATCCAGTGCCAAGCTGCCTACAATCATCTTCTTTTTGATATCAGTTGTTATATTTAAATAATCCCAAGAGGATCTGCTTGCAACTGTGGTTGTATCAACTGAGGTTGTAGAGGTGGCGGTAACTGTAGTGGTATGATAGGATCCACCATCTGCACTGGGTTGGAAGGTGGAGGCTGGTGTGCCAAAGTGTCAGAGGTTTCTAAAATTTCTCCACTATAGAAGAAAAACTGGCACTGTTGAATGAATGTCTCTATTACGGATTGAAGGATCTTGGTGGTTGATAGAAACTCTCTGTTTTCAAAATCAGGTCTCATTAATGTTGGCCAGAAACAGATAGATAAGTTATCTGCCGTCATAAGATTGGTTCTGCTTTGTTGACTAACCCTACAACAAGAATAAAAATGTTGAAAGCATTAATCACTCATAAATCAAAGTTAAGAAGATAAAAATAAGTGCATTTAAAAATATTCCACACAATTGCCTTAAAACATCCAGCAGCAGCAGCAACTTTTAGATATAGGATCTGGTTAAACATTACATCCAGAATGCAGGATGAAAGAGAACTAGTCTTGGACTTGTGTCTACCCACACCCATTCTCCCCAAGTGCACATTACTACCACATACAGTTTTACACAAGAACTCCATGGATCTGCTTTGTATCTGCTTTGTATCTATTAACATCTACCCAGAAAGAATGGGCTGGTGTTAATAAAACATGGAAATGTTTTTACCATGCATGCAAGTTTACACATCTAAACCCATAGCTCACAAATAGAAGTACACATCCACATACATCCATACAGAACACTAGTCACTAACAATGTGTTACAGGAGTACTGCAGACAAGGCTTTCTTGTGGCGTTATCAGTTTTCAAACCAATGTCGCATGTGGACATGGGTGTCATTGACGTAGACACAATCACAGAACAGCAGTTTAAACAGGGGGAAATGGCATAAATAACTATTCCTTATAGATATCAACAAACAGTGCAATCCTCTGCATGTATATTCAAAAGTAAGGTATTCACAACAAGGTATATGTGTAAAGGACTGCATCTTAAATTCTATTAGCAATCATTTAAATGGAAAATTTGAAAAACTAATACCTGTTCAGATGAGTTATTACATATCTGAAGACATCGTAGTTCACTGGATGGAATTTCTTCACAATTTCTTTTAATTCATAGAGCCTCTCTGTTTTATCAAGGATTTCTGTAGAAGAAAGGATTTTTTTGCCAAATATTGAAAAAGGCTTTGAATGTGAACAGTATTAACAACACTGTGAAGTCAACAATGGCCCTCTGCTGATCAAGCATTCTATGCTGTCAGTTTCTCACCCTCCTTCCTCAGACAGTGGTACCTTGGTCTAAGAACAGCCCTGTTTACGAACAATTCAGGATACAAGCGCCGCAAAACCGGAAGTAGTGTTCCGTTTAGCGAACATTACCTTAGTCTACGAACAGAAGCCGAATGGTGGAAGGCCACCAGTGGTGGGAGGCCTCATTAGCGAAAGCGCGCCTCAGTTTAAGAATGGCTTTGGTTTAAGAACAGACTTCCGGAACGGATTAAGTCCGTAAACCGAGGTACCATTGTATAGGCTAGTTTTGAGAGAGAAAGAGGGGCAGCAAGAAATGTTGTTTCAATTTGAAAAAGGTCAAAAATAGAGTCCCTCTCTCAGCTACTTCTAAAAACACAGCAAAGCAGTGTACACCATACAGAAGATACAATGAAATCAAAATATCAATAAAACATTTTAAAAATGCTTAAGTACTGGTTGCTGTAAAAGAAATTCACTTTTCAAAGGCAAACACTGCTTTTAGATACTGGTAATTCCTTTAAAAAAGGCAGGAATGATTCGTGTTCAATCTGTACTAGCAGGGAGTTTGACAGTAAAGGGCTTGCCACATTATAGGTCCTTAAAAGTATTTTGGGCCCAAGTTGTTTGGGGTTTTGTGTATTAACACAAGAACTTTGAACCCGGCCCAGTAGCAAATTGGCAACCAGGGGCAGCTTCTGTAATAGATACAAGGATAGTCCCACATAAAGAGCACTACAGTAGTCAATTTTGAGATTACAAATGCATGAATGAACATGTATTAAATGCTTTTATTCATTTACAGGAAGGCAATACTGAAGCCAGAAAATATTGTTACAGCATATATATTTTAGAGAACAAGCATATAGACAAGCAGGTGGATTTTCAAATGCAGGTAGCAACCGGGGTTCTTGCCTAGGGATTGGTGGGGCTGAGAAATAAGATGCTTGATTGGTACTCCAAATAATGTTGATAGGTTTTTGTGGGTACATCCAGGCAAGGGGGCAGGCAAGTTTCATAAAGTTTGAAACTATGTGTTACAGAATTTTAGAACATTTATTCACAGTGGAAAGTTCCACAAATGTGATTCTTATTCATGGATTAATGTATTAATTTCTTCAGATGATAAAAACTACAAAGCCTATTAGAAATCTCTCTAATTACTACACTCACTATTATAAAATGGCTGCATAAGTTATCTTTACAAATAAATTACAGGGAATTGTAAAATTCAGCTTTCTGGAAGAGCTGCTAGTGATGTTCTTAAATGCTTTAGTAGGTTGTGTTTTACTAACTCTTATTTTCAGTAAAATTCCTGTAAATGAAATCAGCAGTAAGTTATTCAGGAAGTTGCTTCCTCATGTACAGTAATTCTACATTTAGCTATAAAATGGCAAAGATCTGTGCTTTTAAACAGCAGGCATGGTTTTTTGCATGGGTGACAGAAGTTTTCACCAATCTTTGCTTTTCATAGAAGACAGCTGGGAATGCTACATGCTTATGGTTTTCTGAAGCGCAACCACTATGTTTTTATATAGCCGTAATAGAGAGACAAGGGACCCAGGTGGCGCTGTGGGTTAAACCACTGAGCCTAGGGCTTGCTGATCAGAAGTCAGCGGTTCGAATCCCTGTGAGGGGGCGAGCTCCCGTTGCTCGGTCCCAGCTCCTGCCAACCTAGCAGTTTGAAAGCATGTTAAAATGCAAGTAGATAAATAGGAACCGCTACAGCGGGAACCGCTACATGCTGGCCACATGACCTGGAAGCTATACGCCGGCTCCCTCGGCCAATAATGCGAGATGAGCGCACAACCCCAGAGTCAGTCACGACTGGACCTAATGGTTAGGGGTCCCTTTACCTTTTAATAGAGAGACAGCCATCACCAATAAATTTTACTTCAATATTTATCACTATAAACAGATTTTTCTATTTATTGGAATTTTCCAAAGATATTCAGAAACAAAATATATTCCAGAAGACTGGGAGTGGGTTCCAATCACTAACACTCCTGATAATGGACAGATAATTTTTACCAATTTGTGTTTCCCTCATGAGCTACTTGCACCCACAGAAGTAAAAAAAATCTGCTCTGCAGTGTGGTGGGGGCCTTTGGAACAACATGGGAGGTGGCTTGGAAGACTGCCAAGTGAATAGAAATCAGCAAAAATAAATCCCTGACTTCTATGAGCAGATCCCTCTACTGCATTGCTACTTCTTTAGCAAACAGCATGTTCAGAGACAACAAACAGGTTATCACAGTTATCTGAAGCAGCATAACACATTATTCTTAGAAAGTGATCAGCATAAAATCTTACATTTATTTCAATTATTTACATTTTCCCATACTTGGATTTAATGTTTTAACCAGTAATCTACAAAACACATGCCACGAAAGAAAAAAGAGAATTGCTTACTTGATGCTTCAACTAATTCTGGATGTAGTGAATAAGGAATTAAAGGATCTGGTAGATCTGCAAAGAAAGCTTTCAGAGCTCCTGCCACAGCATTTACTGTCACATCCATAGATTCCAGACTGATGTTATGATCTGTAAAACAACACAAAACAGTATTTTATTAATGAGAGCCATAACTACACATTTCTAAAAATGACGTGCTGAAATATAAATACAAATCAGCCACTGACCATTCAATTTAAATTACCCTGGAATAATGGGCTATTGTAGACTTGTCTGCCATAAGCACTAATCATAATTATCAATATTATAAATCATCTGTTCAGATGCTATGAAAATGACAGACTGCCCTGGGTTTTATACACTCACATACCAACCATAAGCGGCATTACAGTATTTCTCCAAAAATAAGACACTGCCTTATCTTTATTTTTCCTCAAAAAACACACACACAGTGGCTTATTTTCAGGGGATGTCTTTTTTTAAAATTAAGTATCACTATGGCTTATTTTTGGCGTATGGCTTATTTTCGGAGTATTGCATATTTTCGGGGTATGGCTTATTTTCGGAGAAACACGGTATCAGAATTTATCCCCCTTTCAGACTTAGGAATAGGGAATATATTCTTACACCATGCTATCAGCAGCCAAGATTATTCCCACAAGAGAACTGTACAGACTAAGGCTGAAATCCAACATTGTGCAAGCAGACATCTGCTTATGCGATGATACTTTGCATATAGATTGCTGTTCCACAACCCTACTGGATCTAATTTTGCGGGGAGGGGGCATGGGAGGGAGGCAGAGAGGAACACTAACTCCCATCATTTTGCTGAGGCATGTGTTAGGATTTTAGCTGTCCTTTGCTGCTTCAACAAGGATTGGTGTGTTTGGTATAAATCACATGAGAGTCTGAGAGTGTGAGAACGGAAGAAAGCATGGACACCACTGGATATTAGCCTAATTTATTTCCAAAGTTACACACTCTATTTATTTATTTATTGTGCAAGTAAACTCTAATCTGGTACTTGAGAAGAAAAACCTTGTGTTAAGAGAAAGGTGGCAATGGATTTATCACATCATCAAACTTCACACTTAAAACTGGTGAAGGAGGAGGAACCCACATATTCCAAAGTTATAGGATAACTTTTAAATAAATAATAAAGTATACAAGACTAAAGCACTGCCTTCTCTCCAATTCAAACCTTCTCCTTCTCCAAATATAAAAAGTGTATTTGTGCTAAGTTGCAAAAAATAATAATCACTTTTTCAAAATGTGACACTGTTACTAATTTTTTGATACCAGAACTGTTGCATCAGCAAAGTAAAATGTTTAGGATAACACATATTTGGTGGAGAGTTAAACCACAAACCTGTGCATCATTAGTAGAAGTGCAAGGTTTTGAGACAACATTAAAGAATTATCATTTTTTTGTAAAATGGAAAATCTGGAATAAATTACTGATTTACTCATCAAATCAGGAGTCCACAAATTAAATGTCCCTGACAGCCAACTATGATTTGCATTAACTAAAAACTGTGCCCCACTCCATATTCAAGGGTGGAAGTTTTGACTGAAACACTTAAATAAAGTTCAAAACAAATCTAATGTCATGCTAAGTTTTGTAGGCACTCAGAAGCAGAAAGTCTTCCTAATCTTCTGAGCTCAGTAACAGAGAACAATGGTTTGAATGCAGAAGGTTCCATGCCCAATTTCTAGCATTTTGAGGGAGGCCTTGGAAAAACTCCTGTCTGAAAGTTTGGAAATCTCATTTCCATAGAATGAATCTATTTCACTGTTAGAACCAAATTGACAGTTGTTACAGTAAAATTATGCTTTACTGCCTGTACAGCTCAGTTACAGATCAACCACTCTTTTTTTGGGGGGGGGGGCAAGTAGGAAACGGAAGGAGTGGGGGTTTATTTAGATGCTGCTGTTTTTGATAAATTATTGTGACTTTCAAATTGAATTGGCTTATTTTACTGTAATCAACTTTGCTGTAATCAACTTGTAGAAAAGCAGGCTACAGATATAAACAGTAAATGAACAAATTATACAATTACCACACTGTTTACCACTGCATGTTATCTATACATTAACACGCAAATCGTAATTTGTACTTCATATAACTATATAAATGCACACTCTCCAGCTTCTATGATTATTTGTTTGGAATGCAAAAATTAGATTGCAGGGTTTTAAACAGTGTATACAAATCCAAGAGGAGACAATCAAATACACCAAAAATTATTTGTGATGTGCATCATGTTTTCCCTTACCTTGATCAAATTGCTTCTGAATGTTGTCTTGATCAGTTTTATTCCCACTAACACGATAGAGACCTTCAGTACATAGACCTTTGAGGGTGGAAAGCAAATGTCACATAGTTATATTTTGCTAACAAAAAGTTATTATTTCAGCATAAGTAAAATTCGTATTAAAATATTTAACTCTATCACAAACCTGAACATGGGTTCAACAAGTAGCCTGCCAAATGCTTTAATAGACTGCCTCTGCTATAGAGCAGCATTTCTATTCTGATACAGAGGAGGGGTCCATTTGGCTATTATGCCAGATGCAGATGAGAGATAGAACACTCCATTCCTCTTAGAGCACTCTACTCACGTGCCTGCATGAAACTCCATGTTCATATTTGCATGCAATTCCTTGTTGCCTACAGCTAACAGGCTAGGGTTTAAATACAAGATTTGCACCATTGATTTCTTCAGTTAATATGGTTTGGTTTCTTGTTTATTTGCAATCCTAAGAATGCTTTAAGGAAAGCAACCCTCAGCTTCAATTCAGTGGGGATTACTTCAAAGTAAACAATGGTTGTAAAAATAGTAAGCTAATTCTAATTCATACTGCGATTAATCATCAGACTCTTTTAAAAATAAAACATGCTATACTACTTGCTCTCACAGTTTTATATTTTAATCACCATTTAAAAAGAAAATGCATAAATAATTTACAGTATTAACGACTGTTATGAATAAGCCCTCGTGTCAATGTATGTGATTTGAATTCCCATAATCCCTCTTCACTTCTTCAATCCCACCCACACCCTCACTCATATAAACCTAGTCAAAGGTTTGATATTAGAAAAAATAATTGTCAGCATTTACTGGAATCTACAAAATCTTTTTTAGCAAAAACTTAACTAATACTGACAGGTGCTGGCATTGTAATGCCCCACAGGCAACACTCTTGTCACATGATTTGGTCTTCTCCTAAAGCCACAGTCTTTTGGTCAGAGGTCAGCAGCCACTTAAATATGGCTTTTGATACCTCCTTGCAATTTACAGGTGTTAATGTTCTATTGAATCATGTGTACCAGTCCTTTGGATCCTGACAAACAGACAATTTAGCTGGCTTGTAAGGGCACTCATGGTGACTAAATGTCTAATGCAGGGGTTCCCAACAAAATTTTCTCGAGGACCCCTAATCGAGCCGCTATTGTGACAAGGACCCCCATTAATTCCTAATCCTAAAATTAAAAAGTGAGAGCCAAATTAAGAGTCTTTTTATATTTTATATTTATACGTTTTTTACAGTTACAACAGAGTACTCCATCAGTATACAGTTAGTTTTAATTTTCAGTTATTAATGAGATGAACCACTTTTTAACTAACGGTCCATTTTTAACTACGCGAACTGTAGCTTCCGTGGAAAACAACGCTTTGTTTACAAACACTACTGTTTTGCAAAGAGGCAGCGCGCGCCAGGGAGGAGGGAGGGGAATGGAGAAGACAGAGTACCTGCGCAGTAGCGCACAAATGAAGCCGACGCGCGCAAAGCATCTTGGGGAGGTGAACGTTAGTAGAATGCGCGCGCTGCCTCTTTGCAAAACAGTAGTGTTTGTAAAGCGCCACCTAACGGCATACAGCAGAACTACTGCCTCTATCTAATTCTAGTTTTGCGCTAGACTCTGCTCATGCAGGAAGCGGCCAAAACAAAAAATCTGTTATCATACGAAATATATTTAATATATTTTTTAGCATCTTGTGGACCCCTTTGGCATAGCTCGCGGACCCCTGGGGGTCCGCGGACCACCTGTTGGGAACCACTGGTCTAATGCTTCAATACTGGAAGAAGTCACAGATAGTGTCTATGAGAAAGTGACCCTCCATAAACATAAGAAAGATGAGAAATTCTCTGATATCTGGATACTTTATACATATTGATTTTTCTGAAATGTCAGAGCACCATGTTGGTCTGGACTACCAACTTTTCTGCCCCATACTTCACATTCTCTCCCTTGTACACAAATAACATGTTGTATTGGTTTATAATGATTTTGTTTGTCTTGTTTAACTGTATTTGGTTATGTTTCATTTTGAAAAATTCAATAAAGTATTAATTAAAAGAACTACTCAAATAATAAGCCACCTCACTTTACAAATGCTCCAAACTCAACACATATCATATGCACTGAATCACAGAAGGAAATACAAGCTTCAGGGGGAAGAAAAGCTGTCAAAAACTGGACACAGGATAGATAAAAGATGCTTTTTTTAAAAAGACGTTTTAAAAATAATTACTAGGTGAAATATTCCAGATATAAAAATATTTGCCAGATAGTTAACCTCTAATTTGAGTCAAAGTATTATACTGTAAAATTGTAGAGTTGGAAGGAATACCAAGGGTCATCTAGTCTAACCCCTGAGAGTTGAGGGAACTCCTAGCATTGGAAGGAGAAGGGGGCATTCCATTGAACAAGAGTAAATCCTTCCACAAATGGAATGCATTACTTGATATACCATCCTTAGAAAACGTCAGAATTGGTAGGTATTTAAATGTTAACTATTACTGCAAGTGTAATAATATAAATGTTAGCTTTCATGCATTCTGAATGTTCTTAAAATTACTGACTCTACTTTAAAAAAAACCACGAGATAAAGGTTGCTGTTAAAACACTGCTGTGTAAGATAGTAAAGAAAGGTAAAGGGACCCCTGACCATTAGGTCGTCGTGGATGACTCTAGGGTTGCGGCGCTCATCTCGCTTTACTGGCAGAGGGAGCTGGCATACAGCTTCCACGTCATGTGGCCAGCATGACAGAGCCACTTCTGGCAAGCCAGAGCTGTGCACGGAAACGCCATTTACCTTCCCAGTGTAGCGGTACCTATTTATCTACTTGCACTTTGATGTGCTTTCGAACTGCTAGGTTGGCAGGAGCTCACCCTGTCGTGGGGATTCGAACCTTCTGATCGGCAAGCCCTAGGCTCTGTGGTTTAACCCACAGCGTCACCCGTGTCCCTTCTACATAAGATAGTATATGCTCTAAAAAAGCACCTGGGTCAATTGACGACTACAGCTTAATCCCAAATGAAAACTAATCCTACAGAACACTGTTAGAATCATTGTGTTACTTTTTGCTCAGGCCTTAGAAGCCAACTGAGTCCTGGGCTGTACATTCAACAAGTATACAATCTTTGCTCCTGTACACAGAAATAGTTGAGCTGCCCGCTCATTCAGTTATTCAAACATAACATTTAACAAGTGCACAAGGCAGCATACTCAGGTTTGCTGCCAGCTAAAGGAAACTATTTCAACAACACTTATTAAACGAGTCATTGAAGCAATTCCCTTTTACTGGCAACAAGGCAAGACATGCTGGGTCTGCTTTACTTCCTAAAACAGTTTCCCACCAAGGTTTACAATCAATGGAATGAGCTGTGACTGAAAGAGGAATGTTAAGTTTGTTCATTTTGGCCTCTGTTATTCTTAGAGAAGGTATTGTTTAATTTGATGTAGACATTCACATCACAACTCCATACATGTTTACTCACTAGTAAGTCCTAGTGAGTTCAATGAGACTTACTTCTAGGTAGGTCTGTATACAGGTATCCATAAATGTATTGAATGTTTATATATGAAATAAATGGGGGTTGGGAGGGATCAAAATCTAAGCCACTTAAAAGATTTCAGCTGAACTTTTTCGAACCTGCAGCACCTGCTTTAGTCTTGAAGGCATTGTACAGTACTGATATAATTTAATAAGCATGGTTGCACTCTTCTTATAACAAAAGGGGAATCCTGTTTGTGCAATGGGGCTTCCCACCCCTCCTCCAACTTTAGCATACTGCCCCCCCAAGCTTTTCTTGAGTTTGGGGGAATACTCAGGAAAGATCTGGGCTGCAGCACCATGGGTGGGGAAAGCTGCTGCTTCCTGAAGTGGGGCTAAATTACATTATTTTTTCATTACATTAAATTACTGCATGCAGGGGAGTATCAAAAAGTTCATCAGTAACATCTCTTTATTTCACAATATTTAGCTTTTATACAGCACTTTAGAACCAAGGTAAGCAGAAGATAGAAATCACACTAATCCTATAGATCCCAATTCAAATTTCATTGTAATCTTGCATGCTTACATTTGCATTAACATGTTTTAAAAGTTATTTTTCTGTATGTTAGATTTCAGTTTTTTCAGCAAACCTAAGTCTGTGGTTGAGGCCAACTGAGCCAAGTCAGGGAAATGTAGTCAGGTAAGGAGAGGAGACCACAAGAAAACAGAGAAAAGACCATCAGCAGCATGTACAGGAGTAGAAGAAATCTGCTCTCCTCCCAATTCCATATTCCAGGAGTCATAAGAACATTAGAAGAGCCTGCTGCATGAGGCCCATGACCCATCCAGTTTAACATCCTGCTCTCACAGTGGCCAACCAGATAACTGCCACTGGCATTCAGAAGCACACTGCCACCAACAGTGGAGGCAAAAAGTATCTATCAGATTTAGTCAAGGTTAGTTTTCATGAATTTGTCTTATGCTCTTTTAAAGTCATCCACATTGGTGACCATCACTGACCCCAGTAGAGGTAATGTCCATAGTTTGACTATGTATTACATTTATTATTCTCTATCCACTTTCCCTATGCCATGCATAATTTTACACACTGCTGCTCCAACCAAACCCTTGATCATTTTGGTTGGCCTTTTCTGAAGCTTTTCCAAATGTACAATATCCAGTTTGTGATGAGGCAGCTAGAACTGTACACAGTATTCCAAACAGTCACACAGTAGGTTTGCATAACAGCATTGTTATACTGGCAGTTTTATTTTCAATTCCTTTCCTATGATTCCTAGTGTGGAATTTGCCATTTTTTACATCTGCTGCACACTGGGTGAACATCTTCATAAAGTTATCTACTCCAACCCCAAGGTCCTGTCCAGAGTCAATATGATTTCAGATCCCATGAGCATATATGTGAAATTAAGGGGTTGTGGGTTTTTTAGTTCAGATATGTATCACTTTACACTTGTTTATAATGAATTGCATTTCCCATTTTACCACCAATTCCCTGAGTTTGGAGCTCTCCACGATCTTTATTTTTGTTTTAGTGACCCTAAAATTGTTTTAGTGACAATTCAGTAGCATCAGCAAACTTGGCTACCACACTGCTTACTCCAACTCTACAATATTTATGACTAAATTAAAAAGCACTGATCCTTCAAGGGTTTGCTTTGGTATATATGTGAAAGTATATAGTCCTCGGGGATGCGGGTGGCACTGTGGGTTAAACCACAGAGCCTAGGGCTTGCTGATCAGAAGGTTGGTGGTTCAAATCCCCATGACGGGGTGAGCTCCCATTGCTCAGTCCCAGCTCCTGCCAACCTAGCAGTTCGAAGCATGTCAAAGTTCAAAAAGATACAGTGGTGCCTCGCTTAACAAACAATTTTTCACAGACAAAATTTTCGCTTAAAGGAAGGATTTTTCTAGCGGAGGTTGCCTCGCTAGACAAATTCATTTTACGAAAAATTCATCTAGCGAATCACGGTTTCCCATAGGAATGCATTGAAATTCAATTAATGTGTTCCTATGGGCAAAAAAAAATATCAAAAAAATTCAATGCATTCCTATGGGATTCGCTAGACAAATTTTTCGTTATAAGAATAGACCCGTGGAACGAATTAAATTCGTCTAGCGAGGCACCACTGTAAATAGGAGCTGCTCCGGCAGGAAGGTAAACGGCGTTTCCGTGCACTGCTCTGGTTCACCAGAAGCTGCTTAGTCATTCTGGCCACATGACCCGGAAGCTGTACGCCGGCTCCCTCTGCCAGTACTGCGAGATGAGCGCCGCAACCCCAGAGTTGTCCGTGACTGGGCCTAATGGTCAGGAATCCCTTTACCTTTACACAGTCCTCAGCACACACTTGTTATTTTTGTTACCACATAGTATAAAATGATGAGAAGCTAACAAGACTTTTATAGTTAGCTACCAAGAAATAGTAAAATGCTATTGATGCTCAACTTGTGTCCTACCTGTGTCTTCAATGAAATCCACACACTTCTCAACAAAGAGTGGTATAGGTTTTTCAGGTGTAACCAGATCCTGCAGGGGCATTCCAAAGTAATTACTTTCCCAATTTCTACGAGTTGGTGGATTAAATGTCTTGGTTTTCTTTTTTTGCTACAACAAAACAACAGCATTCTTAGCCAAGTATTTCACTAATTAAAGTAAAAATTTAATAATATCTACATAAAATCATACTTGTAACAAAGGAATCTTAGTAACAGAATTAATTTTGAATATATTAATTTATAATGTATTCAATAAAAAGAGCAAACAAGCTTTTCAACATTGTTAAAATCTTTCTGCACTCAAATTCATACAAGATGATGAAAAGCTAAGCAACATATGGGAGGCTATCTTTGATTGTGCTGTTTTATGAAATTGCTTTTTTTAAGTTCCTTTGTAATATATGGAATATTACTTAGGTATATATATATGAAAAGCATGGTAATTTTCTATATTATGGTAAGTAATGTAAGTATTTTTTTAATAACAATAAAACAATAAAGGGTAAATGAAATGTCCAAGAGTAGGCAGAAATGCCCCCACCCCTAGCTGCAGACACCTCATGACTGACTTATCTAAGTTGCTGGGCAACCTAGCAGGTAACACTGGGTAGAAAAGGGCTCAATCTCAGATTACAGCATTCATTGTTGAACAGCACAGGAGAATCTGTGGGAAACGTGGAAAAGACTATAGGAACAATCCTGTGAAAATGTGGAACACTTTGTGAAGAGCTCATTTGAAAGAAGCTGGACAACTTCCAAGACTTCTGGACTCAGAGAACTCTTGCAGGATTCTGTTGGCAACTGGACTTTGCACTTGCTACATGGACTTTGTTTCACTAAGGACTTTGTAAACTGGAACCATCTCTGGGCTCAGAGAGTGAGGACATCTTGTATGAGGTCTGATAGCTCCATTCAGAAGGGAAATACTTTAAACTGGTGAAGATTAACTATGGTTCCACCTTTTTTCTTTGCCACACTGTACAAAATAAAGTGCCCTCAAACAAATTAACAAAATGACGAGAGAATATTAAACTGTTTATAGTTAACCACAATGATAGCTATTTTAGAGAAAAAAACTATTTACAAAATTTCCTGCGTTCTCTATAATACAGTAAAGCAAGCTTTCCTTTAGAAATATTTGCACAAACATTTTTCCATTTTTGTGATTATTTTTTTAAAAGCTTCACTCTTTGAAATGATCAAACCTACTCATTTTGTTAATGTTGTAAGAAAGGGCATCACTCAATGTTACTGTTTGGTATAGGAACTGAAGGAGAACCATTTTGTTGTACTCATGTAGAAAGATCTGAGGCTCATAGATGTTGATGAGCCTATTGGTAGCTGCTGGGAGATTATCTCACATAGCTCAGAATGGCATTGCAGCAGGGACCACTAAACTCATATTTGACCTTTTTTGCATTTTGCTACACTGTGTGTCAAAAAGATTTGCATAAACAATTTATTAAAGTACTGTACAAGGCAGAAGTCAGGAAAGTTATTAATGATATGCCCGGATTTCCTCCTAATTTTTACTCATTCAAATAACCTCCTCAGTAAATCATTTGCAAACCAACTGCCCTCTCCCTTTCCAGCCCTGGGAGGAGCGCGGGGAGCATTTGCGTGACACACTACATCTGAGTGTTTGCCTGCACTATATAGACTTTTAGAATTATTACTCTAAACAATATTTGATCTTTTTAAAACTGCTTTTCCATGCACAGGAAATATTAGAAAAACCAGAACTAATCCCCACAAAAGTCCTTCGGGGCCAATATTTTTTTCAAAACTAACCATACAAGCTATTAAAACATGTAGAAAGCTAGCAAAACGTTTTATCTGCAATGCACACTTTTATTCAGTAAAGTTCTTCAACTGCTTGTGTCAAATAATTATCTGAAGAGACAGCTAAATAGTGTCATAGGCAGGTTTTGATGCAGGGGCTCCTCCCTGCACAGTACTCTTTTCATACAACACTCTTTCCAAAAGTGCAATCACAGAAGTTTCACAAGTTGATTGCCCAAAGATTGCACAACAACCTACTATGGCCAATGAAAATATACATCTATATAACAACACTGTATCCTGGTGATGTATAAGACTCACAGCTGGCCACTGCCAGGACAACACAACACTGGACTAGATCTGATCTAACACAGCACAAGACCATAAAGGAATATCTGATAATTTCCAAATAACTGTATTACAATTTAAAGGAACAATTTCTCCTCCCACCCTTTAAACATTCAACATACAAAGTTCACAAAACAGTTATTTCAAATGTTGACCTCAATGACATCTGAAACACTACATATTTATTATCTTTACAATGGTCAGTAATAAAACACTGAATATGCTAAACCTGCTGTGCACTGAATACATGCCGCTTTCTAATTAAAAAGCAAATCAAAAACCTGAGCCCAACAACAGCAGTGCATTCAGCATTAAGAGAAAGCAGAATTATTCCTACATGCTGCAATAGTTTTTCTACCTTACCAATAGGAGTAACATTATCCTAGTCACTAAAATATGCCATTCTGAATAGCCTTCTATATAAATTTGTCAAATCTAACCAGAAATATAGCTGACATTCCTGGAAAGATTCTGCAATATGAAACAAAGGCATTGGGTCGTAACCAACACTGCATGAGCTGAAAAGATCTCTCCCCCCCCCTATACCTCTGAAAAGCTTCTTCGGGCATCATGGGGATCTACCAAACAAAGCACTCTGAATCATCCAAGGAAGAGAAGGGAAATCACCCCAAATCAGACTGAGGAATCTTGTGTTCCTTTGATGCAAGATCCCTCCATCCAATTTTCCTTGGGGCCTTTTCCCAGCCAGACAATGCAATCAACATTTGATAAGGCCAACTTGCACAACTCCAAAAACAACTTAATGCATCGTTAAAATAAAAGAGTAAGTTTAAAAAATGTCTTACTTTTTTGTCTTCTTTTACTTTCTGAGTTTTCTTCTTCAACTTTTTGTCATCTAACTCTTGATCTGATGTAATAGCAGGGTTATCAATGCCTCCTTTCCAGGTTTCCACTGGGGACAGAAGGGGATCTTCTTCACTGCCACGATGTCTTCCTTTTCTTTTAGTTTTAGACGTTGTAAAAGCTTCATCATCACTTGCATCTGAATGTGCTCTCCTATAATAAGATTTGGCTTTGATGAACAGTGTTTTAGATTTGTATTTGTATTTTGAAGGTCTTCTTTCGCTATGGGTCTTTGACATTCTGTCAGGAAATCCATTTTCTTCATCTCCTTGGGCATTATTTATAGTAAATGAGTTTCGAATTTTAATCATGCGATTCTGACTATCATCTGGAATTGCGTAGATATCATCAGTAACACCTCTGTGCTTGAAAATGGTGTCTATAGGTTCTGCATAATTATCAGACTGATCTAGATCATCAGATGGTGCCAGAGTTGTTCTAGTTTTTCTTGGTTTGCCAATACCTGCCTCAATAGTTTTTAACAGGTTTGGATCTAGTTTTTTCACATTGGGCTTGAGCGCAACTGGTTTTGGCTTTATTGGAGGAGGCACTTTATGGTTGCGTTCATGATCGTGACAGTTAAGTGGTGTGCTATGAATAGGGTATTCATTACCTTCCAAATCGAATCGATCTTTTGGGATAAGCTGTACATCATCCCCCATAGGGCTGTAAGGAGGTGGGGCTTCAGTATCATCTTCTGAATCTGGATAGTAATTGTACGTAAGAGCACCTCCTCTGGGAGAATGCAGGAAAACGTCCTCACTTGTATGTGTTGCTTCTCTTGTACTATCAGACATATAAGAATTTTCAATCATGTTTTTCTTCTCTAAAACATCACTGAAGAACAATGTGAAAACCTCAGTCTGACGATGATATTGAGATAAAGAATACAGAGCTGTAAATTTAGCTGTAATCTCAGTAGCTATATGTTCACCTTCAGTCATTAATTCTTTGATAGCCTCAATCTCAAAAAAGTCTGCCTGACTATCAGTAACAGCCACCAATTGGACAGGAATAGTATCTTGTACTTCTGAAAGAAATGCTCGAAGCATTCCCATAGATGCCTTCCGTTTAGCGGAGTAAACTAGTATATACCCATGAACAAGTTCATCTTTTCTTACACCGATTGAAGAATGATATGATAATATTGTTATCTGTATTCGCCTCCGTTTTTCACCTATAATTTTATCCAGCATGAGGGAATTATTCTGGCCAGCCTGAGCAGCACTACAAGAATGAGAGTCAAGAAAGGGTGAAAGAATAAGATCTACACTGAATGGATCTCCACACATGGCACACATGACAATTCTCAAATCAGCTTCCGAAAGGTCTTTAATTGTAGGAACAGGACTCACAACATCAAAATTGTGTTTAACTGCTTCCAGAACTCCCCGCAAAGCTTGTTTTATTTGAGCCTCATTAAATTTACGTGGGTAAGTACCAGCAGGCACATCTATAAAAGGACACTGCAACTTGTTTGCCAATTGCTGTCCTTGGTGTCTCAGAATCGGCAAGTGCTTGCTAGCACTGTCTCTTTGATTAGCCAGTATTAATGTAAATGGAAGACTGGCCATATATTTGTCTCTTCTTATCTGAGATGCTTCGGTCCTGATTTTAGCAATCGACTCTCCAATAAAAGTGAGTGATTCAATTGAATTAAACACACAGAAACATCCATGTGGTTTGAAGGCAGAAGTCCATAAGTGACTTAGAAGATAAGGTGATTTTGCATCAACTGGCCTAAGATCAAGTTCATATATCTTTCCATCTAAGGCATACTCGTCATCCGTTGATTGAGTCCGAATCTCATTTGCCAGCTCTTGCGCCAGACCATCTTTACCCAAAATGAAAATATTAACTTTATCAATATTGGCACTATCGTGATATAAATTTAAGCGGCCATGGTCCAATTGCAAGAGACTTCTGGCAAGCAGCTGTTCTACTTTAATGTCCATACAGTTTTGGCCACTGAGACAGGTTTCTTTAGTGGGATGATACACAAACCCTATGTGTTTTAATAGAAGAGATTCTCTATCAGGTGCAAGTTTCTGTAAAGCTTTGTATCTAGGCTCTTCACTCAGAACTGCGTGAATTTCACTCATTTTATCAGAACTAGGTGTTGCATTCAAATCCAGGTCATAAAACAGTTCTGAATGCTCAAAAAGCATTTCCTGAAATTCCTCTTTGGCTTTTTCAACAATTTCCCGTTGATGTCTACTATATACTTCTCTACTATCTGCCTCTGTAATATATTTAAAAGCTTCATCCTCCATTACAAAACACATAACTTCTTCCCAGGGTTGCCCAGGAGAAATGAACTGTATTTTTTCAAGTGTTTTTTTGAACTTCTCCTTCATTTCAACTCTCCTTTTTTCTGATATTAGATGCTGCACGTGGTTTTGATAGACTTTTTCCGCTTCTAGCGTGCTCAAAAGGTCAAATGGAATTCTCCTGTCATTCACTTTATCTATGTGATCAGTTTCATCCCAGGGTGTTTTCTCCAGCACCACAAAACATAGTTGGAAATCTGCCCTTTTTTCCATTAATTTCAAAGCTTCAGACCAGCTCAAATGCTCAATCTCTTCAAGATTTGACAGAAGTGTGTTAAAAGCTCTTGGTAATGTATTAATGTATTCATCTCTTCTTTTTCTTATATGCTCTTGCTTAAGCTGCTCTATGTGTTTTGAAAATGTATTTTTGGCCTTTTTTGTTCCCTCTAAATTAATGTATTCTTCATAATCTGGGTGATTTTTCAGTTTATTACTAACAGTTTTCCAAGTGGCATGATAGTCTCTCACAGTCTGAACAAGTTTCTCAAATTTATCCGTTGAAGTCACAACAAGTTGCCTCTGTGTTTTATAGGCATCCAGATAGGGAATTATTTTAGGCTTACCCCGGGTTTTATCCATCATTTGTACCAGTGCAGTAAAACACGTCTCTACGTTGACATTGAATCTTGCTGATGTTTCTACTACCAGAAGGTTCTTCTTATTTGAAGCAAATGCCTGAACCTCTCGTAAATAGTGTTCCACACATTCATCACATTTAGTTGCTGCTATTATTACAGGCTTTTTAGATTTTGATAGCTGAACATAGAGGTTATTCACAAATTTAAGTTGGTCATCAAACTTCCTATTGCATCCTTGACTTACATCAATGCATAATAAAAATCCATCAATGTTCAACTTTCCTTCAGGCATTTGCTTTTGCTCAAAGTCTTGCTCCAATCCAAGCTGATCTGTGCAAATATACATAAGTTTCTCTGCTGACTGCAATTTGGTTGCAGCTGCACGCTTTATATATGGTTGTAAGTTCGTACTCCGATGAGGCAGAAAAGTCTGATCATCAATGAACTCAGTCTGTTCAATAACATGAATCTTGCAATCTATTCCATCCTCTCCACATTGTATTACGTCACCCCAGTACAAAAAGTGATCATTATTAACAACTCGTCCACCAAAGTCAATTGTGCTAAGCACAGAGGTATGTTCGGGGTAATATTCATCTGCTTCTGAACGCACAAATCTATTGCACAAACACGATTTCCCAACTCCACAGTTCCCCTTATCCTTTTCAGTCCCCGAAAGTCCAATCACACTAATAGCATAGGAAGGGGGACGAGGCTCTTTGTTCTTTGCCATCATAGTGTTCTTCTCATCCTTCTGTAGTTACCAACACAACCAGCTGTAGTGTTCATTCTTAAAAGTGCTTCTACGCACTAAAAAATTATCTCCAATTTTTAAAGGTATTTTCAGTTCTTCTTGGATTCTCATGCTTGCAATAAACTTATATGTTCAAATGAAGTGGTCCATATTTCTGAAAGGGAAAGAAGAAACACTCTGTCAATTACTGTTACCTATAGGTCTGCTTTCAATGTTTCAATAAATTCAAACACACACACCTGATGCTTTTAAGTAAGTAAAGGTAAAGGGCCCCCTGACCATTAGGTCCAGTCGTGACCGACTCTGGGGTTGCGGCGCTCATCTCGTGCTATTGGCCGAGAGAGCCGGCGTACAGCTTCCAGGTCATGTGGCCAGCATGACGAAGCTGCTTCTGGCGAACCAGAGCAGTGCACGGAAACGCCGTTTACCTTCCCGCTTGGAGTGGTACCTATTTATCTACTTGCACTTTGACGTGCTTTCGAACTGCTAGGTTGGCAGGAGCTGGGACCGAGCAATGGGAGCTCACCCCGTCGCAGAGATTCAAACCGCTGACCT
Source organism: Zootoca vivipara (assembly GCF_965207765.1). Taxonomy (NCBI): domain Eukaryota; kingdom Metazoa; phylum Chordata; class Lepidosauria; order Squamata; family Lacertidae; genus Zootoca; species Zootoca vivipara. Next base: position 100,667,997 of record NC_142582.1, on the reverse strand, counting down.
TCTGATCAGCAAGCCCTAGGCTCCGTGGTTTAAGCCACAGCGCCACCTGCGTCCCACTTTAAGTTAGAATAAAAAAATGCGTACAACTGTATGTAGTTCACATGTCCACAGTTAAATGCACCTTACATGCATTTAGTGCTCTTATTTTAAGCACATTTACATGAAAAATGTGTTCCATAAATAACAGATTATTAAAAGGGTCAGATGTTTATGGAATGAAGAGGCTAATATTGATAATGATATCCACTACCTCAGTGTGTATATTCATCTAAGTGGTAATTGTTTCCACATACTGGCCACAAACCACAACCTGTGTTTACATAGGGCCCTCTTGTCAACAATGGAAAATGTTCTCTCCATTTCCAGAATGAAATCTAGGGAGCTCTGCTGTTCCTTGAACTGCTTCTCCCAACTATATTTAAGGTGATATTCAGATTGTCAGCCTTTTCTCCATAAATTCAGAAGATATTACAATTTTCTGTAAATAGAACTTCTCGATAAATGTTTCCTCTTTCCTGCTCCTCTACCTTTAAAAGAAAAGTCAACTAATATACAATGTATAGAATAGTTAATATATAGGATTATCTGAATTAGCAATAAATACTTTCCATATCACTGAAAATAATTACAAGGAAGTATTTATAACAGCACAGAGCAGAAATTTTTAAAACTATTGTACTGTAGACCACTGTTCTAGTTTGCTTGCTCTTACTAATCATAGAACCTACGTAATGGCACTTAAGTAGACGACTATTCCAAGCTTCTTCCTAATTAAAATCCAGGCTCCTCTGCATTCTGATGCAGCTGTACTGCACTCTAAATGCAAAAGAATGAACACAAAGGGGGTGAAATTATTCTAAGCAGAGGTAAGGTACTGTTAGTGGCAGAGAAAAGGGACAAATCTGAGAAGTTTTAGCATTCAAAACATTACTAATCAATGTAAAGGTAAAGGTAAAGGGACCCCTGACCATTAGGTCCAGTCGTGACCAACTCTGGGGTTGCATCGCTCATCTTGCTCTATTGGCCGAGGGAGCCGGCGTACAGCTTCCAGGTCGTGTGGCCAGCATGACAAAGCCACTTCTGGCGAACCAGAGCAGTGCACAGAAACGGCGTTTACCTTCCCGCTGTATTACCTATTTATCTACTTGCACTTTGACATGCTTTCGAACTGCTAGGTGGGCAGGAGTTGGGTATTCATAGAATCATAGAGTTGGAAGAGACCACAAGGGCCATCCAATCCAACCCCCTGCCAAGCAGGAAACACCATCAAAGCATTCTTGACATATGCCTGTCAAGCCTCTGCTTAAAGACCTCCAAAGAAGGAGACTCCACCACACTCCTTGGCAGCAAATTCCACTGTCGAACAGGGTGGATAAAAATCAATGATTTTTTAAAAAAAAAATCGGATTTTTTTTTTATTTAAATTGGATTTTTTAAAATAAAATGCTTTTTGAGGAAAATATATTACCATCCAAAGGTTATTCCATCATGAAATAAAGATTAGTTTTTTAATTATGTAGAATAAGGTTGTATATGTTTAAATTTTGGGGTAAATAAATTCCATTAATCCATTCACAATGACATGCTCTTCCAGAGGTTTTTGTAAGATTATTGGGCAGTTTCTCTGCCTACAAGATATTATCACAGATGCTTGGCTTACTTTTGCAGTTCTCAAAACTGAATTTGACTCAACAGAGATCACATGCCTCTTCTTCACAGCAAAAATGTTATAACATGAACAGAGTTGAGAAAAAGACCTTAATCCTATTGTTCTACAAACCTATGAATACAGAAACAACCCCTTCAGTGCTAAGTTTCAAGAAGTTCAGTGAATAGAATAGAAACAATATTTTTCTGATTGTTTGTAGTGGACAGTATTTAAGTTTTTCATGTGTAGGCTGGGCTGACAGTCTAAATTTCTTAAAATATATATATATTGTTTTTGTTTAGCCAAATTAGTTAACAAGCATGGATGTTTGTTTAAGCAAATAACATATGCTGTAATGTTATCGTTTCAGTTGAATAAATCTATTTAAATTGTTATTATTAAGGTAATGATTATTTTTCTCCTTCCTAAGTACAACAGTAAAGTTGTCCAAATATGAATGATTAACCTATTAAACTGGGGATAAAAAAACTAATATGAAAAGTTGTTATTCTAAAAATCTTCATCTATTTGCATATTAAAGTTATACCAGCAAGAATTAAGTCTTTATGTAGAAAACTATGATTTAAATCAAGCCTTACTGACTAGTGATTTAAATCGTGACTTAAATCAGTTTGATTTAAATCAGATCTACCCTGCTGTCGAACAGCTCTTACTGTCAGGAAGTTCTTCCTAATGTTTAGGTGGAATCTTCTTTCTTGTAGTTTGAATCCATTGCTCCGTGTCCACTTCCCTGGAGCCACAGAAAACAACCTTTCTCCCTCCTCTAGAACCACCGACCTTCTGATCGGCAAGCCCAAGGCTCTGTGGTCCCTGCCCGCGTCCCTACTATTCAATGTAGATTCCTATAATACAGCCATAGCATTGAAGGATGAATGAGAGACTGAAGGACAGCGACTGCTCCACAAGGCAGCTGCAAAGAGAGCCACTCTTCAACTTTTACTGACCCTGCTGAGGGCCAACTAGCTCATGATTTTATTATAATGCACCAGAGATAAGAGAATGAATGAACAACCAAGCACTGCTTATGTGGGTCCAATGGACCCCAGTTCCCATGATCAAGATTCCATCTACACGACACTCCAACTGGAGTGAGGAATGGGAGGCACACCTTGCATATTCTTCTTTTCCCCTAGAGTCCTCTATCTCCTGAAAATCTGCTCTGGGAGGTTTGGAGACCCTCCAGAAATGTGTGAGGGGTGGTGCCAGTGTGTCGAGGCGGGGGAGGGCTACTGGTCCCTTCCATTTGCAAAGGCCAAGCCTGAATCCAACCCTCTATGCTTAGCAGCTTTGAGCTACCTTAGAAGTAGGAAAGCAGGACAGAAATGTTGGAAATAGAATCTTCATGTGTGACTTTTAAATTATTTAAAAAATGCTGAGTATCCACATACAATAGGATCCAGAAAAGTACACGCAGAGCTCTTCCAACCCTTTCCCTGCTGTAGACTCCCATGTTTCACAGGCATCTGAATTTAAGAATCAGTGGACCCTCTGGACAGAACATGAGAGGCTGCAGTGGAAGGAAGGGAATCAGCAGAATTCAAGAGTCCCCTTGTAAAGTAGAAATACATTTCTGATCACACATGGTACCTCAGGGTCCAACCCAAGGAGTTTTTTGTTTTTTTAAAAAAATTAATTTAGTACATGTGTTAATTACTAATAGTGGACATAAGCAAAGATAAGCCATAAGATTGAAACACCAAATTGGGGTTTTAATTTGGTAACCTGACTCCAGTAATATACCTATGCATATATGCCACAAACAAAAACTTAGAGCAAGTCTCTAATTGACTGAGAGCATATACCCATCAAAACCAATGTCCTAAATTGTAAATACTGTATTATGCCTGCAATACCATAAAGCTAGAGTCAAGAATTCAATATGTATCTCGAGTTTTCTTTAATTTCAATATGTATCTCGAGTTTTCTTTAATTTAAATTCCCACTGCCAAGGCAGGAAAATATTGCTCAGTTTAAAAACCAGTTTGCCTTGGTGGCTGCATAAACCACTGCACAGAAAACATACACTAATGAATACTTAGTGCTCATCTGCACAAACGTGTAACTTCTTTTGATTGGGGCCTTTATCTGACCCACATTTTAGTTCATTCCCTCCTCTCCTAAAATACACTGAGTCACTGGCATAATAATAGTTTACAATCAACACTATCCTTTGTATTAATGAAATACATGGTTAATTTTAATCTAGTGCCTCAGCAGTTGTCTACTGGGGTATTCAAATGATTTTTTTTCCTTCTGAAACAAATATTTGGAGAACAATTACTGTTCTGCTTGAATTTACATTTGAAATAATTTTTTCTAGAGAAACTTGCTTGATGTTGTGTTTTCATGGTTCAGAGACTAATTGCCATATTTGTAGTGAGGAAGGACAGATGTAGTCTCCTGCATGACAGATGGCCTGGTGACCATGGAGGGCTGTTTTGTCTTCCTCTGTAGAATGGAGTGTTTTTACTGAAACATATTTCTCAGCCTCTAGCAAGGCATAATTTACTCATTCCTGCTTTCCTGTTGTGGCACACAATCTGGATTATGTTGGTTAATCTGCTCAGAATATCTGAAAGCATTCCAGTCTGGCACAGTTGTGATATGCAGTTTTCTTTTTAACCCTCTGACCTTGAAAGCTTAAGGGATGCTCCATATATACCACCCCAAACTTGGTAACATAAAAATGCAAATGTCCTTTAACTACCACACATGATTTGCTCCTTTAGCAAGCATCCTCTTTGGCCAGTCTAGTGTGACGCAGCTGCTACTCACTTTCAATTCTCAATTTGTTTGGGCCTTGCCCCCTAGACACAGGTTGTGGGAAGAGCCCAGAGGCACTGGGCATAAAGAAGAAGCAGTAGTTGTAGCTGCCTCACATCCAGTACTGTAAAGAAGCAAGCTGGGACACACAACCACCACACATTTCCTTATTATTAATCAGAAGAACCGACACTCAAGTAGTCAGTGGCAGCTGTCTAACATAGTGTTCTATTTACAGCACAGGGTACAACTAAATCTGCAACTCATGTCCTTATTTTTTATATCTCAAGGACAAGGCCCAGAAGAACTGAGAATAAGGAAGTGAGTGCCAGCTGAATCTGCCTCACCATTACTGCTAGGCTCCTGAGGAAGTACCAGGTAGTTAGAGATGGCTGCCCTTGCTACTTGCCAACACCAGTCCCCTGTGCTGTTTGCCAATGCTATTGGTCACCACCCATCACGATTCTGCCTAACCAAGATCCAGGGGAGACTTTCTTGGAGGAAGAGACATGGAACTCCATGGAGAAATACAGCCCTAGCTAAAAGGACCAGTGGTCAGGGATGATGGGAGTTGTAGTCCCAAAACATCTGGAGGGCTGAATTTGCCTATGCCTGGACTAGGATGAGCCCCAAATAGTCATAAGAGAGCCCCAAATTTCAAGTACTATGGACATCTCTCCTGACTACATCCAAATCCTGCCTTTGATTCTCCACCACGAGCTGAAAAGCAAAGTCAGAAGTGGACCCAATGGGAGGTCCAGAAAGGAGGGAAAGTGTCATATTAGTGCCACATTAGCTCTTTGGAGAAAAGATGGTATATACATGTATGTATGTATGTATGTATGTATGTATGTATGTATGTATAAATAACTATAATCATCTCCATCTCTCCTACATTCTTCCTAGTATAATAAGTTCTGAGCAAGCTCCATCTCCCCCTCTTGTTCTACTCCAGCACCAGGTGCTGGTCACAGACATCACACCATTGGTGCCCATCTACTCCAATAGTGAGGGGAATGTTCTAGAGACCCTACTAGGGAACCTTGCCCAAGACACTATCAAACCAGGTGCTGAATATCAACCATAAAAATGGGGCTGGTGAAGGAGTGGGTCTCCTCTCATAGGCTACTGAGTTTCTAACCTTCAAAATGTTTTTCTAGCCTGTTTTTTACTCATAAGAAGGATTTGGCAAACACGTAAGAAAACCACAAGTTTAAGGACTGGGGCGGTGGTGGCATATCACCCAGCAAAGAATAGTCTGATATCTTGGTTTGACTAAGTACAGTTAAAATAAACAGTAATTTCATACATAACAGGAAACTTTAGATGAAATCAATTCTGAATAAAAGCTGAAGTTTTTGCCCTCTTTCTCTTATGCTGAGAGAGAAGGAATGTGACTCCAAGACTCACCATGGCTCATTTGTGATAATTTAAAACATGATGTAGATGCTTGGCTGGTTTAGATTTCAATTTATTTTATAACATTTTGGGGTTTTTTGCTGCAGCAAAAAAAACTCAAACAATGTGGCTTTCACCAGTGCAGACAATGAGACTACTTGTGACCACAAGAGGGCACTTTTGCAAAAACCAAAAAACACCAAAGCATATCCTTCAGGAGGCACTATTACAGCATGTAAAGGCAGCTTTGGGGACAAGAAAGACAGGCATATAATCAACATGTCAAGCAGCACACTGGTACCTGAAAATGTGTTGGAGACTATTCTCTTGTGAGATATAGGTACAGAAATAGAAAGAAGTTATGAAGGAGTTCATATTCCAGCATGAGTAATCAGTAGAATGATGTTTGAAGAAAGCAGAGATCTAGGTGAGGCAAAAAGAGGGCAAGTCAGTAGTTAAGCTCCAAGACTGGGCATCTTGAGTGAGTAATATGCAACAGGGATACAAAACAAAAAGTATGTAGTCTAAACCATAAATCAATCACTTTTAAAACAGGTAACAATTCTGCTTTTTCTGAATGAAAAGCAACCATCATTTGAATCAACACCCATTACTGTTTCCTACCAACTGTTATGCCTGCTCCTGACTGATATTTGCCACCAAATGTGCTATTTACTCTCAACAGCACCTTCAGGGGCAAAAGTCAGTTGGGAAGAAGGCGATTTCAGCAGAAATCCATCACAGGGGCCCTGTTCCAGATCAGGATTATGGCACTGGTATGCTCCAGTATTAGACACGGCTTTTTAAGTGTGATTAGCATAAATTTTGGCCCTGTGATATAAGACCAGGGCAACAGAAATTAGAATGGTCACTCAGGCAGGACTGGCCAGATATGGCATGATCTAATAATGTGGGTTATTCTAGTTTTGTTTTTTATTCTATCCAGTTTGCAGTGGTTTCTTCTGGTACCCCAAAAGGCAACTCTTATATTCTTGTGTGGGGAAATGGAAAGGAATCATTTACCAAGTTCGCCAACTTGGTATTCTACAATATTTTATTAGTATATCATGTTAAATGGCAAAAAGCATTGTTTATGCAATGTTAGGTCTACTAGTTTTTTAAAAAAAAATCAAAAGCTCTTAGTTACATGTACATAAAATCATGCAAGAAGACTAATACTTTCTATTCTATTCTATTATCTTCTTGGCTGCAATGTCACACATTTAAACAATCCTCAAATGTTTGCTGGTCTTTGGTCTAAACCTGTTGGGCTGGGGGACGACTGACAAAACTTCCCTGGAAGTTCATTCCATAACCTGATCACCATAACTCAAAAGGTCTTGTCCATAGTAGCTTCCCACCTACTCTCTAGCATGGGTGGCACCCAGAACAAGACCTTGGATGAAGATATGAGCATTCAGGAAGATTCAACACCAGTCCTGACTTACATACAGAAACCAACTGGAAATGACGTTTGAGCACTTCTCTTATGTTCCCAAAACAGCAGGTAGCAGTTATTTTGGATAAAATTTAATTTTTGAATACGTTTCAACAACCCCAACCCAAAGTACATTGCAATAATCAAAACATTATCAAGACATGAGTGACAATGGCAAATCTGTAACCTTCCAGAAGAGAATGCAGCTAACATACCATTGGAAGTTAGTGAAAAGCCAGTTCTGGTCATGTATATCAACTATGCATCCTAGAACAGAGCTTGATCTAGGAGTATTCCTAGATATTTAACTGATTGTTAAAAGCGAGTGTTTATCTAATCCAGAAAAGGACATGAACTCCAGAGTCAACAGACCTCCCACATCAACATTATATCCAACTTCTCTGGACTGAGTTTCAGTTTATTCACCCACATCCAGTTCAATAGTGCCCTCAGACATCAGATTAGAACAATTACTCCACCTGGACTAGGTGAAAAGGTGTTATCCAAATACCAGTTATTAATGTCACTAGCTTTTAAACCCATAGTGTATCCAATGTTATGCGAGCAGAAGGGCAAGGTCATGAAACTGATCTTTCCCCGCCTCTTCTTCCCCCTGTAACCCCTGATCTGCCTCATCTGTAAATTTGGGAGGGGGCTACCAAACATTGTGGGCTGTTTTATAGGATTGCAGTGGGAGGCAGAATCATCTGATACCTGAAACCTAGTGAAAGCGGTGCAAGATTCGTCCACATGATTTAGGGCAGGATTGTCCCTCACCATATCATATCCCAAGGTGGGTTGAGTTTGCAGCTCTGCATTTATACAGTTAAAAGTTTCTCTGGTAGCCCTCTTTTTAACTATACATTTTGGAGAAACAGCTTGTGGATGAAAGGCTTGATTATCAATTGTTTCACCAACATTTTGTTGTCCATGCTATTGTATTTGGATCAACCTGGAATGTAACTTAGCTAGTTTGGTGAGAATGTCACTTTGCTCGTTAACAGAGATGTTACACTAGAATTTGTCGTCTTGGTTGCCAATGGAGTTTTATGGAAGCCACTTGTTAAATTTAAATAATTCCCAACTCTTGACATTCAAGGTCTCTAAAATAAGTCTCAGTTGTTAATACTGTGTATTAAGCATATAGGATGAGCATATGAGCACAATCATAGTTAGCAAGGTAGCAGCATCCACTGAGCACAGGCCAAAGGCTTTCCAAAGGCAAGTTTCCTTAGGAGCCTTTACTGATTGAATCCTCCTGAAAAAATGTTACTGAGTCCTCCTCCAAGATGACCTGCAGAATCTAAAGAAATTAATTGTCATAGATAATTCAGTCACTAATTATAAATTCCCTCCTTACCTTATGATATACTGCAAGTTGATGAGAGTTGCAACAATTATCTGAATATGATAGCTGCTGCAAAATTTGTTTTCTAATCAAACTCTAGCCATATTTCAAACTGACCATATAAAACTTAGGGCAACATCACCTTCACAAGAAAAGAAGTGTGATATATGAATATTAACTGCCCAGTTCCTTGGGGAGGTCAGAACCCCCAGAACTGCATGCAAGGGGAGGAGAGCAGGATCATTCCATCTACCAAGCTGTGATGTTGCTTGCACAGGCAGAACGACTGGAAGAGTGTGACACTGAATTCCACCCATAAATGTGAATTTATGCAAAGACCCCCATGAGCAAGAGAAAAACTTGTACATTAAAGCTGCACTCACACAACCAAAGCCCTGCTACCTGCCCCTTTGCTGCAGCTTTTCTCCTCACACAAGCTGCAAAACAGACCAGGAGGCCAGAGTTAACCAGAGCTTCCTGTTACATGAGTAGCAGGAATTATGGTTAATGGCTTCCAAAGAAGATTTATAAGCCAACTTTCTTGGTTTGTTTCACCAGTTGCACAAGGGGAGGAGCAAAGCAGCAGTGAGGGGCCAGTATTTAAGTGGCCCTACGGCAACCATGCTAGAAAGAAGCCAAGAATATAAATTGTTGAAATGATTGCATACTTCACTAACAATCTTTATCCTATGTGTTACTTACTGAGTAAAATAGGGAATAATTTCTTAGAATTTATCAATCAGGGTAACATTAATTGTTCACCAACACTGATTTTTTTTTAAAAAAAAATTAGATGCCACTAAATAAATCCTAGGTATAAGTTAGCAACCAGGTACAAAGACTCAGTTATACAGCTATTGCAAATATGATGCTTAATGAAGGCTAAGCAACTGGGAGGAAACTGCAGAAATGCATGATGTTTCACTTATCCTACTCTTCTGAAGAACATTTTTTCCCTACCAAGCTTAACCACAGTTAATCATTATGTATATCAGCAGCAATGTTAGCTGTGAAGACAACTAACCAGATTCCTTCTTAACCCAAGATGTAGATCTACATACTAAGACATTACTGTATGTTTTACTCAAACAGACTACAAATACTGACCGATCCATGTTAACTTTTTCAGGCATTAACATGATCAATAGGATAGTTCTGGTGTCATAAAATGCAGTTTGGGAAACAGGCATTTTGCATATATAAATATGCTGATGATTTTTGCATTGTATTAAATTTTTTGCTTTGTATTAAATAAAGTTTTATTGGCATAAGAGGAAGAATATGAATAGCTAGCCCCAGATTAAATCAGTCTCATTGAAATCAATGGTGTTTAAGTTTGTTATAACTAACTTGTCCCATTGATTTTAATAAAACTAAAACATGACTAACTTCCTCTGAATCAAACACTAAAATATTTAACCAGATAGCTTAATCAGAAGCTACTGTTTTATTCTAAGATGAATGACCCATATTTGAGCTGCTGGGTATTTCAAACATTCAGTTTTCAAATGAAACAACAACCATGTTCAAGCACGCAAACTCTGTATCAATAGACAAGGGCACACATGCAAGTCCCATCTCTAACAAACCCAACTGCATCAACTCTTAATGCTTAATTCTCTGCAGAGAAGCTGAATGAATTCTTTGCAACAGTCCTCACAGCAGAAGATGGAGGACAGATCTCTGTGCCTCAACTAACTTTTTATAGGAATGGAATCTGAAGAACTGAGGCCAAGGGTGGTGACAATATACATGTTCCTGGCCTTAATGTTAAATTACAAACTTACAAATCACCATGTCTGAATGGCATTCACCTTAAAGAACTCAAATGTGAAGCTGCTGATCTTCTAATGAAAGTATGTAACTTGTCCCCAAAATCAGCCTCCACACCAAAGGACTGAAGAGTGTATAATTTAACTCTTTTTTAAAAGAGGATGCAGAAAATTACAATCCAGGTATCTTAACATCTGTTCCAAGAAAAAAAATATGTAAAGCATAATTATAGTTACCAGGCATATCAAAGAACAAGTCATGCTAACGCAGAACTAGCATGGCTTCTGCAAGGAAAAGCTCTGCATCGGTTTTTAGAGTTCTATAGACAGAAGTGAGCCCATTGATACTGTGTACTTAAGACTTTCAAAAAGCTTTTGATAAAGCACCTCACCAAAGACTCCTAATAGAGGTGTTTAAGATTATGCGTGGTTCTAATACTAGAACCTGGGGCCATCCTATGAAACTGAATGTTGAAACATTCAAGACAGACCTAAGAAAATACTTCTTCACAGAAGCACTAGGGATTCACTCCAATGAGATTAAGTGATGGCCACCAATGTTGGCAGTTTTAAAAGATTAGACCAATTCATGGAGAACAGAGCTATCAATGATGACCATGGTCTACCTCCACGGTCAGAAGTGTTCCTTTGAATACTAATTGCTGGAAACTGAAAAATAGGGAGAGTGCTCTCTTGCTTGCAGACTTCCCATAGGGATCTGGTTGGCCACTATCAGAACAATATGCTGGGTTAGATGTGTCTTTGGTCTGATCCAACAGGGCTCTGTCTTAATCAAAATCTCCCGACATCAAAATATAGTTGTCAGGATTCTCTTGAAAGAAAGAATGCAATTTTTTAAAAGTTGTGGATATAGCCATAAAATCATCTAGGGCTTTTGCTTTTGATTCCCAGTTCCCTGTTTGAGTAGCTTGGGATTACAGTCTCCCCATCACCCCTGGTCGCAAAAACAAAAAAAAAACCCTTGATGGAAGCTGGTGTTCTTGGCTTCGCTGCATGCTGGGTCATGTAGTTTCGTTCCTCCTGTTTGCACAGCAATGAAGCATTCCCCCAGTGTTACATTGTGAATCCTTGCTCGTGACACCTATGGACAACACCATAACCCCACCAGCAATACAGCTGTGGCATTATACATATATTTTGTTTGTGCAAATTCAACTCAACAGCAGGACATCTGTTGTTCCTGCAAGAGTGGCAAGGAACCCTGTTGTTTTCCTTACTCCTCCGCCCCTCTACTAGGATCCCACCCACCCACCCAAAGGTCCATTCCAGCCTTTTTCTTCTCATCTCCAGGAAAGCTCTTTCCTCCAGCTGGAGAGGAGCTCTCTAGGCTCATACATGGAGGAGTGGGGGGGGGGAGGCAGCAGAGAGACTAACGAATGATATGACCCAGTGGGAACCCAGACCACCCATTGGCACTTCAAAAAGTGATGATGCCTCACAGCCAGAACAGGGAAAGGTGGGGAGTTAGTCACACAAATAAATCACCTGGTGAAAGATTTGACTGTAACACATTCCATTTCCTTAGTAATCAGCTGTGGCTGCCTTCCACTGTGCAAGCCCCCATCCCATCCCACCCCTAGAACTTGTGCTGGTTAAGAAGGTGACAGGGTGACAGAGCCAAACAGGCCCACTACAGAGCATACTGTGTTTGGGTCAAAAGCTGTAGAGCAGGTGACTTAACTTGCGACCCTTCTCTGTTTCTATTTGGTGTCCTACTATCACTGAGAGTTGGTAGGGGAATAGGAAGCAGGGAGAGGAAAGGTGCTGCGGGATGCAGACTCCCACCAAGATTTCTGATATGAGAAGCCCAAGGCTTACAGGTGTGACGGGCCTAAGTCAGAGAAGGGGAACCTGTCACCCTCCAGACATTGCTGGACTTCAGCTTTGATCAGTCCTGACCTTTGGTCATGTTGGCTTGGGTTGATCGGAGTCCTGCAGCATCTGAAAGGTGACAGGTTCCTAATCCCTGGTCTAAGCAGTATGTACACATTGAACATAATTGCCATCAAGCATAATAAAATGTCTATCATTAACAAATACATTCATGGGCCTTTGACCTAATCAAGTAGGGCTCTTCGTATTATCTTCCCTGTGTGGAGGTCTGTGGGCTTTTATTCACATTTGTTTAAATGCAAGAAGAATATCTGACACTATGAGGGAGCCTGGTAAAGCTCCTTATTCATGCAAGGCATTTAAGCAAGCCTAAAAAAAAAATCCTCACATATCTTGCCCATTTAACATGGAGGAAGAGCACCATGGGCAGCTGGAACACTGGGAGCAGGGTTTACATGCCCTTGCTCTCATACAGCATTCACCTATTGAGACAAATGTCTGAACACACCTAGTGTACAGACACAGTTTTTTACAGCAAGTACATGCAGAACACAGTCTGGGTTAACTAATGATGCAGAACACAGCCAGAGTTAACGAACTGCAGCAACTGTTGCAATTCATGAGCACATACTGTCATAGCACGGGTTGCGTCTGCTGCGGGTTGCATACTTTCAGGATATGAATGCGGCAGACCTGGAAGTGTTTACTTCCAGGTTACGCCACACATGCATGCGCAGAAGCGCTCTATTGGCGCTTTGCACGTGCACGGAAACGCCGCTCTGGATACGTACTTTTTGGGGTGAGAATGGCACCCTGGAACGGATCAAGTATTTATCCAGAGGTACCACAGTATATGACTAAATATGTTTGTACACAGTAATGTTGGGATCCAAAATGTCATTCCCAGGTCCATCAGTGCTAACCACTAGTGGTAATCTGCTGGCTGCTCATCCATTCTCTGAATACACTGCACAAGGTGAGACAGCCCCTTACTCTTTTCATAACTTTCCCCTGCAATGAAGGTAACTTGAAAGGAGAAGGATCCCATTTTGTGTATGGCATGAGAACCCAGCCTACCCTACTCCATGTGTTTTTGCAGACAGAGAGAATTTAGGAGGGGGTAGGTGCTGTGCTTAAACCACAGAGCCTAGGACTTGCTGATCAGAAGGTCGGCGGTTTGAATCCCTGTGACGGGGTGAGCTCCTGTTTCTTGGTCCCAGCTCCTGCCAATCTAGCAGTTCGAAAGCACATCAAAGCGCAAGTAGATAAATAGGTACCGCTCCAAGCGGGAAGGTAAACGGCGTTTCTGTGTGCTGCTCTGGTTCGCCAGAAATGGCTTTGTCATGCTGGCCACATGACCTGGAAGCTGTACGCCGGCTCCCTCGGCCAATACTGCAAGATGAGTGTCGCAACCCCAGAGTCGGTCACGACTGGACCTAATGGTCAGGGGTCCCTTTACCTTTACCTAGTCTCATCTTTCACTTCTCATCAGGCTTTGTATTTAAAAAACAACTCAAAGAAAATCCTCTGTTTGAGTTGCTCTTGCTGCTTCCAACCTTCCACCCAAGCCTAGCATGAATAATCATATCCTTCTTCACACTAAATATTGATGAAAGTTGGAAGTAGCAAGGAGAAAGTCTAACAACATGCTGGGAAGTAAAATCCTGGCAAGTCTACAATGCAGAATGCCCCAGAAAGACAAAATACTCAAGCTCACACATTGACTTGTGTGACCTCAACAGGTTACAGATTTCATTACTCAGTTTCTAAGCTTCAAAATATTTGTACAGCAGATTCACAGTGGAAAAGACTCAATCCTTTCCCAACTACTGATTCCATATCTAATGCAGGGAAACCAGGTCACTTAATCATGTGTGAGCCACACATGATTAATAGTGTTGTGCAAATATTATGGGAGCTTTCTTGCTTTTTTAAAAGTTTGAATCAACTCTTAAAATAAGGAGACCATATGTTTAAAGATGCTGAGAATTAGTATAGTTTTGAATGTTTTGCTTATAAGTAAAAAAAAATAAAAATCAACAAATGAATTATTGGGATTAAAAGTAACTTTTCAAAATAAATATTATCAGTTTCAATGACTATATATTGCCAATGTTAGTGTTTGAGCATATTGTCCTATAAAATATTCCATACAACACACTGTCAAAGTCCTTCCAACAAAATAAGTACAGTGGTACCTCATGTTGTGAACGGGATCCATTCCAGCGGCCTGTTCACAACATGAAAAGGCCGCAACATGAATTGCTTCATCTGCGCACATGTGTGACGCAATGTGGTGCTTCTGCGCATGTGCAAAGTGCGATTTAGTGCTTCTGCGCATCCGCGCAGGTCACAGATGCACCGAATCCGGAAGTAACCCGTTCCAGGACTTCCGGGTTCGGCACATCCGTAACCTGAAAAGACACAACATGAAGCGGACATATCCTGAGGTATGACTGTACTCCCTGCAGGAGAAATTTGTTGTATCATTTGATTTACTGTGGATATGTATACATTGTTGTCAAATATACAAAGAATCCAAGTAGTTATTTCCTTTTCCTTTCATAAAGTTAGGGTTGAAAGTAATTAAGGCAACCAGCTAAGTTATAAATATTAAACACCTCATATTACGAACACCAGCTAACTTAAATAATGCGCCAGCTCACTTGATAACATTAAAAAAAAATTGGTAAGCCTGACTATTTCAAACCTATCTTCTAATGAAACAGATATTAGAAGTGAACATGAACAGCAATGTTCCAAGATGTTTCATAAACCCATGACAAACTTTACTTATATCAGTGTTCCATAAAGTATACAGACCTCTTATAATACTATCAGAGAAGCAATGCAACAAATCCTTAGTAAATACACCAGAACAACTATATAAGAACTTTTTGATGAAGCTGTGTGTGTGTGTGTGTGTGTGTACATGTAAATGTATATATAAAACATGCACATGCTTAGAAAGTGAAATCTTATTACATTCCTTAAGATCATCATCTGTTAAAAAGTTGCACTAGACTATTAGCACTAGACTATAAATAAAGAACTCATCTAGAAATAACAATACTGTACAGTACTGAATCTTCAATACAGGTCTTTCGCTAAACTGTTCTGAAGCTAGTGGTTTATGGACTACAGAGTATATTATTACTGATTAAAATAGGCTCAGTGGGAGGAAAGATGTGATGAGTTATAAACAGAAAACAGAAACAAAAGAATTCAATAAAATTCCACAACCTGGAGATTGAATAAATTCTTGAAACACATTTAAGATGCTGAATGATGGTATTTGCACTACTCTACTAGAACTCGCAGAAGGAAAATCTTGTACAAAGGAAAATGCGTAAATGGTCTTAGCATTTGCAAACCAATCCACAAATGAAGGCTGAATACCTGGATTAAGTTTTAAATCATACTTATATATGTATGTATATGTAAAATCAACTATTTCCTCTAAAAATGTGAAATCTAATGTTGCACAAGTGGATCACTCATGCAGCAGCCTCTCCCCAACAGCCCCCCTGTCTTCAATCTGCTCCTCAATTCTGGAAGCGGATTTGATAGTGAGCAGAGGGCTGTAGGAGGAAGGGGAGGAATAGGTCCTCTTGCACAAGCGGAAGTCCATTCTGCTGGTGAATGAACACGATTAATTATCACTCATAATAACCATTTACTTAGCTCATTACATGCCAAATAGCTAATGATTTTTAACATTAAGTTAGAATTAACTAGTGAAGCTTAGAATTAACTAGTGTTTACTCCAAATTTGGGGCATATGACATGACAGAGTAGCATTTTAAGAGTTGAAGGCTACAAACCTATGCATACTTGCCTGAAAGTAAGTCCCATTGAATTTAGTGTGACTTCTGAGTAAACATTACAGGACTGCATTCAATCCCAAGCATTCTTACTTAAGATTTTTTAAACTCATTGGGACTTTGTACAAATCATGCTTAGGCTTGCACTATAACTGATGTATCATGGCACTAACTTTCACAGGCAATAGTCTTTATACGGTACTCACAACTAACTTTACCAATTAAAAACTTGTGGACTGAAATCATTAATATTCTGAAACAAATATATACTACATAAAAGAAAATAAATACATATACTTGATTGTAAAAAAATACATAGTTGTCCATGCCAGAGAGATTCTATTATGAACTCTCCATTCATTTTTAAATGGTGATCACAAATATGAATTCCATAATTCCTTTCAATGAAAACTGTCTAAACAGGCAGCTAAAATGAATGTGCAATTGATCCACAAATGTTTGGATCAATTGTACTGCCTTATTTATTGTGCAGTATAGACTTAAGAAATCTCTGCCAATTGCAGTATCTAAGCAAGAGGGAAAATACACTAATTATCTCCAAAAGCCTAAACTTAACATGCACACCCACCCACTGGCCTATTTTAGTCTGGATTTAAAACATTTCCCACCTACTTTTCAGGCAAATCTGCGGCACTGGAGTTGCTGAAAACCCTCATGCACAAAAGGCCATATGGGAAGGTTTCCACACTTTCCCTTTCTTTTCACCCTCCCACTGAAGTTATTGTGCATCTTTCCCACTTCGAACTGTCACTCCCAGACTCCCATCTAGAGCTTTTCCTTGACAAGAGGAAATCCGGGGTGGTTTTTTTTTTCTTTTTTCTTTACAGAGGCAAGAAAAAACACTTAAGAATTGCAACCAGCAACACACACAGCCCCCGCCTCCTACTGCCGTTTCCAAAAGTCCTCCTATCCACCCGATGGAGTTGGGAAGGGTTGGAGGGGGAAGAGGAGCAGGCCACTCGCGCCTGAGAGGAAAGTTTGCTATGGCGAGATTGCGGGGGGGGGGGGGAGAGAGAGAGAGAGGACCAGAAAGAAGAGAAACGGAGGGTGGGGTGCGGGAGAGAAAGGCAAGAACAGAAGACCTGCGGTTATTTATTTATTTTAAAAAGCAGAAAGAATGGAAGGGGGGGGTCAGGCAGAGAAAGAAAGGAGGAGGTAGGTTGCCCCTTTCCTAGCCGTCTCATCTCCTCCTCCTCCCTCGCTGGGGGAGCCGTGACCAGCTGGCAGCAGCCGCCGCCGCCACCACCACCACCAGAGCCTAGTAGAGCAGGCTCCGACCCTCCCCGCCGGCTCAGGCCTTCATCACCTGTCTGGGACCAAAGCAAGCAAGGGAGGCGTCCGACCATTCCCCCTCCCCCTCTCCCTCCGCGGGGTGTGTAGGTATGGAGCAGACTCGGACGAGGGAGGAAGGAAGGAAGGAAGCAAGCAAGCGAGGAAGGAGGAAAGAAAAGGCAGCTCCGGTCTTCCCAGTTCTCTCACTCACTCACTCAGCAGTTCCTGCTCCTGCTGCTGGCGGCGGCCCCAGCCCTCCTCGGAACTGGCGGCAGCCTCCACCTTTCCGCGGCTGCAGCAGCAGCAACCGCCCCGACTCCCGAGCGCCAGCGCTGCTGCTGCTGGCGGCGGCGGTGCGGCAGCTGATGGGGCTGGGTGTAGTTGGGGGGGAGGGGGGGTTGGAAAGGAGGAGCGGTTTCTTCCTCCTCACCTCAGTCTCCGGCTCTCCAGCGGCACCATTCCCGGGACTCTCGCTCAGCGCCGGCGGCTCGTCGTCGTCCCCTTTTCGGACCCGCAGCTCCCTCAGAATAACTCCCGGCGGCCTGGCCCCATCTCTCCTCCTCCTCCTCTTTCTTCCTCCCCCTCCCCGGTGATCTCGGCTTAGTAATGGCGGCGGCCGAGCCTCCCCGGCACTGGCTTCGCCGACGGAGCCGCTCGCCCGTTCGCTCCCTCGCGCATACGCTCCGCCGCCGCCCCCCCTCCTTCCCTCGCTCCCTTGTTTCCCCCGCCCCCACCTCTAACTTTACCTCAGCAGCTTTTCCCTGCCTTTTCCCTCCCTCCCCCCTCCTCCCAGTTCTCGCCCCGCTGCCGCGGCTCAGCGCGCGCGCCCCCGAGGCCTTACCCGGGCTTTGCGCGTGCGCGGCAGAAGGACCTTGAGTAGAGAGACGTTTCCGTTCCTTCCACGGGGCGGACGTCGCGAGGCTCCTCCGGTGAAGCCCTGCCCACGCGCCGCCGCCGCCGCCGCCGCCATGCGCGCGACACAGCAGCTTCTCGGGCGCGAGCCTGGCCGGGTTGTATGTGTGTGTTTTCCTTCTTCCCTTTCCCCTCTGCTGGCCGAAAGCGCCGTCAGGAGGAGGAGGAGGAGAGAAGGAGGGAGAGAGGAGGCGGTCCATAGTCCCCACCTCAGCCCCTGGGATTTTTAAAGGAGTGTGTGGAAGTGAAGAAGGAACATTTTTGGGACATGCACACACGCCCCGCGCGCGGTTTACGCCCGTAGCCGTGGTCCTTGGGAAACCTGCGGTGGCATCCGCGACTCTTTTTAAGGGAAGGAGTGGGCGATCGCACGGCCTGCGAAACGTGCCCGCGACTGAAGAGAGAAAAATCCAAGTGGGCAGTTAACTAAAACTCCATACTTGAAACTCCAGTTGCTCCGAATTAATACCTTTATTATTATTATTATTATTATTATTATTATTATTATTATTATTATTATTATAGCCATCCACCCAAGGGTTCAGGACAGACACTGCAACAAGAGACTTAAACAAGGCTAGTCGATATACTAGCCAAAATGGAAAGGGGAGTTGAACCTTCCCATCTGAGCCAAGCTCGAGAAAGGTTAGCGACTTTGGGCAAAGTGCCCTCTGGCAGGTCCCCTCCTTTTGGGGGGTTTGGGGTGGTGGTGGCATATTTACCTGGCAGGAAGAGGAGGTGGAGTCAGCCATGGGCATAGCCAGGAATTTTTTTGGGAGGGGCTTTTGTTGGGGGGGGGATACCCTCAGTTAGCTATGTATTTTTAATTATTTTTCATGATTTGGGGAGGGGCAGCTGCTCACAAACTCCCAATTACCATAATTCTGGAGTCCAATGCCATGTCTAATACAAGTAACACCTACTTGGCCACTAATCTCCCACTGAGAGTATATGGTTCCTAGGCAGATATCAGTTTATTTGTAAATTTTCTTGCACATTGAATTCTTGGATTTCTCTGTTGATTTCTATGGCTTTCACTTCCTTTCTTGTGGCCATTTTAAAAAGGGGCGGGGCTTCTGTCTGCGAACCACAGTAACCTATCCAAACAATCTGAAGTATCTGAAGAAGTGTGCATGCACAGGAAAGCTCATACCAAGGACAAACTTAGTTGGTCTCTAAGGTGCTACTGGAAGGAATTTTTCTATCCAAACAATGAGAGAGTTCTCTGTTCCCATTTTATAATTGTGTTTCTTCCTCTTTCTTGTTCTTGATGTTCCCACCCCCACCACAGTTACTCTACATTTCATGCTCATTGAGCATGCATGCTCAGTCAGGGGGGAGGGGTTCTACCTTAGGGTTTTCCTGCTTGGGTTTTGTGTACTTCTGCAAACCTTGTCATTCCTCAGAGTCTGTCAATATCCCCTTGTGTTGGGATAGTATTGTTTTGGCTACATAAGCACGGACACTGTCCCCTGAAGATCAGAAACAGAATATTAAGTGGAAATACTGCATTCCATGGAGAGTGTTTCAGCCTAGCCTTCTCCTGACACACTAACTTCTCATGTGCAGATAATATTTAACATGACAGAATGTTCAGATATATTAAATGTACATTTATAAGCAACAGGTCTTCCTGCATGCCAGAGAGTGGCATGCAAAGTTCTCCTTCAACTAGATGGTTGGTGTTGTCAGCTTGTTTCCCAGGGAGAGATGGAAGAGAAATCCTTTAAAAAGTCCCTCCACCACCCGGCATTATTGGAACTACAATATAAGTGCATGGGATACTAGAGTCCTGTGTATACACATCTTAGTCCTGGATTCAAGGGAGTGGAGTTCATATGCATCAACCATGTATGAACAGAAAAACCAATCACAAAACACCTTCACTTGCAGATTTCTTTTGCTAAATCACTATTAGATTATTGAAATTAAACTCATCAATGGAAATATGTGTTGTTCTCTTTGCTGCCAGAGGCAAAATAGCACATGGCACACTGCCCCCCCCCAACCAGCAGCATACATACCATGCATTGAAAGTACATTTCCCCCCCCCCCACAAAGAATCCTGGGAACTGAAGTGTGTTAAGGGTGCTGGGAATTGTAGTTCTGTGAAGGGTAAGCAACAGTACCCAGCCCATAATTTTGGAAACTAGGGCAAAAAATACCAGAGGTATTTAAGTGGAGATGTTTCCTGATGTTACTGGCCCCCCTCCCCCCACCAGTAAAAATGCAGTAATAACAAATTAACAATTTGCTGACATTTCATGACATGCATAATTGCTGCCTCATTCTGCCTAATGGTAGGACCACCCTGTCCCTGAGAAAGATGTGACCATTCATGGTGAAATGTTTGCAACAGCAGTCATACTTAATGGGTTTATTTAATGTGCTTCAAAGATGGTGCAGAATAAATTTGAAAATCCCTATCCATCATTTGCAACACCAGTGTTATTCTATTGTGCTTCCCTCAGTTGCATGGGCTGTGTCCTTTTACCTGTTTGTTCTACTGCTTTTGATTTATGTATTTTGTATTTTCATAATATAAATATTTTCATTTTAATTGTAAGTTGCTGCAGGAAGAGTGTGCTCTTGAAGGTATGAGATACAAATCATCTAAACAATTAAATCCAGGGGTGCACCAGTGGGATAGGATAATTACAAGTATCTCTGGAATGGGTGCTACCTAGTCAGTGCCAGCGCTGCACATGATGGAGGTGTGGAAGCATAACTACCTGGGTACACAAGCTACTCAAGTGCAGTGGGCAAGGCCTTAGTTGCCGTGTACGAGACAGGCAAGGCTGGAAGGGAGAGGATGGAGCAATAGAATGCTAGTAGCATTTGCTCCCATGAAAGGATGTTTGCCAAAAATCCGAGTGGCAACTCCAGACACATGAAGCTAACATCAGGGAATATCACCACAGAAAAAACAGTGATCACAATCCAGACACCACCCCACAACATCAAAGTGTTATGTGCAATTATACTCTTCTCTGCAGTGGTTAGGGAAATCAATGCAATATTGATGGGATTGATCTACAATGTCACCTTGGCAATCTATGAGGGAAGGCCCCTGAACACCAAGGATAGAATACAATTTGAATGGCCAACACTGAACATATGAGAAAGTATTATAGGATCTTGACTAGACAGGTTGAAAGATGCAAAGGTCCAAGAATAATCTTAGTAGCACATATTTTAGATCAGGCATCCCCAAACTGCAGCCCTCCAGATGTTTTTGCCTACAACTCCCATGATCCCTAGCTAACAGGACCAGTGGTTGGGGAAGATGGGAACTGTAGTCCAGAACATCTGGAGGGCCAAAGTTTGGGGATGCCTGTTTTAGATGGACTTCCCAAATGAATAGTATGGGGATCCATGCTTTTTAACTTGCTTATTCACAATCTAGAGCTAAAGATGACTAGTGAGGTAGTGGTGAAGAACTCCATAAAGTTCTCTTAGTAAAGAACTCCATAAAGTTCTCTTAGTAAAGTGGTAAAGGAAAAAGGCTATGGATATAGAGGATAGCTAAATGTAGATGTCAACCCAGTGCAGGCATGTCAAACCTGCGGCCCTCCAGATGTTTTGGACTACAATTCCCATCTTCCCCAACCACTGGTTCTGCTAGCTAGGGATCATGGGAGTTGTAGGCCAAAACATCTGGAGGGCCGCAGGTTTGACATGCCTGACCCAGTGTGTGGCAGCTTTGAAAAAGTATAGTGCCGTGCTAGGGATCATTAGGAAAGGGATTGAAAATAAAACTGCCTATGGTAAGGTAAAGATAAAGGACCCTGGATGGTTAAGTCCAGTCAAAGGTAACTGGTGTGCTGTGCTCATCTCGCTTTTCAGGCCGATCTGGCGCTTGTCCACAGACAGCTTTCTGGGTCATGTGGCCAGCATGACTAAACCACTTCTGGCACAATGGGACACTGTGATAAGTGCTAGAGCACACGAAACACCGTTTACCTTCCTGCCGCAGCTGTACCTATTTATCTACTGTACTTGCACTGGTGTGCTTTCGAACTGCCAGGTTGGCAGAAGCTGGGACAGAGCAATGGGAGCTGACCCTGTCATGCGGATTCAATCCTCAGTGGTTTAGACCACAGCGCCACCCACATCCCCATAAAACTACCTATATCATAACACGTTATACAATCTATGGTGCAGCTGCATGTGGAATACTGTATGCAGTTCTGGTCTCACCTCACCTCAAAAAATATTGTAGAGTCGGAAAAGGTTCAGAAAAGGGCGACCTAAATGATCATGAGTCAGGAACAATTCCATTATAAGGAAAGGTTGTGGCATTTAGTTTAGAGGAACAAGTAAGATGATACAGGTGTACAAGATTCTACATGTTGTGAAAAAAAGTACATAGGGGCCCCTCTCATAATACTAGGAAAAGGCTACCAATAAAGCTGAATGTTGGCTGATTCAGTACGATACTTCATACAGCTTGGAATTTGTTCCCATAAGATATGATTGCCACCAACTTGGTTTTACAATGATAATAGACAAATTTGTAGAGGATAAGGCTATCCATGATTAGTGTCCATTGCCTTTCAGCAGCAGTATGCTTCTGAATAGCAGTAGCTGGCTATCATAAAAGGGGAGCGTGGTTACACTCCGGTCCTGCTTGGAGGTTTCTGGTTGGTCACTGCAAGAATAGAATACTGGACTAGACAGACCAGCAGAGCTCCTTTTAAAGGATCAGATTGTAAGGTGCTGAATTTTTTGAATAAAGTTATCTTTCTCCTATTTTGATCTAACACTGTTGGGGGCATAGGCCGAGAGAATACCTTTCACCATTTATAGCACAGGAAAATATGCAATATGCATCTTGCTTCATAACAGTGATTTACAAGAGAAGATCACTGCCATCATTTAATCACTGAATGATTTGCTTTTCCAATGTACTGCTTCACAATGATTTTGGCAACTGTGATAACAGAATGATGATCACTCTTTCTCCACCATTAATCTTTCTAGAGGAAGAGTCAATATTTGCTCAGACAAAACCCAGGGCTGTACCTTATTTAGGCACCAGTGGCATGGAGGCACACTTCAACACAGAAAATGAAGGGATGGAAAGCGTCTGAAAAAAGCAACTTCAGTTTTATGAAGGTTTCAGACAAAATGCTAAATGGTATGAAGAAAAGTTCACCTGTACTGCTGATTCTCAGGTATGGATTACGGTTGCAGCTCAAAACTGTATGACTGACTTCATGCTGGCATTCCGCCACTTATTAGAGGTCTCTGCTATCAAAGCCCAGAATATGAAGTAACAGAACCATTCAATTATTTTACCACTCTGTCTAGACTAGATTCTGCTGCCAGTCAGAGCTCTTGATGGAGTTCCTCGATTGTGTGCTATTGAGCTTCCACCAGATCTCTTGAGCAGAAGATTATTTTCTTTATTTATGTAGTGATATCTATGCACATGGCACTTGACTAAAAGCAACAAAAGCTCAACAGATCCCTCCCCCAGAAAGCTTACAAATGGAGGAAGGAAAGAAACAAACGGAGGCATGGATGGGTCGGCAGGGGAGGAATTACCTCAGTTACACATACTTTGGCTTAGTTACAATACGGAATCGGGGAATGATCCAAAGGCTTCCCAGAAAAGGCGCATGTCGAGGAAATAAGAGAGGTGATCACATGGAGATTTACAGCCCTACTCTCCAGATACAGCTGCATCTAAGCATATGCTAATAGTTCAAGGGGCATCCGAAACATTCTTTCCAACCACTTGGTGAAATCTGCTTCCAAATGCTGCCTCTGCATAAACGCAATTTGACTCACCCAGCCCCACTGAAGTAGCGCTCCATTCCTCGTGCTAAGCTCTTGGGAACATAAACAACTTCCTGTGGGCAGGCTGCCAAATATTATGACATATCCAGCCAATACGCGAAAGAAATAAATTGGAGAAGTTATTACACATTTGTCATTCATATTTTGTAAATTTTACAGGCACTAGAATGGCCCTTTACGATTGTGTAATACCCTCCCGCCCCCTAAGCCGGGCTTCTACAGACAATCCTTTTTCCCATAACACTACCATAGCTGTAGCTTTGATCTTACAGCAATAGTGTTAAAACTCTTCAGAGTGGTGGAGGGGAAGGAGATAGCCTTGCTATTGGGGGTATATGTGGGGAGAAACAGAAGTAAAGAAAGCCAACCTATGGAAATGGTGGGGCATTGCTGCGGGGGGGGGGGTAGCCTAGCTTGCAATAACAGCTTTCTTTCAAAGAACTATATGAAGAAGAAGAAAACCAGTTTAAAATCAAATTTAAAACTCCTCTTATAAACCAAAGATGCACAGGCATGGTGAGTGCATGTTGTGTCTCTTGTCAGTGATTGCATGGGCACTATCCAAAACATGCCTGCAGCCATGTACAGATAGCATTTTAACAGCAGCAGAAGCATTGGGCTGAGGAGAGAATTGCATCTAGGCCTGGTTCTAGGGGTAGTCCCTGTGGCGCGGGGCGCCAGGGCGCCGGGGCCGGCAGGGGGGCGCTGCGCGGCAGGGCGGGGGCACCGGAGCGATCTGCGCGCCAGGGCGCCCAACCTGCTTGAGACAGCCCTGATTGCATCCAATCTTAGCAATGCCAATTTGCTGTGTGAGGGCTAAGAACAGGAAAACAGAGGCACACCTGTGGGAAGGACTTTTCATTTCATGTAGCCTCATTACCCTGAAAAGGAATAGATGTGCAAGCCAGACATGGGTGTGGCAGTGACGATGCATTCATTTATCAATCAATTAAACTGGAGACCTTGCAGTAGTGTTAGCATAAGGAGCAACAGCCTTATAATCTGGGCACAGGAGGATCCTTGAGCACAGTGAAGTTGTACGTATGGAAGACATTTGCTCGCCCAACATTAGATCACTCATATATCAGCAGAGTCGTGCCTCTTTACCTGAACCTTGCAAAGGCCTCTTGCGGAGACCTGCAATTATTTGGATGCAAACTCATAAACACGGTATGTGAGGTGTATACTATAATTTTTATAGAGAGAGTAGTCTCAGGGGCAGAAAGCTTTGTAAATAAACCTTTCATTGGTTATTGAATCAATCAATGAGACACTATGGGAGCTGCTAGAGGGGAGATTAGATTTATCACACGAACACAAAAGGGGCTTGTGAGAGGCAGATGCCAGCAAAAAGTCCCGGAGACAGAGCATGAAGGAGGAGGCTGGCTGGTGCTGTGCCTGTCACCATTCATGCTCCTCCTTCCCTCACTGCTCTCAAGCCATTCTGCTTTGAAATGCATTGATCTGCTTGGGGCAGCACTGAGGGGAGAGGTTGGGGAGGAGATTATTTCTATGATGGCTTTTTGTAAAATAATTGGACGGTGCCAGAACACTTCAGCGCCAGATGCCTCAGGGATATTTGAGAGTATGGAAAACGGGGGGGGGGGGGAGAGAGGGAGAGAGAGAAAGCAGATTCCTGTTTATTTTAAGGCTACAATAGATTTCTCTTTCTAAAAGGGAAAGGTGTGAAACGTCTTGGCAGAAGTGGTGAAAAATATTTTGACACTAGTGAAGATGATTGCAAACAATATGAAGCAGCAACAAGTGTATCTAACATTAGTAAGCGCCCGTGGTGACAAAAATTCCTCAATTTGACACACACTTTGTGGATTAAAAATCTGCATAAACTTGAAGGAGGATCTTTAGAATTTACGAGAATTTGTTGGCAGCTGGAAGTTTGCCAGGCATAACAAGAATATACACACACACACAATATGTTAATATAAGTTTGATTCGAGTATTTGCCTGTGGGGTTTTTTTAAATAATAAAAAGTTACACAATCAGCTATTCAATGGGTTAAGGGTTGCACCTTTTATGTGAGGGATTTGTTTTGGAGCACTGAGGAAAACAACATGAGGTGGTTTTTTTTTTTTTTTGCTGATATTGAAGTGCTGCACTTGCAACAGGACTTTGTGGAATCTGCACCACTGAACTCAGCAGGACCTCTCAGTAAAATGCATATTTTTGGACTAGACAACATCAAAATTCCCTGGTGAGCAAACACACCATTTTCACTTATCTCTTTTCAATTGAAATTAAATCAATTTGACCATAACTCGAATGATTTCTCATGGTTCAGATTCTGCAATTTCGCATTTTGGAGCCAAGGAGAAGGCTACATGTCATGTTAGTTTCTATCATGCCACAGCAGCATCACAATCCTAGTTATGATCTTGTGCCCAACCAGTAGCAGAGTTAACGGTAGAACAAAAGCTATTGAAACCAAAGCTAATGTAGCATCTGGCAAACCTGGTGCCACCAATTAATCACAGCACTGCACACCAACAATACACGTAATTGCCACACACAGAAAGCACTGGCCTCAATGCACGGCAACAGCCGAGGAACCTCCTGCTATCATCGAACCAAGAATACACACTGACACAATACACAACCATGCAGCCAGAAAGGAGACCCAAATACCTTCCTACCAGCACAAACTGCCACAGATATGAGGCCTGCATGGAGAATTCAGAGGCAGAATCTCTGTATTGTGTTGTGTTGTGTTGTGTTGTTGTATTGTGTCTCCCAGGGACCAAGTCCCTATCCCCCCCACACACTTCTCTCCCTCAGTGGAATAGCACCACTTTAACATACAGTACAAGAGGTGCAAAGTTCAATCCACAGTAGCAGTCTCCCAGACAAAATGGGTTTATAACTGATGTGAACACATTTGGAAGTGGGGTATCTTCCAAATATAGTTTTATAGTTAAAGCTATGGTTTTCCCAGTAGTGATGTATGGAAGTGAGAGCTGGACCATAAAGAAGGCTGATCGCCGAAGAATTGATGCTTTTGAATTATGGTGCTGGAGGAGACTCTTGAGAGTCACATGGACTGCAAGAAGATCAAACCTATCCATTCTGAAGGAAATCAGCCCTGAGTGCTCACTGGAAGCTGAGGCTCCAATACTTTGGCCACCTCGTGAGAAGAGAAGACTCCCTGGAAAAGACCCTGATGCTGGGAAAGATGGAGGGCACAAGGAGAAGGGGACAACAGAGGACGAGATGGTTGTACAGTGTTCTCGAAGCTACCAACATGAGTCTGACCAAACTGCAGGAGGCAGTGGAAGACAGGAGTGCCTGGTGTGCTCTGGTCCATAGGGTCACGAAGAGTCGGACATGACTAAACGACTAAACAACAACAAATCTTCAACTTCTTTTATACCATTCAGCCACAGGCCCTTATGTTCATTAGGATAATTCCCAGTTTCCAGTCCACTTGATTTTGGCTCATCTTACCTACAGTAACCAGAAGGAAAGGGGGCATCAGAAATACATTGAATATTGGGAACTCCTCCCTTCCTGCTGGTCCTCCAGAGGAGAGGCCAATCTTATACTCCAATGCAGCCAACTTGGGTGGAGAAGGATGAGGGGAAATGTGTAGGACTCTTCAAGAGCTTGAACCCTAACATCCCTTGAGCCCTGCAGCTCCCATTCCTCCAAAAACCTGCAGGGAACCCTCCAGAGCAACATGAGGGCTGCAGGGGGAATTAGCAGAAATCTCCTCCACCTCCCACCAATGGAAGCGTCTATTGGGCTGTAGCCCATTCCGTGAACAGAAAAACTTCCATTCACAAAAGGGCAACTCGGGACTCAAGCCACCCATTTGGATGGAAATGTTAAAACAATGCCCTATCATTTGCAGGATTAACATGCTGTCATTGGAAGCAGAACCAGCCCCGTGTGCGCAAAGACTTTTAACTATGCTCCTCCCTTGCCACAACTCAAGTCTAGCCAATTTCCCCCTTGAGCTGGTGGAGTCTTGGCAGCTCAACAGTATTGCTATGCTGATCATTTCTTCCTCTTCAGCAGCGTGTTGTGTTTCAATGATGCATGGAGTTGTAGAAGTGGTCCTGTGTTTCACACGTGAGCATAACCTGAGGACAGGTTCTCTCTGTCTGCTAAGCTCCCACAGCACAATAATTTGGAAGGCGGCTCCACTACACTCAGTGGGACTGCTTTCCAACTAAATGTGTTTAGGATTGAGTTATTAAGCGTTTTAGGCACCATTACATCATTTCTTTATTTAAGAAGCTTGGAGGCCTTAGAAAATGCCTGGCCATAAGACCAAAAGCATGCTGCCCAGCATGGAGGCATCCCTATTCTTTTTAAGTGGAGAAGTGCTGGAGCTGGCCAGATGTTCAGCATTCTTTCTGTTCCTCCCTGATAGGTCATGGAAATGAGTAACTCTTCCCTGCCCCCCCGGGCCTCTCAGTTCCCCGGAAAAGAAAAGAAAAGGGTGAAATGTGCAAAATATTAGTTTTGTCTTTGATGAAATGCCTAGATTAAATCAGATAGTCTTTCCCCCAATCAGCACTTCTATAAAGCAAGTAAAGGGAACAGTCCCACTCATGTATAGCTTGTTCCATTTTCACTTTTCAGACTTCTGTTCATTTCTGCCACAGCAAATCTTTCTTCCTCAATTTGAGGCTGCTTCAAGTGTGGGAAGGGAGTTTCCACAGCCCAGACTCTGTCCCAGAAATTGCTGAAGTGCAGGCTGGTGTAATGACATGTACTTCACATCCTGCGTTTCAAGGGACGTAACGTTTTCAGACTTGCCTGGTAATTGATCAGAATGTGTTGGAATACATGCTGCGATCCTATGTGTATTTGCTTGGGGTTAAATCCCACTCCATTTAGCCAGATTCAATTTTCCCAAGCAATCATAGAATTCTGCTGTACAAAGAGAACATTCAGACCGCTTTCCCAACTTCTTCCCAATGGTCAGGCCAACATGCTACCACTGTTGCCCTCTCATTACTGTACATGGCAAGTAACATCCAAAAATGATGTAGCTGGAAACTTTCTGTGATGTTTAAACCATTGCACAGAGACTTTAGCTTTACATCAAGATGCAAAGTCCAGTTAAGTTTCTTCCTTTGTTAACATTATTTTGAAGCAAATTATTCTTTTGGTAATAATTTACAAAAAAAATTCCCAATGTGGATAAATTTCCCACTTTTATTTTAGTGATTAGTTCTATTTATGAAGCAATCCATCAATAGGTAAAAAGCACAATTTTGCCCTTAAATATTGACTGCATCAGCGCAGTTTAGAGTTAGGGAAGCATAACAGATTTTTATAAGCTATATCTGCATCCAAATGATGTACAACTGTGCTTCACACATTCCTTACAAAAGCTATCATCACCTTTTCTACTTCAATCCTTTGTTTCCTATTGTGCTGGAAGGGAAAGATGATTAGTTCAGAAATGAAATACATTATACAGTAAGAGAGAAGTCAGAACAACAAGGAACCTTTATTTTCTTTTAAGAAAAATATTTAGCAATGTTTCAGCATAGCGGGAAGTGCAAATTAGAACAACCTTGGAGTGATTTATTAGTAAATGCATTCCAAGATATAAATGAATCATGCATATCCTTCTCTGGAGCTCATGATGTCATTTTATTTTCATGTTGTTTTAAAGAGGAACTTCTTTGCATTCTGTTTTGTTTTGTTACGAAAGCACTCTTGCTGCACAGTAATAATTTATTTTTCAAATGGGCTGAATGGTCCTAAACCCCAGATCAACTGGATGGAGGAGATTAGAACTGAGTGCAAGTGTTCCTCCACCAAGAAAGAGTTCCACCAGTGAGAGGGTCATGTCTGCTGCAGAAGGCCCGGCTGCACCCACAGAAAGCTCTACGAGCATACAGTAGATCTATAGCTGAAAGTGTTCCTGCTGGTGGTAGTTAGCACTGAGCCCCCAAAATAGGACATTCTTGGGGCAAGGCTCAAGGGGAGGGGGGAGGCAACTGTGTAACATAAAAAAGAGGTTAGTCTGCCCTACTTCAGCTTCCTGCCCAGACCATTGCAGTTCAACAAGGTGTTGGTGTAGAGTTGCCAGACCCCTCAGGGTCGACTCCGGGTTTTGTCTGTCACCACTATTGCCACACCGCCAAGGTGGCAGGGGGAGGGCTTGAATCTCCAGATAGGCAAGAGCACCGTTTTTTAAAAGTTTAAAAAGTTTTAAAGTTTTAAGAAGACTGTGTGTGTAGCTTGCAATCTTCAGCTCATCAGAAGGCAGCTGCAAATTATTGCATGGACTCTCTGGGGTGTCTGCCCTCTTCCTCTCCTGCAATTAGCCTCCATCTCCAGGGCTCAGGGGTAGGAGAAAGACAAAGAAACTGGGCCAGGCTAAAGAGGAAGAGAGGGTTCTGACTATCCCTGCATGCCTGACTCATGTGTTAGACTTTGTGCTTTTTATTTGAGTGACATGCCTTCCTTAATGACATCACCAGGGCCTGCTCCCCGTGACATCACCACCCCATGACATCACCAGAGGCTGCCCCTAAGTCTCAGGTTTGGGCCCTGAAATCTCAGGGTCTAGGCTACTCCTGACCTGGCAACCCTATTTTGGGTGGAGGGGAATCAATTGTTGGTGTTTATTTCTGTTTTTGTAACAGGGCTGCAATATACTTTAGTCTCAACTCACTCTGTCACACACACAAGCTGGACGGGTGAACCTCCCCAACCCCACAAAAAAATAAAACCAGACACACACATTGGGACTGGGGATTCTATAAACATCTTGGAAATCTGCTAGAGCTCCCCTTCAAAACTTCTATTCCATTGCTTGCTTGGGGACACATTTCATACACATCCTCATTCTGCAGGAATGGGAATGGGGTTTGGTGTCATGCTTCTTCACATGATACATAAAGCCATTTAAGTAGGGCTGGGGAACCTTAGCCCCAAAGGCCAGGTGTGGCCCTTCAGGCCTCTGTCCAACCCCCAGAACGGTCTGGAGGCCACACCACTCACTAGTCCTGTTTCCTGAAGTGCTTTTAGTCTGGCATACGTCCTTGAATTGTGACAATACCTTTTTCTTGCTAGACGGATAGAGAGGTGTGCACATAAAAAATCACTGACTTTTGTTTGGCTGGAATGTTTGTAGAGGAGGCCAACTAAGTCACTCAGCCTTTCTCAAACCTGGCTCTCCAGATGTTGCTGGGCTGCAACTCCTGCCATCCCTAGCTACCAGGATCAGTGGTCAGGGATGATGGGAGTTGTAGTCCAACAACATCTGGGGAGCCAAGTTTGAGAAAGGGTGAACTCACCACATGATAACAATTAAACTGGTTTAAGTTTGTGCTGATTAGGTATTACGCCGAAAGCTCACACCATCTTGCATCATAGTGATGCCTTACTTAACTTTGACTGTTGAATAAAACAAGAGTTGTTCAAAATGTCTATTGTATAAAATATGTCAAACTCTGTCATAAAGGCATCATAGTAGGGTTTTGTGTGTGTGTGTGTGTGTACAGTGGTGGAAAATGTTCCAGAATTCCTGGCTTCACTCCAAAGAAAAGAGAAACAAAAAAACAAGCACAACAACTGTGCTAAACTAAAATGAGTCCGGGGAATGGTGTAGGGCAGTTAAACTAAAAACTAATAAAGCTAAGCTGTCTGTCTCAGAGACTCTTCTCACGTTATCTCCGTGGTGAAGGAGCAGCTGCTACATGTTCCTTCCGGCAGCCGGATGACATCAGAAGCCACAAGCCGCATGTCAAAAGTCTACACTGCAGCTCCTTCTCACCCATGTGATGTTTAGCC
Source organism: Zootoca vivipara (assembly GCF_965207765.1). Taxonomy (NCBI): domain Eukaryota; kingdom Metazoa; phylum Chordata; class Lepidosauria; order Squamata; family Lacertidae; genus Zootoca; species Zootoca vivipara. Next base: position 100,636,144 of record NC_142582.1, on the reverse strand, counting down.
GCCGTAGGCAAAACATCCCAATACTGCCCATGCCCACACATCACCACCACCCCACATATCCGGATGTCCACCCTGCCTCCGCTATTGCACCCACGCTGCTGCCAGCCCCATCACCACAACTGCACTGCAAGGGTGCAGTGGTGAGGGCGCAGTGGCAGGGGTGAGGGCAACAGGGCAGTGTGGGTGGTGTGGGTGAAGACCCAGCAGGTCTGGCAGCAGCACAATGATTGTGGGGGTATTTGGAACTGCCACCTGAGGCAAATGGCTTCACCTTGCTTAATGCATGGGTCACCCTTGATGATGATGATCATGTGGGTGGAGAAGAACCATTTTGTGGACTCTGGGACCCCAAGGAATTTCTAACATTAGCTTCAAAGACATCGGCCGCACACACACTCCTGTTTACTTTACATCTATTGCACTCCCTCCCACTGGTTTTTGAATTGGCACTGCATTTTAATTGTACACCACTCTATTCTCGAAAGGGAATCCATACCACAATGTTGCATCTGAAGAAACACTCAGTGGAGAAGTTGGATTGTAAGTGGGAGAATTCTTGAAAGTTCTGGGTAAGCTGCTCAGAGTTCCCCAAAGAAGAGCAGGATACAAGTGCAATAAAGGACTCAGTAAGATAATCAATTACGAAAAATGATCGTTTTTCCTCGGAGATGATAATTTTCTAATTATTGGTGAATATTGTCAATAATATCCAGCCAGCATGATTAGATATGAAATTTCAGATGTTTCAGGTAATTCTTTAATTTGTTTGTTTTAGTTAGTCTGCCTCGTTCTGCATATAAATCATGTTTCTTTTCCAAGTTTTTCTTTACACTGGTATGTGATCATTACAAATTTGGCAACATGATAGCTCTGGAGGATTCCCACAAGATAATAATTATGTCATTGTAAAACCATTTCCTCAGATGTTCATTTTTATGTCAACATCCCTGTTTAATTGCAATGATTTTTTTTATTACAGTAACAGAAGTCCATGTGTGTGGTTTCTCTGCTTGATTACTTATTGTCTGCAGTTGCGGATTCTTTGAAATAAAACAACCGAGTGTCACATTAGTGGAGACTAATGGTTCACAAAGTGTAATGAACCTTTTCTTCCTTTTTGAAGTGTCACCTAACCTTAGAAGCCCTTGTGGAGAAATCAAGTAGCATTAACACCATTATAGTTAATATATGGGAACAAACCTCGGTGTTCTAATATGATAACACTTTTAAAAAGCTTTCGTGCAATTCACAAATGTCAATTAGGACCTAACTACATTCTTAGGGAGTAGTAAGCCTTCGCCCAATCACAAACCATTAGCATTATCCCATTTACTGTGTCTGCACAGAGTCTTGCACTAAATCTAAATCATCTCAAGATAGTGAATGAATCACCCCCCTCTTTTTCTTCAGGCTACCTTGGGCTGGTGTGAGAAGGGCCTGGATACTACCCAGAGTGGAGAGAACAATGCTGGCTACCAGTACTTCCATTAACTGAGCTGGTGGATGCTGGAGATTACGATAGACCTGGGCTCTCTTCGTAGTGCTCCTACATAATGTTGAAGCTATAGGGCAGGCATCCCCAAACTGCGGCCCTCCAGATGTTTTGGCCTTCCCTAGCTAACAGGACCAGTGGTCGGGAAAGATGAGAATTTTAGTCCAAAACATCTGGAGGGCCGCAGTTTGGGAATGCCTGCCATAGGGTATAGGAAATAGATTTCTCTACCTGACATTCGCCTTCATCTAACAATATGTCATCCTTGTGTAACAATATTTTTCAGGGCCTCATGCAAGGAACATGCCATAATACCCAACCTAAAAAATAGTCCTGAAGACATGTCACCTATTTCTCCACCAGCATGGATTGTGGAATAGCCAGGAGACTAAGGAGCTGTTGCTCAACAAGACAGACATAGAAACCATTTTACAACCATTTTCCTGAGGTCTGCCTGGGGCTCTGGAAAAAGGAAAGGCTAAGCCAGCCCTGATCCAAACAAGATTAGAGACATTTCTGCAGCCTACAAAAGTACTGAGTCAATGTGGTCAGACTCAGGCAATGTGGTCACATTTATTCCCCTACCCCTTCAGCTGCGACTCTGATGCTGCAGTCTCTTTTGGAAAAGCAGGAACTTGTTGCAGCAGTTGACTGCATTGTAGTTTGTTTTCAAGGAGCTTCAAAGCGGGGTGAGGGGGATTCTTAATATATTGTGGAAAAGGTAGCCCTTTCATGAAACGGAATGCTACGCCTTAAGGTTGCAACTGATCACTGCCTCCATTCAACACTTTAAAATTAGTGTCAGAATATAATATAAATGTGTCTAGCGTCTTCTAGTTAATGCTGTTGTAACATACATTTGGCAATGGTGAGTGCAGTTCTCCAGCACTCATTCCCTTACTGGCTATGTTCTTCCTATTCTATCCAAGGCAGTATGTCTTGCAATACCAGCTTCTGGGAATCACCAGGGGAGGCTATTAGGTTCATGTTCTGTTTCCATAGCCAATGGCTTGGCTACTGTGATTATTATTTAACATTACACAATACCAAACGATTACTAACAGTACAAGTCATGTAATCAGAGAGTGCTTGCATTCTGTGGACCGGTGCATAGCTTGCTATGCTCCTATTTTAGTGGTATTTTTGAAAGCCACAATTGGCCTTGCATTCAACCATCTCATTCCCATTGTCCCTTTCACTTTACCACAATCTTTGGTGTGAGTCAGGCAAGCAGAATTTGACCCCCTAGTTCTGAGGCTGACATGATGAATTTCCAGGAAAGAGATTATAGCGCACATTTCTTACACTATTCAATCCTGGCTGAGACATAGCCAGCAATTATGACATCCATCTCCCTGTACATTCATTCCCTTACCAGTACATCCCAAACAAACAGGCTTTTTGTTAACATTTGTTAGCAAACGAAGGCAGAAATGTGCACATGAAAGTAAACAGAGGCACAACATTTCACTGGTATTTAAAAGATCCTAAGCATAAGACAAACCTTATGCTACAACATGTATAAAACTGGGGTTCAGATGTGCCACTTTTTGTGTGAATCTCTCCTAACCCTACATCCCAAGGTTTGTTAATATGATGTTTTCCATAGTGGGTAGAAAAATAGCATTTTTTTAAAAGGAAAAAAAAAAAACCTGAGCTGCTAAAGCAGGATAATGCTAGCTCTGTCAGCCCAGAAAACAACAATTTATGTGAAACCAATGCATTTAGAACCTTTCACAGTAGATATATTCTGCCTGGAGAAGGCACACATTTTGAGCAGGATAGACAATATATTGAAGGACTGAACTCTCTTTTCTTATTGGATTTCTTGCAGTTCCTATATCTTACAGAATTCATCAACTTAAATTCGTTGATACACCTGTCCTCAGTATTCCAAGTGTAAAACATTGCTGTATTGCTAAAGCATAACTGAGTGTGTAAACCTTTCTATGCTAATCTTTGAAATTGTGCATTATCAATCCTGTAATGCTCCTAAATGAATGTATATATTAGTACTCAGCCAAATGTCTTTTGGAATTTTATTTTATTTTTGCTCTGAACGTAGCAGAGCAAAAGGTGGGAAGGCAAAGGGAAATGTGGGGGAGGGGAGAAAAGTCTCACATTCTTGGGATATGATGGACTTACTAGGAAAATGACAGGACCTGACACCATCTGCCTTGTGGGAAGGAAGATGAGAGTGAGTGAGGCAGGCAGGCAAAGAAAAGATCAGAGCCCATTCCACTTGTATTGTCCCATGTCCCCCCCCACTCCTGCAAACTTTACATTGCATATCATTTACATGCTTTGGTATTTTGAAATGGTAAGCTGCCTTTGGTGCCTTGACAGAAAGGTGGCATAATACATTAAATTGTAAGAGAAGAAGACTTTTTTTAATTTTAATTCACTTATTTCACTGCTCTACCACCCCACACAACAGCAGAACTGCAACAATAAGTGGCTGGAAGGCTGCTATTTCCCTCCACAATCCTTTCTTTGAAAACAACACACTGTCATAATGTGGCATCATTTCCAGAAGCATTTGTGGCGGGGAGAAGCTAGGAGAAGACTCTACTTTAGTAGAGCCAAAAGGGGGGGGAGCATTCTTGCTTGGGTCTAATTTTTATCTCCTCTTGGGGTGCTGATTGGATGGGGAAACCTCAACTATTGGTTCTGCCTACATAGAATGGGTAACATGGGTTCTGCCCGGACACTGAGGTCCAGCGCCAAGGGCCTTCTGCCAGTTCCCTCACTACGAGAAACCAAGTTACAGGGAACCAGGCAGAGGGCCTTCTTGGTAGTGGCACCCGCCCTGTGGAACACCCTCCCAGCAGATGTCAAAGAGAAAAACAACTACCAGACTTTTAGAAGACATCTGAAGGCAGCCCTGTTTAGGGAAGCTTTTAATGTTTGACGGACTATTGTATTTTGTTGGAAGCCACCCAGAGTGGCTGGGGAAAATTATAAATAAAATGTTGTTGTTGTTGTTGTTGTTAACAAAACAAGGTTGCCATGTGAGGTATCGTGACTGGAAAACAGCTCCCCTGTACATGTGAAAAGGGCAGTCAGAACTCTGCAGTCATTACTCGCTTGCCCCCAGGGTTTAAATTCATATACTGTACCTGATTTGAAAATGGCTCTACAACACCAACCATGTTGGTTTGCTCTGAAACCATTTTAGGCCAGGTCAACATCACTCATGGGCCGCAGAGAAAGGAAATAAATGAGACCAAGGAAAAGGAGCAGGGGGGGGGAGTGCAAAAGTGTAACTAGACAGTACACTGGAAGTACCGGTAAGATGACCTAGAGAGCAAGGAACTAAAGTAGGCCAAATATGAGATAGAACAATGAGGATTATAATATGCAGCGGTTTTGCCAAAAGAAGGCTGCCACCGCAGAAAGATAAATCTGCCCACACACCCTTTCTTTTTCAGGCCTATTTGCTTCTAGGCAGTATAGCTTCTTGCTTTTTTACTCTTGTTGCTTCTTAGTGACAAGGATTACCATAAAAACAGAAGCTCTTCCCTCTATAATCATCCTTTTCTAACTGACTGGTGCTTTCAACAGTGCTATAATCCAGTGGCTTTTTGTATCTGAGAAATATGATACAATATCATCATTCAGTAAGCATCACAGAGGAGGAGGCAGAAAAATATTCCAGAGTCTAATGCTGGAAGGGGAGGGTAACGCATAAATAGGTGGTTTTTTAAAAGAAAGAAAGAAAGAAACATCCGCGGCAAGATATAAAGGATGTCACCCCTCTCTCATTGGAAGCAAAGGAGGAAACCTCCTGCAGATTTAAGTGGAACCAGGCTTGAGGCTCACAGCCTCATCTATCTTTAATACAAATTTGTTCAACTGAGTTGACATCCATTTTATCATCTGCTCAATGGCGATTGGTTGTTTTTGAACCTCTGGTCAGATTAAGAAGTTTGACAGATGGCACTTTCAATTTAAATGGATTTATATGCCATTAAAAGAAATATTTGTGCTGGCTAAGAAGAATATTGACTGTGAAAGTAACGGTACTGTAGATCATCTCCACTGAGAATTTAGTCAGTATCCTTCCAATTAGTCCGTCAATACGATGCCCATATAAACATGATCTTTTATTTTTGACTCTATTGGTATCTAGGCTGTGCCTACAAAAGCAGCAGAGCTTTTTCAAAGCACTTGCTTCTGCAAAACAGCACTTTTTACAGTTAACGTACTGTGTTATACTCGACAAATAAGCATGTGCACAGTTGTACAGAAGCATATTCCTTTTGCGTGTTCAGACCCAGAAGCCTCCCCCCTAAATAAATTCACACGACTCAAATTTTGGTTTGGTTTTTGGCAGAATTTAGGCCACAACTTTATTGATTACAGAAAATGAGTGGTTGCATAGGCTCTGGTTTGACTAGCTCCCTGCACCCTTGCAGGTAGGGCTGACCCAGGGCACCAGCATAGGTCAGCCAAGGGTGAACACCTGGATAGGCAGAAAGCCGGGAACAAGCTATGTCCACCACCCAGATGTCCCCCTAGACTCAGGCATGGGCACAACCCTCTCACAGGATTGACCAAACCATTTGAGTCCCTGGATTCCTTTAACAGAATACCCTTCACATAGGGATGGCGAGAGCGTTCTCCCATCCCTATCACCTGAACCAGTGCCCATCCGCAACCTTACAAGTTGTGATGATTTAGTATGCGGCAGGCGAAACCCAAATGGCAACTGCCAATCAGCCAAGTGGGGAAAATTCCTGCCGTGCCCCTGTCCCAACGACACACGACAGCATAGCAAGGTCATGCGCAACAAGCCCTAAAAATAGGGAGAGGTGGGCGGGTGTTCCGAATGCACACACCGAAAGAGGAAGCTCTGGGTCACGTGCACAGGCATATATAGGTCCCTCGGTCCATTTGGACTGTGCCCCATTGGCCAGATTGAACCCAACATCGAAGGGACCTACCAATCGGGTGTTGTGGCTGACCAATCTTACCCACCCACAACACAGGGTGTCGGTTTCCAGGTCTCACCGCAACACGTGCCCTCTTTGAGGGAGGACCCAATTTACTCTTGCATGTATGCAAAATGACTCAGATTGCGCTGGATTTATTTATTTATTAAGGCCCCGTCTGTACTATCCTACAGGTATATGACTTGAAATGGTCATGGCTTTTCCCCTAATAAATTTGGGAAGTGTAGTTGTTAGGAGACCCCCTATTCCCCTCACAGAGCTACAGTTCTCAGAGTTCCCTGTGAAGAGGAATTGATCCTTAAACCACTCCAGGAACTGTAGCTCTGTAAGGGCAATAGGGGCCTCCATAACACTTCCCAGCATTCTTTGCAGGAAGCCACGACTGTTTTAAGTGGTATGGTCCATGTACAGTGGAACCTCGGTTTATGAACACCTCGGTTTACGAATTTTCGGTTTACAAATGCCGCGGACCCATCTGGACCGGATTAATTCACTTTCCATTACTTTCAATGGGAAAGTTCGCTTCAGTTTATGAATAGACTTCCGGAACCAATTACACTCATGCTTCGGGTTAAGTACGCTTCAGCTTGAGTACTCCGCGGACCTGTCTGGAACGGATTAATCCACTTTCCATTACTTTCAATGGGACAGTTCGCTTCAGTTTATGAACAGACTTCCGGAACCAATTGTGTTCATAAACTGAGGTACCACTGTATAGTGCAGAAAAGGCCTTATTGTTTTGGTTCTTTGCTCTCGCGATGCTGACAAGTAACAACTTTTAAGGCCTAGGACTGTCCCAAAAGTATGTCATAGTTCAAGTGGGAGAACAGGTGGCAAGATTGTGATGAGGGGGGAAACCGGTTAAAATGGGAAGTATAGCAAATCAGGTACAGTGCAGACATAAGATTATCTTCCTGCAAACCACCATTTGCACATTGATAACTACCGGTAGCCAGATTCTGAATGTGTGCTCCCCCCATTCCTCCTATCTACAGAAACAACAACTAATGCAAGCCATGGTTCCCTCACGAACCAGAGGTTATCATCATGGTTTTAAGTGGGTTTGAAAACCATACACAGGAAACGGTTTGCTTGAAACATTGTGTCAGGGCACATGTAATGAAAAACCACAGTTAGCATTAGAAAGGAAGGGAAATGAGAAATTGAACCAGAGAGTGGAGGAACAAGGGGGACTAACTGCTTTTGGGAGTACTCAATCAGAGTGCCCAAATGAACATGATCCCTGGTGAAAGCAGAGTTTGTTTCCATGCCTAATTTATTAAATCCAGCGCCTAACACATGCCCCACTTTTGAGAGGAATTATTGCAGTCCCATTATGAATTTAAGCCACGCTGTGGAGATTCTTCTTTTCCAACCCCAGCTTAAATTAAAGCACGACTGCAAAGCCACAATTGGAAGTGCACCCTAAGAGTATGCTCTTGATTCTTCCTTTGAAGTTTGAATCATTTGGCATAATATGATGGCAGCCTTGACCACTTGTCAAAAGTGGCCCATGGAGGATGGAGCAGATTTGGATCTGGCCTGCGAGCCAAATCCAGTTCAGTTCAGTATATTGTAGTATGTAACCAGTTTAAAGTCTGTTTTTAAAAGAAGAAAGGAATGATGCTAGAGATACAACTGGCAGTATCTGGTGGGACATGGTATACCCCACAACTGTCCCATTTTAAGAGGGACAGCCTGGAATTGCAGAAGCCAATCCTGTCTTGTTTACATCCCTGAATGTCCCCATGTCACACTCTCCAACATTCTCACCCCCAAATCAGGGTGCAGGAGGGGCACACCTCCCAGTCCAGCACTTGTCCGCAGGGTCACGTCAGAGCTCCAGACAGGAAGGTAAACCCCTCCTTTACCCTGATTGGGTGGGGGAGATGACAAAAAGGTTGGAGGGTGTGACATGGGGTCTGCTTGTTGCTGTCCTGACGACTTGCTGCTTTCTCAGTGGTCATTTTTAACTGTAATTAGATTTAGGACGGTGTTTAACGTTTTAACACCAGTCTTGTAAGACCTACGTTGGCTCCTAGTACGTTTCCGAGCACAATTCAAAGTGTTGGTGCTGACCTTTAAAGCCCTAAATGGCCTCAGCCCTGAAGGAGCGTCTCCACACTCATCGTTCTGCCCGGACACTGAGGTCCAGCGCCGAGGGCCTTCTGGTGGTTCCCTTGCTGTGAGAAGTGAGGTTACAGGGAACCAGGCAGAGGGCCTTCTCGGTAGTGGCACCCACCCTGTGGAATGCCCTCCCACTAGATGTCAAAGAGAAAAACAACTACCAGACTTTTAGAAGACATCTGACGGCAGCCCTGTTTAGGGAAGCTTTTAATGTTTAATAGATTATTGTATTTTAATATTCTGTTGGAAGCTGCCCAGATAAATAATAATAATAATAATAATAATAATAATAATAATAATAATCTGTTTTATGATGTTTTTGTTTTGTTTTAAATTGTGGGTCTGTTTGCCACCCTGGGGTTCTTTGGGAGGCAGGGTGGGATATGCATTCAATCTTAATTGGGGGCAGGGGAAACTGCCAGACCCTGGAATTCAGACCTGAGGTCTAGTTGTAACTGCATTGCTGAGCTGAAAGGGAATATCCAGGAATTAAACTGTTTTTTTCTTCTGAAGGACAGTTTATGTTTCCTCACTAAACTAGTTCCAGACAGTCCTAACCAGCAGATGGTTGGACAAGCTGGTTTGGCATATACTGTTATGCTGTTGTAGCTTGAATAAAATCAATTTTTAAAGAGTCCCTCTAGCTCAGTTAATCCGAATGAAGCAGAACATAACATAGGAATTGTCTTTTTCTAAGGAGGGTTAGAAATCTCTGCAAAAGAATTCTCAGGAGTCTCAAATAAAAGATTCCTAGGGGGAAGTAATATTAAACCTTTTTGAGTGTACTGTTGTTGTATCCCTTGAAACAAGTAATGAACACACTAATTACTTTCAGAAGATGTTTAAAGCTCTTAGAAGGAGGAAATTCAAGGTCTGGAAAGCAGCCACAAAGAATACCTATCTGAATGTTGTCTGTTCTTGGTGCATATTCTAACAATAATGGCACACACATTAGTTATGAATAATAATATAAATACCTGCACTCACAACTTCCTGTAAGGTAGTTAGGCAGTTGATATTTAAACATATATTCAGTTCCATATAGTTATTTGTCGTAATGTTTTCCACATAGAAACTCAGGCTTTAGTCAGAGAAACACCATCACCGTCTGTTTGCTTTCTAAAACTAGTTTTATACTTAATGGTTTGTATTGTGCAATCAATGTCTACAGTATTTCATTCTGTAAGAAAGCAATTCTGTACTGAACAGTTTTCCTAAACAAACACATAAATTTATTGCACTAAAAAGAAACTTCCAGTTGCTAAATGAAAGAGCAATCTACACAAGATCCTTATAAAAATAAAAGGAAATGTGGTGTTACACATTAGATGTGACTGGTTTTTGTACAGTCAAACCTCGGTTCCCAAACGCCTCAGTTATCATATGTTTTGGCTCCTGCATGCTGAAAACCCGGAAGTAAATGCTCCGGTTTCCGAACGTTTTTTGGAACCCGAACGTCTGACACAGCTTCCGCTTGAGTGAAAGAAGCTCTTGCAACCAATCAGAAGCTGCGCCTCGAACATTTCGGAAGTTGAACGGTCTTCCAGAACGGATTATGTTCAACAACCGAAATTTGACTGTATTTGTAAAAGGCTTCGGAGAAAAATTTGGCATGTTATGTATAAATTAATAAATAATAATCATACAAAACATTTCAGAAGTCCCTCATGCATATCAACATGCCAATGTTTTCCCAGCAGCTTTCCATGTAAAAGGTATACCTTCAGACCCAGATCTGAGTCATACCATACAGACAGGAAGAAAAATCCTCTGTCCTGTTCCGTAGGCTGGCTGCTATGGGGCTAATTCTGGTTTCCAAGTGTCATTCAAAACTCCAGTGCTTACTTTAAAAGCCCTGCATGGCTTGGGATGTGTGTACCTGAAAGAATGCTCGAACCCGTACAACTTGTCTGTGCACCAGTTTCATCTACAAAGGCTCTCCTCCAAGTTACCCTGCCGTCTTCCGTGAAGTGGGAAATGACTGGAAAGAGAGATTTCTCAGTTTGGCCTTGACTACAACAGCAGTCTCTTTCTGCCCTGACTCAGCTTCTCCATGACCTGTCAAAAAGGAGGCTCTAGCCCCTTCTGCCCTCCTCTTTTGGGGTCCCTGGCTGCAGACAGAATTCATGTTACTCCCTAGATGGGAGTTACTTCAGATGGGGAGTTTGTAAGAAGCAGGTCTGGAGTTCAGATTCTGGCATGTCTGTACAGAAAGGAGACTTTCAATTTCAATTCAATTCCTTACTGCAGAAAGGAGACTTGTCAGAAGGAGGGCACTACTGCTCGATCTTACTGCTCAGGTCTATAAGGGATTATCCACACTTTCATTTGACCCCCGTCGAACAGGATTCCTTGTACCTTTCCCGGAGCTGCAATCGAAGGGTAGTCCACTCTCACATTATCTCCTATCCCTCAAGGATCTGTCCGCCTGCCCCTGACTCCCTGCCATGGGAGGGCAGAGCTGAAGCTTTCATCTACAAAATAATTGCAGCAGCAGCAAAATGCAACAAGAATCAGCCGAAGCATGTCTCTATTCTCTTGGTGTCTGTAACTTTCCCCCAGAGGTTTGCTGGAATTTTATGCATGTTCTCCCAGACGCAAACGTCTCCCAAAGTCTCCTACTTCCTTCTGAAAGGGAGAGTAGACCCTTAAGGTTAACAAATGTGAAACTGCCTGCTAAAAGGAGGCAAAACCCTCTTAAAATAGTGTTTTAGAAGCATCCTTCAGCAGGGAGCTTTTGATAGCTTGTAATAGTTCAGAAACTATTCCAAAGGGCGGGGAGGTGGGGGGGGGAAGAGAACGATCTGCTTTTGAAACTAGAGATCTTAGTGACACACAGCTGAGGGGTACTTTTAATATTTCAGGTCCTTTACAACTGCTCCAGTTCTGGGAAAAAAAATATTTATTGAACACTCAAAGTTTTATAGGTAGTTTTAAAGCTAGGAAAAACAATTAGTGGTGAGGTTTATGCAGAGTAAAAAGCCACTGGGAATGAAATAGGGCGGGAAATGCCCAAATTTATGTTTATATCCTTCTAGGTGGCTGGGGGGGGGAAAAAAGCCTTTTCAAATGAATATAGACTGTTTATTCACTCTAAACAGAAATCTTAGGATTACTACCTGGGCAATAATTATTCCATCTAAGAGGTGAGTGTCAAGACTATAAATTTGTCATCACCTGCAGCCTTATATAATGGTCATAAGGAGTTCCAGATTGTGTCTGCTCTGGGTTACAATGCGGATTTGGAAGAAAGGAGTGGGACCTGCAACCAAATGTTGCAATGCATTCTCACCTCCTATTTGAATAGCTCCTGTTCAGGGCTACAGCCAGCTGGCCATGTATTTTGTTCCTCTCCCCATGGTTTTTCATTTGGTTTTTCCACATCCATGTTTCATGGCTAAGCATGCTCTTTTGGCTTTTGTTGTGGGGGGGGGAGGTACCCCTTTATGTTTTGAACACATTTTATTTCTACTGCAAACATGCTTATGCCTCTTGCTTCTCAATATCCTTTCCTGTTAGCAGCACTTACCACTCAAGTTCAGTATTAGAAGAAGTGCTTCTTACCTCTCATACTCTCTCGTTCTCTTACTTGCTCTCTGAAAACTGCTTTGATTGAGGGTTTCTTTTTCTTACAATCAAGTGGTATACCGGCGTACCTTGGAAGCCGAACAGAATCCATTCTGGAAGTCCGTTCGACTTCCAAAACTTTCAAAAACCAAATCACGGCTTCTGATTGGCTGCAGGAAGCTCCTGCAGCCAATCAGAAGCCGCAGAAGCCCCAACAGACATTCTGGTTCCAAAAGAACGTTCGCAAAACCGGAACAATCACTTCTGGGTTTGCGGCATTTTGGAGCCAAAACATCTGAGTTCCAGGGTGTTCAGGATCCAAGTTTTATTTATTTATGGAATAGCTGAACCCTGATTAATACATCTGTAACTTTTTAAATTACAGGTGGGACCCAGGTGGCGCTGTGGGTTAAACCACTGAGCCTAGGGCTTGCTGATCAGGAGGTCGGCGGTTCGAATCCCTGTGACGGGGTGAGCTCCTGTTGCTTGGTTCCAGCTCCTGCCAACCTAGCAGTTCGAAAGCATGTCAAAATGCAATAGGAACCGCTACAGCGGGAAGGTAAACGGCATTTCCATGTGCTGCTCTGGTTTGCCAGAAGCGGCTTTGTCATGCTGGCCACATGACCTGGAAGCTATACGCCGGCTCCCTCGGCCAATAATGCGAGATGAGCGCGCAACCCCAGAGTCGGTCACGACTGGACCTAATGGTCAGGGGTCCCTTTACCTTTAACTTTTTAAATGTTTATTCAACTAAAACATTAATACCCTACCATACTTCAAATATACAGGGAAACCAAAACAAGGCCTTGAATGCAAATCTTAATGGGTGGGTAGGTTCCTGTGGGAGAAAGCAGTTCTTCAGGTACTCTGTCTGCAGAGGGCTATAAAGGCTCAAGGCCCTTTCCAGCCTTCTCAACCACCTGCCTGTCTGCCTTTGGTTTCCTCGGAATCATTTTTCTGCTCACTCATGCCACTCCCTTCCCCTTGTGTTTTAGGTTGGTCCAACTGTGGCCCAGGCACAGAGGAACAGGCAGGGTATTGCAGTTCCCTAGCAACCGTCCTTTCTGCTGTGCTTTCTTCCTCGGTCTCCTGCGCTGCTGAGGCCGAAACACCACCATCAGTGTGAGGACAGCAGAGCAGGACAATTGTGGAGGAGCTGCACTGGCCTGTCCAGGCTGTTCCAGCAGGCAGCTATGCAAACTGCAGCATGGCAACACCCTTACAATTTTATTGTATAGTAAGACAAAAATTCCAACAAAATGCTGTCTAAAAGCAAAAAAGGAATGTCTCCCTCTCTCCCCCAACCCCCGCATCATAGATGCCCAACCTGAAGTATAAGTAAATGGCAGAAGTCATAGAATTGAATCACTGAGTTGGAAGGGACAATAAGGCTTATCTAGTCCAACCCTCTGCAATGCAGGAATGCTGTCCACAACTGTCCCTGGGTGGGTTCAAACCACCAACCTTCTGGTTAACAGCCAGACACACGGACCCATTGTACCACCTGGCAGTAGCATCAGAGGTTAACAGCTCTCCTGGGCAAAGCAGTTCTGGCTATGTGTACTGAGAGCCAAGCCTCATTTTCACAAGTTGTAAACCAGGGTAGGAAACCATTTTTTCCACTCCAAGGACTGTATTCCTTCTTAGCCGGTCTTCCAAAGGCAGCATGGATGTGGTCAGGCTAAAAGTAGGCATGGCCATTGCCCAGTCACATTTCACATGCATACATACCGCACACACTGCAGTAATTAGAAACAGGGGGGGGGAAGCATTTTAGCTTTCCCCCACAAGCCTAATTGCCCCAAGCCTAATATTCCTGGAAAGCGCAGCTAGCAAGGGGTTGACCTTTTTCACCCCAGCTGCACTCTCTCCGGGAAGATCACCCCACCTGGCAGCAATTAGTTTCCAAATAGGGGTGGGTTTTTTGCAAGCCTAAATTGTGGTATGGGTGGAGGGATGAGGCATGGACACTGGTCCAGATGAGAAAACCTAAGGGTAACTCCTGGCCCACAGTCGACTGTCTTTCATCATGACCTGTAGTCTGACATCAGGTTGCCAGTTGTCATTTAAGACACCCCCAAGGAAGAACTCCTTTCAAAAACACATGGGGGGGGGGCTTAATACAAACATTCTGTTTTGTGCACCTGGAAGTTTCTTCCCTTCCTTTCCCTGCAATTGGTACCTTCCTGTATGTCTTTCCTAGTTCCCACAAAGAGCAGGTGAGCAGGTAAAGTACTTCAGATTGCAGGTAGCTGCTAAGAAGATTGAATGCTCTGTTATCAAAACAAAACACACCACAAGACCACACAACAACACAACACAACACAACACAACCTTAGCCAAAACAACAACAGCTAGATGTCACGGACGAGGCTTCTGGATTGAAAGGCTAGTATGAGGGAGGCGGGGCAGGGGAGTTCAATTCAGTTTGTATTCAAAGCCAAGAAAGGTGTTCAGAAATGCATACAGTAGTGTAAAGCATGCATAAACATAAACATGCATATATGAATGAAAATAAAACACAAAAGGCATTATATAGGGCAAAACTATGTACAAAATTGTGAATAATAGGATCAATTCACACAAAAATGCTGATGAATTTTCATGGGGACTTAAAAAAAAACTTTTATCAAGATGTGGAGAACTGAAGTTACAATGGGAAAAATGAAAAACTGAGAGAAAGCAAAACTGATAGATTCATTCACCCCTAGCAAATATATACATACCGTATTTACTTCCCTCCATAGTGGAGCAGCATTCCATCAGGTGAGCTCACACTTGCCGTCTGAAATGGTGCAGCCCAGACACAGGCTCACCAGCTTATCTGCTATTATGAAAAACTAGTTTTTAGTTCAGAGGTCCATTCTGAAACCTCTGGTGACAGGGCCACTCGCAGCCAACCATGGGTGAGGCACTTAAAATATTCAGTACTCTCAGCCAAAGTCACCTCCCTTCATAGGAGTCAACTCCTAGGGGCTGAGGTCCCTTGGCCCTTCATAAAATATATGAGGGGCCACCCCTCCAAGTTAATGGGCATTCTTATTCAAATGGTGTGCAGGCACTGCGTCTTGTGATCAATTGTGCAGGGCGTGGCTCCCCCCACCGGTAATATAGCTCCTGTTATACCTGTTAAGTTGTAGCTATCCAAACACACTCACTTACACAAGAAAATTATTTACACAAAGCACAGCTAGGCCAGATGAGTGTGCTCCCATAAAAACCCTGAGCCCATTTGAGGGGCTATATTAGTTTGGGAAGCACTTATATCAACGACTTGTAGCGTAATTAGAGTTCAAATAATGTAAATGATACTAATTCACAAGGCTGAGTAAAGTTTAATGGGACTATTACTGTGGTTCAGAGCTCCACAATCGGGCTGTGAGTTTGTAGAATCATTTGCAGGAGAGCCAAGTAATTTACTGCTAGAGCTTGGGACAATTATGCTGTTCCATTGATGCTAGGGTGAATGGCACATTCACTGGTTTTCTCAATGCCCCTTCTCGAGGCTTCCATTTGCATAAAACTATTCATGAGCTTTTGTCTTAAATATACAAAAGGGCTCAAATCCTATCCCCACCCACTTCACCCCACCCCACCCCACCTCCCACCAAACCAAACACAAATAGCATTCAAAGAAAGCAAAGAATGCTTGCATTTTATCGGGAAGATTGAAAATGTGCAAAGGGTGATTGGTTACCAAATAAGTTTTTTTGGCATTTATTTTTCAATTTCCTTTAATAAATGATTAAATTAGCAGAAGTCCCAACAGTGGATATTCGCTTTTACCAGGCGCATTCCAATGACACAATTTATAGTAATTTTTGAATAGCGCCCTTGATCATTAGAACAGCAGTGAAACAAGCTAGGTCGGTGGGGTCACGAAGGAGCCAGATGGGGTTCTACCTGCAACATAATTATGTGAACAGCTGAAGGCATTTTGCAAGGTCCTAAAGCACCTCCAGTCACACGGCAGTCAAGGGAAGCAGGCTTTTAATTTTATTTTTAAGGTAGCGCATACAAATAGGTCCTTGCTTCTCAGTTTATAATGCTTCCAGCTACATCAGCAACTTTCACTCTAGTGACTTCCTTGACAGAATGGGAGCATTAGTCTAGCCACGCTGCAGAAAATTTGCCCTCCTGTTAGTCTTTATGTTGACATTTTGATAAACTCCAGCTCTGATAAGAAATAGCAAGATCTTTGGCAAACATTCACAAATTATAAAGAGAGAATGTGTATATGCATAGATATGGGACACGTAATGTATTCCTCCTGAGCGCCCCAAACGGGGTCTATTAAGCAGTTCCAACTAACCAACCTATCTTTCTGTCACTTAGAACACAAATGAAATGCAAACACATCACGGAGCTGAGAGCACCCAACTGAGTTCCCTCTTGTGGTTAGAAGGAGTTTGTTTGCTATTTAGTCTTTTAGTCGTGTCCGACTCTTCGTGACCCCATGGACCAGAGCACACCAGGCACTCCTGTCCTAGAAGGAGTTTAGGAACCCGATATAGAGGCCTAAAACCAACGACCCATCTAGTGAGCCACTGCATTGAAGCAACAGCTCACAGAGTCCAGTGTCAGGGTCTAGCACCTGGTGCCAGGGCCTTATCTTGCGAATGTCAGGAATCAGTGTCAAGCATAGGTCAGCAATAAAACATGGTGTCAGTGAATTTGACTCTTTGTTCAAAGCAACCAGCACAGGCCACTAATCCCAGCAACTCTTCCCTGAAGGTGTTGTTCCACTGAGGCAGTTGTGAGGACTGCCTCACTGTTGCCTAAGTCCCCTCCTCTCCAGGGTTTCTTCCAGGGCCGTCTTAAGCAGCCCTAGCGCCCTGGCGCGGCGGATCCTTCTGGTGCTACCCCACCCCGTTTCCCAGCGCGGCGGGCGGGCTCAGCGTGCACCGTGGCTGCCGGGTGCTGCTGCGTGGTGGGCGGGCAGGCGGGCGCAGCACGGCTGCCTGGCACTGCTGCGCAGCAGGCGGGCGGCTCAGCGTGCAGCACGGCTGCCGGGCGTGGCTGCACGGTGCCCCCCCCCCTGTCGGGAGGGTGCCCTGGTGCCCTGCGCCACCCAGCCTGGCCATAGGGCCGGCCCTGGTTTCTTCCAAGCTTTCATAGGCTGTGTCTGCGCACAACCAATCTCTGCTCTGCTCTTTTCATTTCTCTGCATGTTCTAAGAGACTGGGGCAGGGGGAACCAGCCATGGCAGCAGGAGAGGACTCCCTAGATTCTTCAGCAGCCTTCCTCAGCAGCTGCCTCTTGGCCCTTCTCCTCTGCCTCTGAGTCTTGACTGCTCTCTGCCCCAGTCTCTCCCTGCTCACTAAATCCTGTTACCTCTTCAGCTTCTGATACCTCCTCCTTCCTTTGATATTCTTAACAAATCAAAATATAATTAAAATCAACAATTAGATAAAAAAACCCAGAATATACAGATTCACCCATCCCTACCTATAGGTAACGGAAGCTTTCTGTGGGGATTATGACTGTGGAATGAAAAATTAAACTTCCCTTCCCAAAGGACGTTAGTGCCGCTGTAAAATCGCCCCCCTCCCCATATCAACTTAAAAACTACAGCACTAATAACACCACACACTCAATGTAATGTGTAGTTAGGCCCCCCAAAATGTTCTTTTTTCTTTTTGCTGTAGCTGCGAACGAACCACCACAATATCAATAGTAAACGAACACAGGGAGGGTAGGGAACTGTTGGACATTTTTACACGATCAAAACAACTCCTTGCAATGTTTTCTCATCAATGATACATACAGTACATATTTCAAAAGGAACACCACTATCTTCTATTATTCAATAAAGAACACCACACATCTTAACATCTTTCATCTCTCTTCCTGCCATCTTGGTTGTGTGGCTCTGCACACCTACTTTCAAGCTTTTTGCTCTTTTTTTTTTTAAAAAAAAATTTCAATCTCTTTCCCTATTGTAACATCTCCCTACAATGGAATGTTGAATAGCTTGCATTTTAATTCCTGTTACTATACATAAATTTTCAGTCTAAACTGTACTGTAGTGTTATTGGGGTGGGTGGGTTTGTCAGGCTGAGTCCCTTCCAATTATTGGGATCCTCTATCTGTGGGGGCAAAACGCTGTACAGGAAGCTTTCCAAACCAGTTCCTTTGTCTCTAGGTAATGGTTTTGGCTGACTAGTTAAGTGCCACACTTAGCATAACCAAAAGTTATTCTGAGCCACGGCACAAATAGGTGGGCCTTTCCCCTCCCCTCCCCTAGCTGCTAGGTAGGAGAACAAAAACCAGTATAGTGTGTGTGAGATGGATGCAGGCTGGAAGCTGGAGATATGCTTGATCCAAATCTATGACTAATGGAGAAGCAATATCTTTTGGGCTGCTAATGCTGTGAGCCCCTCATCAAGCTGTATATATGTGTAAAGAAAACCATATATCCTAGAGACACCGAAGTCTCCACTGACCTTCATTCCAAGGAAACCGAACCTGGGTAAGTGCCTGGAATCTCCCACTGTTCAGAGATTGGGGTGACACATAAAAGTATTTCTTGCATGAAAATTCAACATCTTGGAGCAATGTGCCCCAGCATGCAGCACCTAGAGAAAGCCTCTGTAGCCTCATCATCAATAAAGTGATGTGAGACAGGAAGGAGTCATAAAATTAAATATTGCTCTTTGCATATGTTTCTTGTTTGGACTGATGCTCTTACCTGTAAGCTCCTCTCTGCTGAGGCATCTTAAGAATTGCCACTGCCTGCCTTAATGCAGACTTCCCTGAAGGATGGATGGATAGATGGAGTGATCACTACTGGGCACAAAGCCCACGATTTGCTTCAGAAGACAAGACAAAATGCAACCTTGAAATATGTACATAGATGCTGCACAGGCAATTGAACAAAAGCAGCATTCTCGCAGCATAACCAGATTGGTGCACCTACATGCATATTTCATGTTTCTTTGACATCTTGT
Source organism: Zootoca vivipara (assembly GCF_965207765.1). Taxonomy (NCBI): domain Eukaryota; kingdom Metazoa; phylum Chordata; class Lepidosauria; order Squamata; family Lacertidae; genus Zootoca; species Zootoca vivipara. The sequence continues at coordinate 100,617,053 of NC_142582.1, read as the reverse complement.
CATTTCCCTTGTTCTGCCTTTTCTTTTGGAGATGCACTCCTGACTAACCTCTTGGTAAATGAATTTAAGCCCTTCAGGGCAGGGATTCTCCCTCCACCCCCTCCTCTTAATCCTCACAATGCCAGCCCCATGTGAGACACATGATATACTCACCAGCAAATATTAATAACAGCCTCTGAAGATATATGATCTTTTCTGCTGAATGGTGGAATCCCATCCTTGGATAACATTGAGTGGATGAAGATAGGATTGCAACTAAACCCCCTTACGACAGTGTCGCTGTAAAGTATGCCGGCATAGCGAAGTTACTATGATATAACGATACTAGAGATGGGAGGGAATTTTATTCAATTCACATTTAAAGGTGAGCCTGTCTAATCTGCACTTTTCCAAACAAGGTGTGAACCAAAATGCAACCCCCATTTAAAATCTGCACTTCTGCAATGCACTTTTCCAGAAATGCAGAGCTGCCAAGGAGTCTTTGACAATGGCCATAACCAGTGTTATTTTTCTAGAAAAAGAAGCAGCGGAATTCACCATGAATACCACCCCTGTTCTCTTATAATGCCAATGGGACCCAACTGAGAGGTGCTGGAACTGAATTCTAGTGAGTTCCAGCTGAAAAAAAAGCCCTGGCCATAACTGTGCTTTGGTTATTGCTGCTTGAAGAACATAGGACACCAACTACGAAGCCGTGCTGTGTATTTGACATGCATCTCTTGCGTTATTTTAATTATGTTTTTATTAATCCTTTCAGTGTCCCCCAGGAAGATTCCACTGGAACAAATTGGGCAACTGACATTTTTATAAGCTCCGGCATTGCCATTTTAGATTGCCCATAAGACTGTCCTGTCCATTATATGTGTATGTGCTTCCGGAACTTACGGAATTACTGCTACAGAGTCGAATGATGATGGTGAGCCAGTAAATGTTGGCCTTTCTTTCTGAGGATTGTACATTGGGTAAAGATGTTGGTGGCAAGATAACAATGCTTCAGTCAAAAATATCCACATTGAATTATTCATTACATTGTAATAGAGTATAATCATATGCAACAGGTGTTTTTCCTCCAGCTTGCTGAATTTCACTATAACTAGCTCCTAGATAATAGCCTGGAGGGATGCTGCAGTAGAACAAATCAGTCTTATTTTAAATTAATTACTGCAATGCTACAGTGCCTTATCAGTTGTTGCACTGCTTTTTTGTCTCAGTGTTCAGTGCATGTATTAATACTCTAGAACTTAGGAAAGAAATATCCCATGCAATCAGGTTTGCAAAAACATTGCACTGATGTATAAATAAAGATTCTAGGGACAAAGTTGTGCCTTTAAAAAAATTGCATTGTTAAAATTTGGTTAATTGCATGATTGAAAAAGCACAAGTGTTGATTTAATTTTCAAATCAAAGAACTATTGAAACAGAAATCAGCAACCAGTGGTGCTTCTATTAAAAACATTTAAGTATGATTAATGTTTTATAGAACTTCTTAGCATAACCTTTTCACTTCAAGAACCAGAGTTGAATATATTTTATTTAATTACCTTTCATACTTTTGGGGTGTATTGATTAATCGTTGCTCTTTTCTGTACACAGAAAAGTTATGATTTCATTTCTTGGTGTGGATGTTAAAATGTTGACACCACTTCTCTGTATTTAAAGTAATGTTCTACTTCAACAAATTTTTACACACCCTGGGACCTTATAGGGTGAAGGGCAGGTAATAAATAATAATAATAATAAGAGTTTGGATTTGATATCCCGCTTTATCACTACCCGAAGGAGTCTCAAAGCAGCTAACATTCTCCTTTCCCTTCCTCCCCCACAACAAACACTCTGTGAGATGAGTGAGGCTGAGAGACTTCAGAGAAGTGTGACTAGCCCAAGGTCACCCAGCAGCTGCATGTGGAGGAGCAGAGACATGAACCCGGTTCACCAGATTACGAGTCTACCGCTCTTAACCACTACACCACACAAAGAAGAAGAAGAAGAAGAAGAAGAGTGTCAGATAAAATGTCAACAATCCATAAAACCTGGACACTGTGAAAACAGCAAGAACAGATGGATAAGAAATTTCTGAAGGCCAGCTCCAAAAGATGGACTTTCCCTTTCTTTCTAAGCGTTATGACAGAGGAGGATATTCACACTTCCTTGGGACAACCACCGTGAAAAAATCCAACCAGAAATTTATGCAAGGGATGGAGAAACGCATAGAGAAAAATCAGTCTCCCTTTCTCAAAACACTAAAATTTGTGAACAACCTATGCAGCTGAATTTTGGAGGACTTGTGACAGACAAAAGAAATCCTTTCTTCCACATGGTTACATTGGAATTTGCTGTCATAGCCACCACCTTGGATGGCTTTAAAAGAGGAGCAGACAAATTCATGGAGGAAAAGCTTATCAATGGCTACTAGCTATGATGGCGATGCTCTGCCTTCACAGCTGGAGGCAGTATGTGTCTGAACACCAGTTCCTGCAAACCACAGGAGGAGACACTGCTCTTGTGCTCAGGTCCTGTTAATGGGTTTCCCAGAGACATCTGGTTGACCACTGTGAGAACAGGATGCTAGACTAGATGAGTCGCTGACCTGATCCAACAGGCCCTTCTTGCACTCTGAAAAGTACAAGTAATGTACAGTGAGCCCCTTGGGCTTGGCGATAGGAAGGTTGGCAGTTTGAATCTGCAAGACAGGGTTGAGCTCCTATTGCTCTGCCCCAGCTTCTGCCAACCTAGCAGTTCGAAAGCACACTAGTGCAAGTAGATAAATAGGTACTGCTGTGGTGGGAAGGTAAACGGTGTTCCATTGCCCCAGAAGCGGTTTAGTCATGCTGGCCACATGACCCGGAAAGCTGTCTGTGGACAAACGCCGGTTCCCTCGGCCTGAGCACTGCAACCCCATAGTCGCCTTTGACTGGCCTTAACCATCCAGGGGTTCTTTACCTTTTTTCACCTTACTTATCACTCTGCAGGTACTCTCACATATACGTAGTTTTTTTTTAACATGCCTCGATTTCCCTAGTAACTAAATCAAGGATGGGGAATCTGTAGCACTGCCTTCCAGATATTTCTGGTACAGCCCCCATTGTCTCTGACCACTGGCTGTAGTTAATGGGAGTTAAGAGTTCAATGTCATCTGCAGCATCACAAGTTGCCCACCACGGATTTAAATGGAGGGAGCAGATCTGAAAACATTCAAAGTATATGCATGAAATCCTATTTCCTCCACAGAAATGAATGTGGGATTATTGAATATACATATCATTCGGGTGAAAATCTTAGCTGCCAAAACTTTTACATCTTAAAGCCCATTTCAATCAGGATATGAATGATGGGATTGGGTTGTAGCTTCCCTTTCACAGCTTCCTGCATAGACTTGGGAGACAATCAATACCATCCATGATTCACAGAGGGAAATATACCTTTTGTTCAGATGATGCCTGCTGGCAGTTAGGACAATGAATCCAATCATTAAGTAGCAGACTCCCTTCCCCCCCCCTTTTCCTTTTCTCTCTTTGGTACAGTCTTTCCACAAATCACGTACTTAAAACATATGCTCAGAGGATGTGCTTTTGTCTTTACTTGGTGCTCCCTGTCAGATACTTTTATGTAAAAAAAAAGTCATGTAACACTTTGAGGCCTTTTTAAACAGTTGTGTTCAAGGCACGAAAAATTGTAACGATTTTCTCATATTTGGTAGCACGAAGAAGTAAAATACACCCTGATTTTATTTTATTTTTAAATCCAAGGCTGCTTATCTTATCATCACTTGGCTCTTCACAATTCACTTGCACCATGCTTTTCTGGAACACCTTTCCCTACTCAAATATTTCTACTACCTTCCCCATGCCAAACATTCCTCCTCTGAAATAATAATAAAAAAAATCACTAAAACACGAAATATGTAGTTAACCAAACACTGATGGTTCTGCACTTCATTTGCTTATTTTTAAATTACCCACTCCCTAGATAACAGGAGAAAGACAGTCTTACATTATTGCACATCCTTGATGAAATGGAGTTAATTTTTCCAATGATATTGTATTATTGTATACTGTGGGCTCAACATGATTACTGCTCGTGTATAAAAGAGTCATATAAAATCTATATATTTTTTTTTATAGGGAGGAACCTTCATGGACGATTTGAAATTACTAGGTCAGTAATGAAAGGAGGAAGGATGGCGGAGCTGGAGCATTCAATGGGTGGTATATATGTGAGTTGAGTGGTTAATGTGCATAACAACTAGTTATTGTGTACATTCCTCAGGCCTCATGGAGAATGTGCACATAATCTTTCCATGAAGAAGGAATTCTGCACATTTCCTGGTCAATGCACATAGGGATGAATTCAATGTTGCATTACACCACACAGTAGTTCCAATTTGGCTTGCCAGGCGGAAACCCCCTCACTGTCAGGCCTCAGGGAAACTGATCCCCCTCCCTCACAGCAGTCTGCCAGTAATGGAAAGACAAGAAACTCTTACCAAGGTCTTTTATTCAATATTCACAGAAAGAGACGTAGAAATGCCGTCTCTCTTGGGTAATGGTGTTGTGCCGAGTAATCTCCTCCCAGCTTCCCTTCTCAGTTGTCAACAGCCCCACCCCCCCTTATGGTATCTGCTTAGGGACAATTGCCTCTGGGCTCTCTGTTCTCCTAATTTCATTGCTCGCCGTATTCTGGGAGAAGGGGTCCTGGAATGCTCTCTAGTGATGACATGTCAGCCAGCTGTTCCTGCTCTGCTTCTCCCATTATTTCCAAGCTTTGCCCCTCTTCTCTCTCTCGTTCTCTCTCTCCCCTCCCCCTGCAAACCACCATTGTAAATCTTCTCGGGAAGGTTCAGGAGAAGGGGGAGGCAATCTCCACCATTCCTCCTCCGATGTCCAGTTCCTGACACCCACTCTTCTCCCACCATGTGCTGCCCTAGGGGTTCTCCTAACCATGGGGGGCATGAGGGGAGTGGGGGGAGCTTTGTTGTGCAAACAGAAATCCTTTTGTTTAACTTCCATTCATTGGTGGACTTTTGGCTTTCAGATTTCAGCAGCACCCTGTGCAATGCCTCAGTTCAGTGACCCTGCCTGTCGCCTTCTGTTCTAAGTCATTGTTTTGGCACCCCTGTGGCTCCCTCTCAGCTGAGCACCTGGTGCAGGCAAACCAGTCACGCTCCCCTAAATCTACCTCTGTTCCACTGATGGAACTCATTCATTGAATCCCACTCATAATAACAACTTAAGGGAATGAAAAAGGGTGAAAAGTAGTGATACGAACCACCTACAGTAACTTTAAAAACATTTTAAATGATGTTTTGTAATAAGTTGCTTTGGAAGCTCTGTCTCATCAACCCTGCAGTATTTCTGCAGGGGGATAGACATCTAGCCTGACTGTTAAAAGTAGCAAGCAGTGCCATGGATATTTCCTGTTTTATACATAGAGATGGGATACAGAACACTTCGCAACTTGTCTCTGAAAGTCACTTGGGGATGCATTCAAGAGTCACACAGAAAGGCCCTGCAAAAGAGCCTTAAAGATGCTGTGGTGAGGAAGAAGGTTTCATAGATGGGGTTTTAACAAATACAAAGTGGCATTGTAAAAAGAGCAGGCTGCACAGAAGCATCTTATGCACGAACCTTCATTTGCCAGAAATATCTCTAATCTTATTCCCAGCTTTTGGCAGAAGTCAGGAACATGTAGGCCAGATCTTGGTCATGCTGAGGTATTATGACCTTTTACAATGCTATTATTCCTATGACCTTTCACGATGCTATTATTCATAAATGTCCTATTTGTTTATTATTAGTCTCTGGTTCTGCATTCTACCCTGCCAAAGTCCAACTTAAAAAGCCCCAACAAAATATCCATTCAATGTATTACTGTGCTGAAAAACAGGTTTTGCAATGTTATGTGGTGGAGGCTATTATTGTACCCTGATGACAAAGACATTGGCTTATATTCCAGGAGTGATACTGCACAAGAAGACTTCCACAGCCCTCCAGACTCCCATAGAAATGTCCCCCCAAGCTTCCAGAGCAGATTTGGGGGACATGTTGCATGTGTGTGCAGAAGAGAGGAGAGGAAAAGGAAATTCCATTGCACCACATCCATTCCACAAGTGGGGTGACACCATTGTAGGTCTTTTCCTGGATTCAAAATAGCTGAGTCAGTAGAGCTTGAGGCTCTTAATCTCAGGGCCATCGGTTCGTGTCCCATGTTGGGGAAAAGATTCCTGCATTGCAGGAGGTTGAACTAGATGTCTCCCATGTGTTGTTGTTTAGTCGTTTAGTCGTGTCCGACCCCATGGACCAGAGCATGCCAGGCACTCCTGTCTTCCACTGCCTCCTGCAGTTTGGTCAAACTCATGTTAGTAGCTTCAAGAACACTGCCCAGCCATCTTGTCCTCTGTCGTCCCCTTCTCCTAGTGCCCTCAATCTTTCCCAACATCAGGGTCTTTTCCAGGGAGTCTTCTCTTCTCATGAGGTGGCCAAAGTATTGGAGCCGCAGCTTCAGGATCTGTCCTTCCAGTGAGCACTCAGGGCTGATTTCCTTCAGAATGGATAGGGTTGATCTTCTTGCAGTCCATGGGACTCTCAAGAGTCTCCTCCAGCACCATAATTCAAAAGCATCAATTATTCGGCGATCAGCCTTCTTTATGGTCCAGCTCTCACTTCCATACATCACTACTGGGAAAACCATAGCTTTAACTATACAGACCTTTGTCAGCAAGGTGATGTCTCTTTTTAAGATGCTGTCTACACATTCTACTCATGTAAAAACATGCTGATTCTCGGACCGCCCACGGGCCGGATTTAGAAAGTGATTGGACCGCATCTGGCCCCCGGGCCTTAGTTTGGGGACCCCTGGTGTGGAGCTTGAAGCACCATCAGGCCCATTCACACAAGGAGACGAAACCTTGACTGCCATAATGAAACAGAATCAAGAAGGAAATCTGCACTGTAGAGCATGCCAAGTGAGCTCTGGCATGACTAGTATCAGGAGCCACAAAAACTCTGCAGAGAACTCTCACACTTAGCCATTCTGCCACTTTAAAAGTGCAGAAAACTGAGCATCAAGGGGTCAGCATCAAAATGCCTACCTCAGGACACACACAGAGACAGACTGGATTAACTTGGTACGTATTTGTAGTAGCAGTGTGGAAAAATGCTGACAAATTCTTAACAGTGAATCTGAGGTCTGATCCATGTCCAGTTATAAATTTTTATGTGCACACTTAAATGTAAAGTGCAAACAAGTGGGACCAAGCTTGTGCTTGCGCATGCGCATCATTATGAAACAGGATTGGCTGAAGCATCCCGCTCAGTGTATTTATTGGCTGCCAGTAAGGAGCACAGAAATGGGGGAAGTCACCAAATCTACCTGGCTTTCATCGCAGCCTCTTGAGCTAGAGGGTTGGGGAACCTTCTAGAATACTGTGGGAAATGACACAAGAGGACTGTAGGGTAAGTCTCCTTAAGAGCAACCTTCCTTTGCCTCCATTCCTCCAACAGTTTCTGTGCTAATGCTCTGCTTGTGGGTCTTCCATAGGCATGCGGTTAGTAGCAATAGGAAACAGGAAGCTAGGCTAGATAGGCCTTTGGTCTGATCCAGCATGGTTCTTCTCGTTACGGAATCCAAGAAACATAATTCACTATTTGCCTCTGATAAGCCCATTCATCCTGGAGTAGCTTGAGCAATCTCATTTTTAATTAACACCTTTCCAGCCTGATCTCCTAGCCCCCCAAAATGTTAAGAGCCCCTCCTGGCTCTTGAGCATTTCAGCAATTCAGACAGCAAGTCTACCCAGGCTAAACAAATTGGAATATGGTTCCTATATTCCTTTGTCACCACTTTTGACCATCAAAGAATGCTGCATGCTAAATCTATATTGGATGACCCTTGTGGGTATTGAATAGGTATTATGACTCTCTGTAATAGTCTTCTATAGGATAGCTAGTTTCTGAATGTTTGTTATTTTTTCTTCTTAAAGTATTGCTTTGCTTTCCCTTGTTTGTTAGGTCCTACCCTTCATTAAAAAAAACTTGCTTTAATTTTGAATTTGGGTTAGGAGTGAGTTTTCTGACAGGTCCAAGGGATTATGCCCCCCCCCAATCTGCTAAGCTGCTTGGTTACGCTATCTATTCATGCCTAAGAGGAACTTCAAGGAAATAAAAAGGGAAATACTTGGTCCTGGGGAGATAAAAGGGAACTATTTTTATCCTTCCCTTCTGAAACTAATCATTAACCAGTCTTTTACTATTAAACTGAAATGGCCAATTGAGACAAATAGTTCTGAGACGAAAAAAACCAAGGATGAGGTGGCATGGGTAGAAGTTTATGAAATAATGCATGGCATGGAGAAAGGGAATAGAGAAAAATCACCACACACACCCCTCCTAGCATTAGAACTTGTGGGCATCCAATGAAGCAGAATGTTGGAAAGATTCCGGACAGATGAAAGTACTTCTTCCAAAGCATTGCTAAACTTTAGAATTTGCTCCCACAGGAGGCAGTGATGGCCACCAAGTTCGGTGGCTTTGAAAGAGGATTAGATAAATTTGTGAAGGCTACCAAGAGCTACTAGGCATGATGGCTATGTTCCACCTCCTCTATTAGAGAAAGTATGCATCTGAATAATAGTGGCTGGGAATTGCAGGAGGGCAGAATGCTGTGGCACTCATGCCCAGCTTGCAGGCTTCCCATAGGCACTTGGTTGGCCAATGTGAGAACAGGATGCTGGACTAGATGGGGCCACTGCCCTGATCCAGCAGGCTTTTTTATGTTCTTAAGTAGTTAGTAGTGCTGTACACTAGATTTGGCCAAATCCTGAACAAAATCGGGCCAGTTGGGGCTTACTCGGATAGATGAAGCAAATCATCAGAGTGCGGATCAGCTTGTCCTGAATCAATTTGTAGTGATTTGTGCCAATCTTTAGCTCAAGAGTCTATATGATTACTAATAATAATAATAATAATAACAATAATAATAACAATATTTTCCTTATATATTTATGTATACCCCACCTTTCCCCCCAACAAGCCTGACTGCTTGTGTACATTCCTAATCTTTTTTTTTTACAGTCTTCAAATTCTTGCCTTTTCAACTCACTTGACAAGCCATAAGGCAACCTGCTTTGATATTCCTAAATTTCTTAGCCAAATATTGTTGGCGTGGACGAAAGAGATATAAAATTGTTTTAATCCACCTCTCCACTATTGTCGCTATTGTTCTCCTTGAGTTGGTGACTGACTGTAGCAGGGAGCCTGTTGTGTATGGTCCCAGTGCATTTTTCAAACCCTGGAAAATCAGAGTTTAACTATTTGTCGGGAAATGTGTAGAACAGGCTGCCCCTGCAGGTGGCCAGCCCCTGACTCATGGAGGGTAGCAGGGATGATGACAGAGAAGGCAGGGGGACAATCTCACCACCACTTCTTCCTCCACTCAGTGGAGAAACGTTGTTAAGCACCTGGATAAACAAAGACTCAAACACATTTGACAAGACAGGTCTCTTGGAAAGTCTTAGGCTATATCCACACAACACATGACTTTCCCAAAAGAACCAGGAGGACTGTAATTTACTCCTCCCAGAGATCCAATCCACAGCACCTACCATTCCCAGAATTCTTTGGAGGAATTTAAGTGCATTAAATGTGATTTATGGTAAGTGCTTGTTGTGCTAATTTGTCTGTGATTTCCCTATGGTTTTTATGCTATTAATAATGTCTTAATTGATGGCAATGTTTTGGTTTTGATATGTGTGTTGTGCTTTCTGGCCTTCTTCTGGGTTTATGTTTTCATTTTGTTTGGCTTAGGGGTTTTTTTTGGGGGGGGGATTGTACAATAAAAAAAATATTTTAACGAAAAAGAATGTGGTGCTGTAGTACTTGCAGAAAACCTGGCATGCATCCCAGCTATAAGATAAAATTCCCTCAAAACATAATGCCAAGATTGGGTGGTGCTTTGTAAGTAGATGTTACCAGTTAACAAGACAAGGCAACTGCCAAATGTAGCACATAAAATAAAATTTAAAAAAAACAGTGAAAAGCCAGCTTCAGTTCTTGTGAAGACAAAATACCTTCTGAGGAACAGCTGAAGGAGCTGGGTATGTTTAGCCTGGAAAAAAGGAGACTGAGAGGCGATATGATAGCCATCTTCAAATATCTTAACATGGAAGATGGATCAAGTTTGTTTTCTCCTGCTCCAGAGTCTAGGACTCGAACCAATGGATTCAAGTTACAAAAAAGGAGATTCTGACTAAATATCAGTAAGAACTTTCTGTTCAACAGTAAGAGCTGTTCAACAGTGGAACAGACTCCCTTGGGAGGTTGTGTACTCTCCTTCATTGGAGGTTTTTAAGCAAAGGTTGGATGGTCATCTGTTGTGGAGGCTTTAGTTGCGATTCCTTCTTTACAAGGGGATGAACTAGAAGACCCTTGGGGTCCCTTAAAGGGTAAAGGTAAAGGACCTGACCATTAGGTCCAGTCGTGACCGACTCTAGGGTTGCGGCGCTCATCACGCATTATTGGCCGAGGGAGCCGGTGTATAGCTTCCAGGTCATGTGGCCAGCATGACAAAGCCGCTTCTGGCGAACCAGAGCAGCACACGGAAACGCCGTTTACCTTCCCGCTATTTATCTACTTGCACTTTGATGTGCTTTCGAACTGCTAGGTTGGCAGGAGCTGGGGCCGAGCAACGGGTGCTCACCCTGTCGTGGGGATTCGATGTCACTTACAACTCTACAATTCTATGAGAATCAATCAGCAAAGTTGAATAGTCACCTAGGGACATGACCATGGCATCAGGTCCTGGGTTGGCCTTCCTGAAGTGATGCAATGCAGATGTTGCCACCCCCACTTGCTGATCAGCTAAGGATCTTGCTTGGTGCCCTGATGCCAAGAGTAGCATATAGCAACAGCTATGACAAAGAACTTAAATTTCCCCAAGAAAGGGAGAGTATAAAATATAGTAGTTGTGGGATAGCTATGAGGAAGGTGAAGATCCCAGGGTCAAGACAGTCAAAACACCTTCCCTACCAGTGGCCAAACTGGGTCTACAACAATGTGCAAAAATCTTAATGCACCAATAGTAACACAAATAGAAGGAGGCATGTAGGCTGGTAGGTCAAAACCAATTGCTAGGTCTATGGAAGGTCATCCTCATATCCGTAATGAGTGGACCTCATGAGTAGAGATATCCCCCCTTGGTCAACCCAAGTCAGATGTTGTTCCCACCTGCAAGCCATCACTGAAAAACAAAATGCGCTAATGAACATTCACACCAGCAGTAACTGCAGAGAAATAATGAGTATTTTTTTATTTGTCAGAGATTCTACCGTAAGGGAAGCTAGGATTAAATGCAAAAAACAACAACAAAAACCTATGGGCTGCAATTTTGAGGACAACCACATTGTGTGGGTACTGGGGAGGGGGAGGGGAACCCTGCCTGCATGAACAGCACCAATTCCACAATGAATACCCCAAAGCACCCCTAGATATCAAGAAAGCAAACTTGTGAGCCTGTGAGAAAACTCCTTGGAGATGCAGTGAGGTTCTTTCCCTTTTTCTGGCAGAGCTGCATGAGAAAATAACAGAAGGGCAGGCCTTACCTTGCCCCTGCTTTATGCTCCAGGAAACGGGAAGTGGATTAGAGTTGCCTTGTTCGATCATCATGATCTAACTACTTAAGCTGCCCCACCCCTCCTGTGCAGCATTTCTCACAGAGCTGTTATCTTTTTTAGCGCATGCCCAAGTGTCTTTCCTTGTCCTTGACAGTTTGCATAAAGCACAGGCTTTATCACCAGCAAGAGAAACAACTGGACACATTTCCTGTTTTCCTATTGCTTTAGGTTTTAAACATTTATGCAGAACAGTTATGCTCAAGTCAACGTTCAGTATTTGCTCAATTACCCAGAGTAGGCAGGATCAAATGGAGTCTCAACTATCTGTCAAGGTATCATGGGGAAAGGAACAATAATGCAAGGTTGGTTTGGAAACAAATCTAAGACTAATTTCCCTCAGCTTTCAAATGTAACCCCTTGAACCAATGCAAAAGAGAGAGAGAGAGAGATACAGTTGCCATCAAACCCAACTTAGAAAAGTACAGTATTACATAGGAAATGCACACCAACACTATTACAATGATGCAAAGTTCTGGAGAAAATGGCCACTATTTATTATACTTATACTTATACTTATACTTATACTATATTTATTATACTATATTTTGGATTCTCAGTTATTCCTCTTTTTTTATGCTAGAATCAGTAGTCTTAAAAAGCAATTATACAGTGCATTCATTTGCATGCAGCTCAGGAGCAATTCTTGTTTAGTTCAATTTAGCTCTTGCATAAATACAGTGGTACCTCGCTTTTCGAATGTAATCCATTCTGGAAGACCGTTCAAGTTCTGAAACATTTGAAAACCGAAAACTCAATAGCCAACAGCTAGGCCTCAGGATCTTGCACTCAGCGGAAGCTGCGTGGCATGTTCTGACTTCCGAGGTGTGTTCTAAAACCAAAGCATTTACTTCCAGGTTTACAGCGTACGAAAACCAAAATGTTCGTCAATGGAGATGTTCGAAAACTGAGGTACCACTGTATGTATATTATTGTATGCAGACACGGCAATCCCGTCTATATATATTTAGCTGGGAGTCTCATTGAACTCAATAGGGCTTATGATTAAGCAGATATGTATAGGATAGGCCTGTAAAAGACAGAACTGGTGGTGGGTGACCAGGAACAAGACCTTGAGGTTGGAGTGGAGAGCCTGATGAAGATGTTGATCCAGTGTGCGGCAGCTGTGAAACAGGCAAAGTCCTTATAGCTCCGTTGGTAGAGCATGAGACTCTTAATCTCATGGTTGTGGGGTCTTATACTCAGACTTGTTGTTGTTGTTTAGTCGTTTAGTCGTGTCCGACTCTTCGTGACCCCATGGACCATAGCACGCCAGGCACTCCTGTCTTCCACTGCCTCCCGCAGTTTGGTCAAACTCATATTTGTAGCTTCGAGAACACTCAGACTAGACCCATTAAAATCAACGTGTCAAGTTAGTCATTCATCAACTAATTTCAGCTAATGAATCTACTCTGAGTGTGACTCGCTCAGATACAGTCCAATAGTTTCAGTGTCAGAACTGCTCCTTCTGCATTTGTCTTGGCTCAGGAGGGTTTACCATTGGCAACGCTGATTCCAGGATTAGTTGCGACTTGAGTGGCAGACATTCAGTCAGTCCTTGCAAATTCCATTTCAGCTATGGAGGGTGGGGCCTGGCTGCAATCTTACACACACACTCACATGGTAGCAGCAAGTGTTCAAAGTCTCCAAGTGCTAACTTTTGACTGCTTACACAGCATACTTTGAAAGCACCTGGCATCCCTGGGAACTGTAGTTTACCCCTCATTGCTGTTACTGCTGAATTCAGGTTCATGCAACAAATGATCTATGGTCTTTTTCAAGGTTCAGGAAAAGCCTAAAAGTAATGGCAGGGACACGGGTGGCACTGTGGGTTATACCACAGAGCCTAGGGCTTGCTGATCAGAAGGTCGGTGGTTTGAATCCCCACGACAAGGTGAGCTCCCGTTGCTCAGCCCAGCTCCTGCCAACCTAGCAGTTCAAAAGCACATCAAAGTGAAAGTAGATAAATAGGTACCGCTACAGCAGGAAGGTAAACAGTGTTTCCATGTGCTGCTCTGGTTCGCCAGAAGCGGCTTTGTCATGCTGGCCACATGACCTGGAAGCTATATGCCGGCTCCCTCGGCCAATAACACGAGATGAACGCCGCAACCCCAGAGTCGGTCACGACTGGACCTAATGGTCAGGGGTCCCTTTACCTTTTAAAAGTAATGGCAGGCAGTATAAGAATATATTTCAGTTGTGGCTATAAAGAGTTGCAGGGTCCTATTTGGGGGGGGGTTCTTCTGTACTCACCATACATTTAAAGCACATTGAAAGAATATTATTCCCCTCGAAGAATCTTGGGAACTGTAGTTTAACCCTTTCATAGATAAAACCACTGCACCTTTTAGCAAACTACACTTCCTAGGGTTCTCTGGGAGAGAGTCATGTGCTTTAAAGGTGCTGTGAGTGTATGGTGTTTAGATAGCCTTATTTTTTAGAAGGGGATTGCTTGCACTGTCAAGAGGTGAAATAGAAGGGTCCCTCAATAGTAGGATCCTTGGGAAGGTTTAGGACACAAGCAGCTACAGAGGTGGCTGACTCAGAATTCGGGAGTCTTTTCTTTTGGTTCTCCTCCTTGATTTTATGGCCATTAATTCAATATCAATATATATATATTTCATTTCAGGAAAGAAGTAGACAGAGACATCAAGTCGCAACAATTCAGTTTTCATGCTAAGGTGCTTGGGTAGAACGAAACAGAGAAAAGAGATACTTAAGCACATTTACTGTTTCTTCTGCATGGTTTTTCCTCAGGCAGCACCAGCAGCAAAAAGAGAGTTACGGAAAGGTCATCTCCTACCCCTTTTCCTAAACTGTAGCATGACTCAGAAGAACAAGCAACTGAAGAGACTTCATTAAAGCCTGAAGGCAAACTTTGCCTTTAATACCTGCTGCCTGATTCCACTTTCTTGCATGATCTAACAGTGGAGGTGGAGGAGGGGAGAGACCAATTGTAAAGGGTATTTTTTTAAAAAAAGAGAGCAACAATATTTTGAATGCTTTTAGCAAAAGTTGATTTCATTCCAAAGCATTTCAAACGTTTATTTCCGCCCAAACTGAGATATTATTTGGGGTGGACTTTATCACCAGGGTAATTTCCGAAGTTAATCATTAGCCAGATTGGAATATGACTATTAACAAGGCTTTGTAGCATTCCAGATCTTGCATTTCAGGTATGTCATTATCTCAGCAAACCCTAGCACCTTGTTCCATTGAAACACAGTGGGTAATCTGAAGATGTCTCAGGGGATTGTGACCTACATCTATTTTTATCCCAGATCTTTATTACAACATACAGTATATCAGTTATCTTCTAGTAATTCCCTATAGAAATGGAAAAGAAACAATGTATCCAGATACACAGAAACTGCTTAGAACAATAACTGAGACAGGGCCTGAAGCTACTTTCAATGAATTCAAACTCCAGGGCCTGATGAGCTGCACCCAAGAGTACTAAAGGAGCTTGCAGATGTAATCTCAGAGTCTCTGGCAGAAATCTTTGAGAATTTTTGGAGTACTGGTGTGGTCCCTGTGGACTGGAGGCGGGCAAATGTTGTCCCAATATTCAAAGGGGGGGGGGGAGAAGACCAAGGTAACTACTGACTTGACATTGATACCAGGAAAGGTCCTAGAACAGATAATTAAACAGTTGGTCTGTGAGCACTTAGAAAAGGATGATGTGATTATTAAGACCCAGCATGGATTTCTCAAAAACAAGTTATGCCAGACAAATATCATTTGTGTGTTTTTTTAATAGAGTTACAAGCTTGGTGGATCAGGGGAATGCAGTAGACGTAGTGTATCTTGATTTCAATAAGGCTTTTAACAAAGTCCCACCTGGCATTCTTGTAGAGAAGCTAGTAAAAGGTGGACTGGACAAGGTAACTTAGGTGGATTTGTAGCTGGTTGACTGACCAAACTCAAAGAGTATTAATGTCTCCTCATCACCCTGGGGAAAAAGTGAAAAATGGGATGCTGCAGGGTTCTGTCTTAGTTGACCACAAGCTTAACATGAGTCAACAGTGTGATGCACCAGCAAAAAAAAAAGCTAATGCTATTCCATAGCTGCCAAGTTTTCCCTTTTCTCGCGAGGAAGCCTATTCAGCATAAGGGAAAATCCCTTTAAAAAAGGGATAACTTGGCAGCTATGCTATTCTAGGCTGCATCAACAGAAGTATAGTGTCCAGGTCAAGGAAAGTAATAGTACCACTCTATTTTGCCTTGGTCAGACCACACCTGAAATATTGTATCCAGTTCTGGGCACCACAATTTAAGAAATAAATCGACAAGCTGGAACATGTGCAGAGGAGGATCACCAAGATGATCAAGGGTCTGCAAACCAAGCCTTATGAGGAACGGTTGAGGGAGCTGGATATGATAGCCATCTTCAAATATCTCAAGTGCTGTCACATGGAATCATAGAATCATAGAGTTGGAAGAGACCACAAGGGCCATCCAGTCCAACCCCCTGCCAAGCAGGAAACAGCATCAAAGCATTATTGACATATGCCTGTCGAGCCTCTGCTTAAAGACCTCCAAAGAAGGAGACTCCACCACACTCCTTGGTAGCAAATTCCACTGCCGAACAGCTCTTACTGTCAGGAAGTTCTTCCTAATGTTTAGGTGGAATCTTCTTTCTTGAAGTTTGAATCCATTGCTCCGTGTCCGCTTCTCTGGAGCAGCAGAAAACAATCTTTCTCCCTCCTCCATATGACATCCTTTCATATATTTGAACATGGCTATCATATCACCCCTTAACCTTCTCTTCTCCAGGCTAAACATACCCAGCTCCCTAAGCCGTTCCTCATAAGGCCCTTGGTCATCTATGATTCTACAATATGGTGTTCTCCCTCCTCCCCTCCCCACCCCAGGCACTTCTCCATTCTCAATGCCAAATGAGGTTCAATGTGAGATTTCCATCTCAGGAGCTCCTGAAATGTCTCTTCCCACCCAAAAAATAATAATAAAATAATGCTGCATGGTGGATGATTTAGTTATGGGCCACAGCACAGGGGAGGCAGTTTAACGTTTAGGCCCTGCAGTGCCCTGATACAAATAGCCCCCAAGAACTGATATGAAGTGAAAGAAGAAATGGATCACAGGTGAGGTGGGGCCACTATGCTAGCTCCCCGGCAGATGGGTTGCTATTGCCTCCTGGAAGGAGGGGAGTGAGGCAGTGGGGAGGATGTGGCACTCCTGCTGGTGTGTTTGCACTGCATCAACCTTCTCACCAACCTACTCCTCCCCCTTCGGTAAGCAACCATGACCTATCAGTCAGTAAGATAGCATAGTTGTTCCATCCCAGCCGGTGAGCTGCTTCTGGGGCAATGGGTTAACTCGTGCACAGTCTCTTGTATTAATTAAGAACATATGCAGAGCCTGATGGATAATGCCAATGGCCCATCTAGCCTAGCACCCTGTTCTCACAATGAATGGAATTGGTATGTCAGTCATCACACTCTCTCTCTTTCTATCCTGCTATCCATTACTACAACTACTGGGGAAGGGCACAGCCCCACCACAATGTGGAAAGGCTATTACAAATGTTACAAGGTCACTTGACACTAGGGAGGGGGGAAGAAATTAATTTCAATTAGCAGTTAAATGTGAATATCCCTATTTTGCACTTTCCAAAACAATATGAGAACCACCCTTCAAAATCCACACTTTTCTGAATTTTTCAGCGCAGTTCTCCAGCAAATTAAGGTGTCAAAAAATGCATTACCTCTGTGGTAAAATGTACACAAAAATGAATATACTGGTGAGCTAAGCATACTAAAATGCATTATATAATAGCTTTGTAAAAGGATGTATATCCTTCTAGATCATTTCTCCCGAGACAGATGGAATGCCAACAAACATGCCACTTCAATGTTTTTTAAAACAAATCTCAAAGGAGTTTACAACTTAAAGCGTCAATTAAACATTACAACATATCAAAATATAAAAAAACTGCAGATGTAGATCAAATATAGCAAGCACTCTTAAAGCAGCATCATTAACAGGGAAATAAAATATTCTCTAAGCATCAGAACGTTATGGATAAAAATCAAATGCAAAAAAATAAAATAAGAACTCCACAAAGCAGCATCATTAGTAATGAAACGCAGTAACTGAAATAGAAGCTGCGTCCACAATGCCCTCACCCAACACACCAACCTCTTCCAATTACATCTTCCTACATGCAAGTGTCATTTTCATGTATTTCCACCAGCTACGCGGATAACTAATCCTCAAGCAACCAGTCATTAAAGAGCAAACATTTGGTCTACAAAAATACATACCAGCGTTAAGCATAGTTTACAACCAGCTCATTCACCCACTTCCGTCTAGGGTGATGCAGTGTCATATAAACAACAACAGAACCACTCCCTACCAGGTTCCCACCCAGGAGTAGAGCAGTTCAGTCTCCCACACTGAGTGACACTGAGCAACTTTGAAACCAAAGCAAAGCATGACAACACAGACTCTTCATACTCTGTGCAGCCAAAGCACAAGTTCAATCACTGCACGACAATACACCGCTCACTTTATCCTACCGGATAACACATCCCACCGTACAAAATTAAAAGAGGTGGTGCCGTCATGGAGATCTCAAAAGATCTGCTTCACAGCAACTTTATCTAGCCTGCAGGCCGGAAAGAAGCCATGTAGCAGATGAGTATTTAGGACAGTGTAGTGGAACTGGGCGTGGAAAGCACCTTCTCAAAGCACTTGCCCAGCTTCAGGAAGGAGGCGTGAGGGCTCTGACAGTGTCCTAGAGTCATCCTTCCTCCTTCCCAAAGCTGGTCAAGTACTTACTAGGCATTGGGAAGGATATCAGAGGACTCTAGGACCCTGCCAGAGCCTTGAATCTCCTTCCCAAAGCCGGGCTTAAGCCAGAACTGCAAGGGCTGAGGGGCATAGCTGCCAAGTTATCCCTTTTTTAAAGGGATTTTCCCTTATGCTGAATAGGCTTCCTCGCGAGAAAAGGGAAAACTTGGCAGCTATGCTGAGGGGTGGGCATCAAATGTTGACCTTGCACAGGGTGGCATATTACTAAGGTTCACCCCTGGCATGTAGCCCCTGGGATTTACACTCTTCTCCTCTGGAATCAGCAGCAGTGTCCTGGCTGTCTAGGCACCTAGGAACTGTGCAGGCAAGCAGAGAGAATGGCTTCTTCCTCGTCCCAGGACCTCTCATCAACAGAAGTGGGGAGGGGAAGCAGAGCGGGCAAGCGGATTGAACAAGTTCTTCCCTGTCCCAGGTATACAAATGTGTATGAAAGGAAAAACTCACAGATTTTCATGAGGATTTCACTGATGTGGAAATGTAGAATTCATGAAGTGGAAAATGAGAAACTGAAAGAAACCAGAGCTGAGAGATTCACCCATTATGGAGAGGTCGTTTCCTATGTTGTACCATTAATATCCATCACATGTAATCCAGGCCTAAGGATCCCCTGCCAGTGAAATGCAAAGGCTGAAGAAAAATGTGGCTCTCGTGGTTCCTTGGAGTCGCAAACATTTTGTGACTTACTGCAACAAAATGTAAGAACCCCTGTTCAAGGGCATTCTCTTAGAGGTGACTCAGAAAATAATAATGATGTCTGCTAAGATCTAACATGGCCAGCAAAGTCTTCTTTTGAAGCATGTGTGCTCTTTGGATCCCACCCCGCCCCACGTCATTCTGTTTTGTAATGACCTTGCTAGTTTCTAGACTTTGATGAGATCACAGTACAGCTGCATCCAGAAATTCAATGAACAATTTCTCTGCTTCCCAACATAATAGATCATTAGCAGTTTGTCACAAAAGGTTTCTGTACACTTGAGCTTATACGGTTTGAGGAAGTATCTTGTCTTCTCACTCCTGTCCCCCCCATGACATTATGCACAGCAATTTTATTGTGTACCAAAGCTCCCTGGACCTGAAATGGAACTTACCAGATTTCAGTAGATTCCTGCCCCACCAACATTCAGACACATGCAGAAATTGAGATTCACCCCCAACTGAATTCAGGTGCATTTCTGCTGTGTTAGAGCTAATCTTCTGTGAGCAGAGGCTTATAAATTTCAATCTTATATTCTGATCCTAAACAGTTTTCCCAACCTATTTGCTTACAAAACTGGGGTAATGTTAACACAATGTCATGGTTTGCAATTCTTTAAACTTGGCCCTTCTCTAAGGACCTATTTGCTACCATATTGAATTATTGAGCTATGAGACTAGGTGTTTACCTACCAACCAACAAGTCACCCATAGGAGCTAGCTTCTAGGGCTGTGGTCCCTTCGCCCCCCCCCCCCAAATAAAATATTTGAGAGCCTCCCAAAAATTACCATTCAAATGGTGTGCATGTGCCAATCATGTAATGAATTATGTGGGGTGAGGCTTACCTGCGCCCCCCCCCAGTTGACACCCCTGATCTCAGCTCAAATGCTACAATTTTCCTTGTGAAATAATCGTTTGATTCTGGAATTTTTATAATAATAATCTTTATTGTGGTTCAACGACCCATAACATGGATTCAGAATAAAATACAGATTCATACAGACAAACCCCCAGGGAAGGGAGACCGAGGCGTTATTTGTTTAGTCATGGGAATGCTGATCTTTGATTCGTATGACTACTGAGAGAAACTTTGCCACGGCCACTGTGATATCATTGGACTTGTCGTCCAGAAGATTATTGGTATAGTAGGCTTCAGATTGACCCGGCCAATTTGCCA
Source organism: Zootoca vivipara (assembly GCF_965207765.1). Classification (NCBI taxonomy): domain Eukaryota; kingdom Metazoa; phylum Chordata; class Lepidosauria; order Squamata; family Lacertidae; genus Zootoca; species Zootoca vivipara. Next base: position 100,596,683 of record NC_142582.1, on the reverse strand, counting down.
ATTGTGGTTTAATCAATAGTTCCCTAGCTTGATCATATTGTCCGCAATGCAATAAAATATGCCTCATGCAGTCGACGTCCTGAGAACAAACACAGATCCTATTTTGATAAGGGATACCTCGCAGTTTGCCATTAAACACTTCTGATGGGAATACGTTTACTCTGGCTTTGGTGAAAAGGCGCCAATATGTTGGTACAGACAAATTTCTAAGATATGCAGGTGTCTGCAAATTGAACCCATAGTGAATTCCTACTGCTAATTGGCCACAGATAACAATGAGATTGAGTCTGGAGATCACTATGTGATATGTCCCAGAGCCTTTGCCTCAGAGATTCAAGGGCGGTATCATAGCCCAGATGGTACAGGAGAGAAGGTGGCATACCAATCGAAGTGGCTTTTCTCACCATAATTTACATGCATGAGCTGGTAAACCCATTTTTAAGGTATGGAAGTAGCCCCTTCCCTAGGCCAAAGACTGAGATCTTGAGCCAGTATCTCAGGGCAGCCCACCATGCTTTAGTTGACAGGACATTCACCTGTTTCTAAAAATACTATTGCATTTGGAAAACAGTTTGGAACTTGTAGGAGGGGCTGGAGAAACTTTGCCTGGAAGCCATCGAACCTGGAGAATGAGCCATTGAACCAGACATTTGAGGTGTAGAGGAGTTGAGAGACGGATTTTGCATTAAATACCTTAATAGCTGATGGAACATAATGGCCTCCCCTTGTATAAAAGAATTGAAGTACTGTATAGCCAGTTTGCTTACTTCTGCCTTTTGATAGGCAGTCTGCCAATGATATTCCCAGGACTTGGTCCCTAGGTACCGGAAGAATTTGGTCTGCTCTAGTTTGTGACCGTCCAGTACCAATTTACTCGGGGAGAATCTCTTCTCAAACACCAGGACTTTTGATTTTTCATAATTGATGGATAACCCATTACCAGAGCAGTAGCCTGAGAATTTCCTTAGTTGGTAGTCCAGGCCAGGTCTGGTTCTAGAGAGGATGGCCGTGTAATCCGCATACAGCAAGAGAGGGGTCTTTCTCATCCCTATTTTTGGAAGATGGTCATCAGGGTCCATTAAGCTTGCCTCTTAAGTCATTCAAAAACAAAATGAACAAAGTAGGGGCCAAAATGCATCCCTGTCTCACTCCCCTGTCCATCTCAATACAGTCCAAGAGCTGGCCCTGCAAACCCCACCTAACCTGCAAATTGCTTTCACAGTACAGGGCTTTAATAAGATACTGTATAGGAGACGTTTATCCTTCAGTACTAGATGTAATTTGGACCATAGTTGGAATCTGGGGATGGAGTCAAAGGCGGATTTCAGGTCCATAAAGGCCACAAAGAGTTTTCCCTGTAGAGGTCTGGCGTACTTCTCGGCTAGGAGGGACAGCATTAGACAGTGGTCTGATGCTGAGTGGTTCTCATGGAAAGCTGCTAACAACCTGCCCAATGTGCTGCTCCCCTGTAAATAACTACATATATTTTTTTTTAAAAAAACATGCTGCATAAGAATGGCACCATAGTTTGATGTTGCTCTAATGCCATCAACTAATCTAGGCTAGCAGCATTTATGAGTGATATCAATGTGGCAGTCTTGTGCAATGCCTTACACAACTAAAATATAATGCGTTTTCAATTATTAAATTGGAATTCCACTCTTCAGCCCAAAGATTTCCAAAGGGTGGAACAGAACAATGTATAAAAATACAAAAATCATTACAATAACCAAAAAACCAACAAAATAACTGAATACCAATTTAGAAATTCAAACCATCTAGCATCAATCTCTTTAACATCAGCCAAAACCATACACCTGGGAAAATAAATATGTCTTAATCTGATTCTTATAAACAGATAATGTAGGGTACCCCCTCTCACTCTATGGGGAGATTGTTCTGTGTCCAGGGTACTACAACAGAGAAGACTCTGCCCACATAAGCCAAGAAGAATCATAGCAACAGGCATAGCAACTTATGCACCATCTCAATAGCCTTTGAGACACATGAAATACAGTAATTAATTGAAGTGGGATCTCAGGATAGACCCACCTCATTTGTCTCACCACTGGTGATTCTAGAGCCACTGTTTATTCATGCCAGCTGCACGGACCAATAGGAATACAGTACCTATGTTTCCTAATTATGGAACCATGGGTGAAAATATGGGGGTCAGGTGGTATTATGATACCCTAGTCTGTATTGGCATTTTAGTAGAGTGGGGTGGGATTTGCCCTTTTTATGTTATTGCAGGATGAGCACTTTTAGCCATTTTTTGCTCTCTTATCATTTTTGTGCAATTTAAATGTTGTATTACATATGCTTTTATAATTGTAAGTCACTCAGAGACATTGTGGTAGTAAGCGACAAATAAATGCAATAAATAATCACCATAATTTCATTATTGTATGGAAAATGTATAGGCTGATGTTCACATCTGAGACCTGACTGTTGGTTTATTTCTTTCCTCTGTTCTTAGGATAAAGTGTTACGTGGAATTTTAGTGGCGCCCGTCAGCTTTCATTGAATTTAAACCTCATGAGTTGCTTTGACAACATGTCCCTAAGGGTTTCTATGTTCCATTACCTCTTACTTTAACCTCTCTCCCTTTTTTTGCATTTACCTTTTGGTTTGGGGTGAAGTGGATTTTTCCTTTTCAAAACTGAATCCGACTTGGAATAAGTCTTTCCCCCCTTTATTCAACCTTTGATCTTGCTGTTTTCTGGTTGCTATATATTACTTTGTTTTGCCTCATGCAAAGCGGTACATCCATTATCTTTGTGGTCAAATATAGACGTCTTTCTGGTGAAGGGTTTTATATAACATAAATGTGACTATAAACATTGGCTGTACAAGATCTGCTCCCTAAATGTGTTTATATAAGATAATATCACCCAAGGAGAGCTTTTATATATTTGCTTTCCTGACAGAAATGTCAGGAATTTTTTAACCTTTAAAAAAAGCAAAATTTTAGAAGCACTTCAATGCAACCTTTAAAAAAATAATGAATACTGTAATATTTTAATCATTTCTGGAATTCTCTTCTGTAATACTTTACCATCCAAATTGCTGACTCCCTTAAAATATTACATGTGTCACTGGAAAGTTGTTGCAGGGGTTCTGTAACAAAAAGCACTGAAATGGCTTACTTCTCTTCAAGTGGAGCATGGCAATGTACAAGATATATATATATATATGTGTGTGTTCTGTGAAGAATAATAATAATAATAATAATAATAATAATAATAATAATAATAATAATAATACTTGTACCCCACCCATCTGACTGGGTTGTCCCAGCCACTCTGGGCAGCTTCCAACAGCTTCCAAAACATAAAGAAACATCAAACATTAAAAACTTCCCTATACACTATAGAGGTGCAGAGGCTGGTGACATGAGAACAGGCCTTCTCGGTGGTGTCCCCCAAACTGTGCAATGCTCTCCCGAGGGAGGCACTCTGGGCACCATCACTATCTGTTTCTATGCACCAGGCAAAAAATATTCCCATTCACCCAAGCTTTGGTGCCTAGATTTTCTGCTCATATTTTTAATTGGGTGTGTTGAGATGGACCTGCTCTTCAATATATATTATTGGTGAGCATTTTTAGGTTATTGTTCTCTTGTTTTTAATGTTTGTTTCTCTTTGTGAAAAGAGTGACTCAACAACAACAACATTTTAGTCAAACATGCTCATGCTGAAAAGTGGCGCTTTGCTTGCCTGACTCCAGACAGCAATAACAACAACATTTTGGTCATACATACTTATGTTTAAAAGTAGTGCTTTGCTTGCCCGGCTCCAGGCTTTTTCCTAAACCTTCCACTGCTAACGCATGAACAACTAAAATTAATTATATGCATCCAACAAAGCCCTCTCATTGAACTTTTCCTTATGATCTTTGTTGTATTACTTGTATGTTTTTTTATAGAAGGTATACAAGGCAGGATACATACCCAAATATTGCAGTGTCCCTAATAGAATTGCTAATGTTATGTACATGTAATTTTATGTGTACAGTATACAATATATCCTTAAGAGAGCCTGCATTTTTCTGTTGGAGCTCTCTGTCTCTCAGTGTTGTGGCTGAGGCAATGTGTCATATGGTTGTTGAGAATTTAGGGATATATGTATGGTAGTAAAAACAACAACATCTGCATCATGAAGGCACCTGAATATCCTGTGTGTTGCCTGGGGAGCAGAGCCCAAGGGTGGGGTGCAAGCTGAGAAGGCAAGTTCATCCATATGAATAATGTTCAGTGGCCGTTACACCAGAAAGTTTGGATTGACTCCTGTAGAGGTCAATCTCAGGTATCGAACTATAAACAGTAAAGGCATCAAGCAAGCCAATGTCCTCATTTCCTCCAATTCCCCTCTTTGACTGACTCAGTAGTAACTCAACTGCTGTCAACATTCCACAAGTCCTAGGAGCTCTCAGGTCTTTGATGGGCCCTTTGGGGGAAGTTAATTTATATTTAATTTAGCTGACAAACTAATATAGGGAGTTTACCATCCCTGTGGAATGCCGTACCTTATTTTTGAATACCAAACTGATGGGCTTTTAACTGCCTCTGAAGTCACCACAAGCCATCAGGGCAACACCGAATATAGAGCAATAAAATGTATTAGTTCAAGGACAAACCCCTACCAAGGACTCTCTCTCTCTCTGCTTATATAAAACCCACCCTTAAAGCATCTTCACAGCCCTGTGAAATAGGTGAGAGACCATGATGCGCCCAACACTACCTTGTGGGTTTAATATCTGAGAAGGATGTAGAACTGTAGCCACTGCACGACAGCTCACTGGCTATCGTGAGGGAGAAGAAGGAGACCAGAGCCCCTGCGACAGCTTCTGCCGCCTTCTCACTCCCATTTATTCTCTTCCACTGTCCTCTGCCCGCCACATTCACTTCCGGCCTGAGAAATTTGGTGCAATCTTGCTCATATTTAAGTGAGCAATTAGTCATTCAATCACGACAAGCCTTACTGTATGAGTAATGCGTGTCCAAATGAGTTTTCAGTGAGTTATATCCCTAAGCATTTTTGTTTGTTTGTTTGATCTGATATTTCTAGCAGTCATTCAAAGAGAGGAGGAGATGACGCAATGTTTGTTTGTATGCCTGCACTTATTCATGTGATCGTTTCCATGAAAGTCAGCAGAACTGCTTGCATGCTTAAGGGGTTAGCATATATGAGGCCAGGGTCAGATTTGCCAGTCAGGTTTTGACATTTTCTGAGCATAAAATGTCCCAAAGGGAGGAAAGGCCAAGATCAGCTATACAACATCTGCTTCTTATGTGGAAGGTATCAGGTTCAATTCACAGAATCTCCAGGTAGGACTGCAACTGGGAGAGACCTTTGCCTGAAATCTTGGAGAGCTGCTAACAGCCAGTGTAGACAATATTGAGCTAGAAGAATTATTGATTGAACTCGGTATAAGACAGCTTCTTATGTTCCTACATGCTGCTAGTTCAGATCCAGGTAACTGTAGAGAAATTCTGCATGCAAATGGCTTGATGGTGTGTAAAATTTCAGAACCTAGGGTAGGGAAGGATGACACTGGAATAGGGTTGCCAATCCCCCAGGTTTGGCCTGGATTCCTCAGGAATCAACCTCCATCTTCAGGAATCTCCTGAGGTCAGCCCTAGAGAACTGACAAGCCACCTTTACTGTCTCACACCAGGGAGTGCTAGTCAGAAGCATGTACCAGATGCTCTTGCCCGGCCGTCACTAGTTGGCTGAGCCTTTAAGAAAAGGTCAGGGGGCCAGGGCAGTGGAAAAACAAATGATGGAAACCACTCCTGAGCAAATGTTTTTTAAAAATGTAATTTGAGCTGGAAGGTGCAGGAGATGGGGAGGGAGAGCTTTGTCAGTAAAGAGAGGGAAAAATCATGGAAACCAGTTCAAGGTAAACATTACAAGTTACAAGACTAGACAAGGACCCAGGGCAACCTAAGGAAGGACAGGGAGGAGATAGGGAGGAGATACAGATTCCAGCATGGTGCAGAGAGGCCTTATTTAAAGAACAACAAAATGACAGACAGTGGATGGTGAAGGACATTACAGTGACACGATAAATAAGGCAATGTGTGTGGTTTTAATGATGAATGAGGAAGAGCCATTCAGAAACTGGCTTCACAAGGTCAGCACGGTTACAGCAGAATGCACTTTATGCCGCCAATAGTTTTCAGTTAAATATGAGGGAAGAAAAGCAGTAAGAAGCTATGCAGGAAGCATGTAACTGTGCTATTTTTATGTGACAGAGGGATTTAAGTATCACTTGCTTGATTTTTACAATGGCAATGATGGGACGAGGGAGGTAATTGCAACATGGATCTCTAGCTTTCTACAGGAGAACGATTGCAGCGTTAGAAGTGTGTCTTCTTACATGGCTGACAATGCAAGTCAACGCGCCAGAAATTAAAGCAGCTTAATGATCACCAGATACAAGTGGGATGCAAATATCATGTAATGCACAATTGGCATAAACATGGGATGGAGGCTTTGAGTTTTGATGTAAAAACACTTACCCTCCAAGTACATAGTGAATTTTCTTCCTTGGCTGAAAAAGTAAAACCAACCTCTTTGCCCTTTCTTGAGTGTGTTGAAATGAAATACAGTGGTACCTCGGTTTAAGTACACAATTGGTTCCGGAAGTCTATACTTAACCTGAAGCGAACTTTCCCATTGAAAGTAATGGAAAGTGAATTAATCCATTCCATACAGTCCGCGGAGTACTTAAACTGAAGCGTACTTATCCTGAAGCGAACTTTCCCATTGAAAGTAATGGAAAGTGGATTAATTCTTTCCAGATGGGTCTGCGGAGTACTCAGCCTGAAGCGTACTTAACCCGAAGTATGAGTGTAATTGGTTCTGGAAGTCCGTACTTAACCTGAAGCGTACTCTGCCACATTGGCAAGTAATGGCAGCATACATCTTCTCAGAGGGGGGAGAAGAATGTGTGAAGATTGCGTGGGCAGCATTCAGTCAGGAAGAATCTCTCCCTCTTTGTTAGGTTTACTTTCTGCACCGCCTGATAGGATTCTCTCAGGATGCTGTGAAAAACTGAAATGTAACAATGAGTGCCACACAGAACTCCACAGTGTCATGGAAAGCCTCCATTCAAAACGGAAGAGAATAAGAAAGTTCAAAATCAGTTGAAGGCATTTTTGAGAATGTCTCCTCATCTGACAACAGAACATTTAGAGGAGAAGCAAGTAAGATTTTGTGACATTTTAGTACATTGAATACCTGGAGAAATGGTATGGTGTTGAAACACAACTTTTTTAAAAAAAGCAGTGCTCTCACTTCACAACAGTGTGAAATGGGCAAACTGAGAACCTCTTGCTACAGCACTCCACATTGAGATGGTCACTGACAAGCTGTATGATTACACAAATGAAATAAGAGATTGTATTGAAGGAGCAGAAATGGGCGAAGGTTTACAGATAAATGCCTGAGGGTAATGGCCACCAAATGAAGGAACTGGTCTATTTAACACTTTCTGCTCCTGTGTCTGTGATAAAGTTTTCAATTTAACGGCACAGCTGTGGAACAAGGCTGAGTGACAGTGTTATAAAGGCTGAGCTGCAGGTACAACTGAACATTAACATGACCTGTGCAGAGATTCTTGACTGCTTAAAAGAAAACCCAGCTCTGCTAAAAACAGCAAGAGGCCGACTCAAATACGAATGTAAAAGGGAGGAAGCTGAGGGCAACCCAGTTTTAAGGTGAAAACATCACATTTAAATTCAAATATTTCAATGTGAAGATGTTATGTAAGCCCCCTAGCTGTAGGGAGGGAGAATACAACAAGTTTAGGGTGACAGAAGTGGCCTCAGAGAATAAGTGGTTGTATGGGGCTGGATCTACACTGATTTAAAAAAGTGCATTATAAAAAAGCTAAAAAAGCTCTTAATGCCAAATTTCATTGGTGACGGCTCACTGCTCTACAGCGCCATCTGGTGTCACATTTTTATAATTACAGGTAGGTAGCCGTGTTGGTCTGCCGTAGTTGAAACAAAATAAAAAAATCCTTCCAGTAGCACCTTAGAGATCAACAGGGCCGGCTCTAGGGGTAGGCTGGGTGGTGCGGGGCGCCAGGGCGCCGGGTTGGCAGGGGGCGCTGTGCGGCGAAGCCGCACAGAAACCACGCTGCGCCCGCCCACCAGCCGCGGGAAGAAACGGGGCGGGGCGGGGGCGCCAGAGCAATCTGCGCGCCATGGCGCCAGGGCGCCCGACCTGCTTAAGACGGCCCTGGAGACCAACTAAGTTTGTCATTGGTATGAGCTTTCGTATGCATGCACACTTCTTCAGGTATCTGAAAAGCTCATACCAATGACAAACTTAGTTGGTCTCTAAGGTGCTACTGGAAGGAACAGTTTTATAACGCTGTTATCCTATATAATAAAGTCCAAGTGTCTCTGCGTCCAGTCCATGTGTCCCTGGGTTTGCGCTACTGTGCATGTGCCCCATAGACACAGGGACTGGACGCAGAGACTGGACGCACACACGCGCGCTCCCCTCCCCCCCCACCCCTCTGCCTACCGTTTCCCTGCAGCCGCCAACCGCCACTCCCGGCCGGACAGCGCCTCACTGCGCTTGCGCTAAAGCGCGAGGAGGAGGAGGCTGCTTTATTTTCCTTTTTTCCCATACGCTCCTCCCACTATTCGAACGCAGAGACACTTGGATGCCGCGGCTGCCGCAGCCGCTGCACAACCTGACGGCGACGAGGGGCCTGGTCCGGCTCCCGCCGCCGCCGTGGCCCCGGAGCCCAATGCTGCCATTTTGGTCTGCCGCCGCCTCCTCCTCACAACCCTCCCTGGCCCGTGAGAGGAGTGGTGGGGCCACGGCCTTCCCTCCCTCTCTGTGCTTGGCCGCGGGGCACGACGGGAGAGTGAGTTTGTTTACTTGCGTTCCCGGCGTGCCCGAGGGCAGAGAGGGAGGGAAGGCCGCGGCCCCACCGCTCCTCTCACATATGTTCTAGCGCCCGTTTATTTAACGGGCTCAATGACACTAGTAACAATATAACTGACAAGTGTAGCCGAGTCCTAGAATGATCCACTACTCTCCTCAGGATTTAATTTAATTCAAGGAATAAGATTGGGTCTTTGGATTCCAGCCAGCATTTTGAGGGGTAAAGCAACACATAGAAATTTGATATGTGTTCAAAAAAATTATTCAAGATTTTTTTCAGCCAGAGTTGGCAACCTTAATTCTAAATGATGAATGCTTCCATAGGCAGCATAGATCTTTCTCATCCACTGGCTATCAGAAGCATGATAATTTAACTAAGTAAATAATGTATTTTGGATTTAAAACTTCAGTTTAACAGAAGATTCCAGGCAATTGTGCATCCCTCAGGCACCAAAATGCATGGAAATGGTAAGTTAAGGTGCCCACATTACATAGTACATGTTGTGCAGTCTCAAATATTGTACTCATTTACAACTTAGTCTACCTTGGTCTTTCAGCTCCAATCCTCTTCCAACTTTGAAGCTGGGTATTCTGCTAAAACTTTTAACATATGTGTTTTCAAACTCTAGACTCTGAATTCTGACAACCCATCAATTGCATACTTTTGCATACTTTTTTCTTGTGGACGCAAAGGAAACAGCGGAAGCAGAAAAGTAGGCATTTGAGCTTATCAGAACATCATGCTTGCAGGCTTGCTCTGCAGTGCTTGAAATTCTCATGATTAAATTCATTCAGTGTATACAAAACCTACTTGTTGAAAAGGCCAGTCTTCTGCATGCTTAGTCATAAATGCACAGCTCACTTCCTTTCTCTGCTTGACTTCTGCTGTCTCATGACAAAACAGACAGTTGCAATTTGCACCAATGCCTATCTGAAGCCCTGCCTTGCATCCCTCTCTGCTGCAACCTCCATTTACCAACCTTGTTCCTCTACCCACAAATATGCAACCCATCACTACTAAACTACTGTATGTCATTTTATCAAAATGTAAGGATATAAGATGGTGACAGCAGTCATGAAATTAAAAGACGCCTGCTTCTTGGGAGAAAAGCAATGACAAACCTAGACTGCATCTTAAAAAGCAGAGACATCACCTTGCCGACAAAGGTCCGTATAGTTAAAGCTATGGTTTTCCTAGTAGTGATGTATGGAAGTGAGAGCTGGACCATAAAGAAGGCTGATCGCCGAAGAATTGATGCTTTTGAATTATGGTGCTGGAGGGGACTCTTGAGAGTCCCATGGACTGCAAGAAGATCAAACCTATCCATTCTGAAGGAAATCAGCCCTGAGCGCTCACTGGAAGGACAGATTGTGAAGCTGAGGCTCCAATACTTTGGCCACCTCATGAGAAGAGAAGAATCCTTGGAAAAGACCCTGATGTTGGGAAAGATTGAGGGCACTAGGAGAAGGAGACGACAGAGGACGAGATGGTTGGACAGTGTTCTTGAAGCCACCAAAATGAGTCTGACCAAACTGCGGGAGGCAGTGGAAGACAGGAGTGCCTGGCATGCTCTGGTCCATGGGGTCACGAAGAGTCAGACACGACTAAACGAATAAACAACAACAACAAGGATATAAGGAAAGCAGAGGGGGTTTAATATGCCTACTCTCCCCATAGTGTCCAGAGCTTTACTATTGTTACAGCCTTCAAAGAAAGAAGATGGAGGCTGAAAGACAGACATAGCAGCATTTCACTCAAATGCACATGCAGCAACACACGGTAAGACACCACACATAAACACAACCAGCAATGCAACATATGTAGCAATATGTACCAGCACCACTGCCGGATTTACATATAAGCTAAACAAGCTATAGCTTAGGCCCCCACTCTCTTGCCCCCCCCCAAAAAAACCTGGATGTACATTTCCAAAATATAAGATAAGTTCAACAATTACTTTGATAAAATACATATTTTGTTATGTGCAAATAGCTTTAGATACCTATTAGGTCCATAAATTACCATATAGCATATATCCAACACAAAAAACAGTGACAATATAACAGTGACAGCTGGACATATAAAGGGCCCCATTATCTTCAGTAGCTTAGGGCCTCATCAAACCTTAATCCAGCCCTGACCAGCACACCACATGCAAAGTGTGTAGGAACAACCCACATGCTTGCCAACGTGGCAAAATAACACATGGAAACATGTACAGGCATGCACTACCCAGGAGAAAACCTGCAGGAACATGCAGTGTGGAAGTGCATGCAGCAAAACATCACTCACAAAAGGATGCAGTAGACTATCACATCTCAGAACATACAGCAGCACAAACACACAGCAGCAGCAGCATTCAGCACACCATCCACAGACTCATGGAGTGGTATAAAAGCATGCCACACATGCAAAGATGGTAGAATCACCAATACGTGCAGTAACAGATAGCATGAAAACACACACAATGTAGTCCGTCATGCGGCAACACATACCGTAATGTGGAGCAGGACACCACACACAAACAGAGTAGCACACTGCATGCAAACAGTTTGAGCTTTTAAAATGGTTGTAAACCAGCCATTGGTGGCATGGAGTACCATTTTCCAACCCTAGCTGGTTTGTCATCTACAGTTATTCGTGGACAGTGATAACATGGCTACAGTAATTCATGCTCTAGTAACCTGGTTAGACTACTGTCATGTGTTCCAAATGGAGCTGTACAGTACTGAAAGGCAAGTCAGAGATTGAAGCTAGTGTAAAATGTCTCCACCCAGGTGGTGACTGGCTTGGCTGTGCAATCATGTCATACTGTCAATGATCAACAGTGGCTAAAGTGCTGGTTCTGACATATAAAACCCTAAGGGGCTTAAGACCCAGCTCTCTGATATAACATATCTCTCTGTACGGTTCTGCCTTTGACTTAAAGCCAGCCCAGGAGACCCTGTTGATTGTATCATTGCCTAATGAAGCCCGAACTTCTTGTAACACCTTCCCCCACAAAAGTTAAGCTGGCACTTAATTTCTGGCATAAGCCGAAAACATTCCTGTTCTGCATTAGCTTATTTAATATGCTGGGACAGACATAGGGTTTTAGGGTGTCTATTTTGGAGTTTGCAGTAGTTTGTTTGATTGGGGTGGGGGAGGGGGAGAGAGGGAGGGAGGGGGAGAAAGAGAGAGAGAGAGAGAGAGAGAGAGAGAGAGAGAGAGAGAGAGAGAGAGAGAGAGAGAGAGAGAGAGAGAGAGAGAGAGAGAGAGAGAGAGAGACCTACCTTGAAACCATTTTATGATGAAGAGCATATATTGAATTTTATAAAATAAATTCTTCACAAGATTTTTTGTGGAATTTGATTGGATTATACCCCTAACAAGTCAGATTCTTCATGACAAGTTTTGATTTTATGAGCAATAGATTTTTCAGCCTTCTTAATGACACAGACTACTTTTTTAAAAAAAATGCTCACTTTAACTGTACAGATGCTCACACAGCGCTATAATATCCAGAGTTCATTTTGGAGCAAATCCGAACACAAGTAATATTCGTATTCATTTTGCAGCAGTCCAAAACATATCATTTAGTTTGGGGGTGTGCATGCTGCATTTGCCAGTATTGGATAATGCCATTATGATATTTCTGTCTTTCTTTCTGAAGCACCTAAACTGGCTGGAGCAGGGGTGGGGGGGGGATGGGACAGCAGCAGGGGTTATAGTTCATACTTAGCCACAGCAGAGAGCAACTCAATCTGTTGTATTAAAAAAAAGACATATCCAAACCCACAAAACCTTGGTTAAAGTTTTGCAGCTGTTTACAACTTCTTCTTTTTAATCTCTATAAATCATTATCTTGTATTGTTTCTAATGGAGTTTTATTCTATACATTTTGCTGTAAACGTCTCTGATATTTTATGTGATGATGGTATAAAAATATGTAAGTAAATAAATATACAGAATTAATTCACATGAAAGTTTGATGCAATATTGATTGGATCATCAACATATCAGATTCTGATATAAGCAAATCATTGGAAGCAAAAGGCATTGCTGTGTCACCCTTGGCTAACACCAGCTACTATGGAAAGCGGACTTTCTCTTTTCCACGGTGAAATGGGGAAACTCTACTTTAGACCTTTCAGTATTTAAAATATGGAACTGAGACCTAGTTTCAGGTATTCGAGAGTTAACTTCATGTACTTTGGAACAGTGTACAGTTGATTCCCTGGCCCTGAAATGTAACCTTTTTTTGGTGGCAATTATTATCAGCAATATTGTAATTATAAATCAGTGTTAATTTCCCCACAGAGTCTGCCCACCCAGAAAGAAAGCTCAGGCCTTTTGATTTGTTCTTAATGCGAACAATGATGCTCTTATTTTATCTGACATTCACTAAAAATAAATGTGTGCGAATGAAGGAATTAGGTCACCTAGTGACATGACTGGTAAGAAAGAATGTTCTGGAGGAGAGAGGAAAAAGTTCCTGTGTGTGTACTGAGAAGCCCACAATGTCTCATAAAAGGAGAATGGCAGGATGGCCACATTTAATTGGTTCCAGTGCTGAAACAGGGCAAGAATAATGCCAAGGTTAGCATAATCATTGTTTTTGGTCTTAAGATACACTAAGGGAGTATGCTAATGAAGACTGGAAGGACACTGTGTCTGTGGCCAATACCAACTTAACTCAGCACAAAGGTGGCTCTTGTATTGTTTTTATGTAACCTCTCATCTTACTGAGCTCTTATTGTGGTTAACAAGCAGCTAGGCACTATTCAATACAAATCATAACTAGATTTAGATTTGCAAGTTATTAGAACATATCGACCATCTTTCCATATAATAGTAAGCCAAAATTTAGCTTTAGAGATCACTGTCGATCACAAACTCTGGTTCATTTCAAAATAAGCCAATTTCAAAATATGGTTTGCTAAACTAACCCGGGTTTTGTGATAAATCACAATCTCTGGTTCATACACAATATACCAAGGTTAAGGAAAGGGAAATGACATCCTGGGAAAGTCCATGTCCCAGCTATGCAAGAAGAGGAAGAGGAAGGCTTTGTTCTGGCCCATTCTAGCTCAATGACATAGTGGTAAACCATTGTCTAGTGTTACTTGCAAACTGGACCACTGGCTGCTGCAAATACAGACATGCATATATCATTTTATTTGTATGCTGCCTTTCTACTATGGAAGAACATGATTCTTGTTAGCTTGTGTGTAGCATTCTAGCTTCTAGAGTTTACTTTTATGTTAATGAAACCTCTGATATGTATCCCAAACCCAAAGCTTCCAGCATTTCTGTACATATGGCATCTTTATTACTGGAATCCTAATACTAGGGCAGACCATTAGTTTCAAAAAAAAGTTCTAAGAAAAAAGCGATTAAAGATAAATAAGATTTGAGTAATTATAAATGAGCCAAGATGGTCAAAATCCAGCAAATCTATGTAAATCCATATTTACTACAAATCATAAATCATTTCTAATTGTCAGGAGATCAGAAACTCTAATTTTCATGCCATATGATGTACATATTATGTTACTTCCTGTTTCATGCAGTCCTGCCTATCTTTGCTTTGCCCTTTTTACCTAGAAAGTGTCAGAAACTGCTTCAAAAACAGGAAATGACATCATATCTATATGAAAAAGTCCTTCCAGCTTCCCCCACCAACTCAGGTGGCCTGACTTTAATACCTATAGATGTGGGGTTTGGTATATTAATAACTGTGGAAACCAGAACACCAAATGAAAAGTGACAGTAAAGGAATACTGCACGTTTTTATGTATCTGTTGAGAAAGAGGAAGAAAATCTCCACTATGTGACGAAAATAGCTTATAGTGTTCCACCTTTTGGAAATAAATTACTTCTGTGTTCTCTCTTTGCAAGGTTGTATAAAAGCTTCAAGGACACTGTAAGGAACCTGTTCTTTATTTTCCTTTAATAATGCCATTTCAGAAGCTTGAAGATAAAATGCCTCACCTTTTGTCCTTTTCCATCGCAGAACATTGCTCTTTGCCTTTTTCTCAAACGCAGATGACTCTGCTGTAACCCGCTACAACACTGACACAATTTTGAGACACGAGTACAACATCCCTGGTTAATGTTTTTATATATGCATTTTCTCTAGTCGAAAGCTGATATAGAAAGGATGGAGGAAAGCTTTCTTTGGTACAGTGGGGCATTCTGAACAAAATTAATTTGGTAATTCAGTTGTATTATGAATTTGGAAACAGAGCCGTCGTGTAGGTCAAAGCAACCTATATTGCAACCTGGTAACAAAGGAGTGAGGAACCATAAGTTTGGTGATAGAACTCATGTTTCGCATGCAAAAGGTGTCGAGTTCAGTCTTTGGCATTTCCCGTTCGAAGGACCAGGTAGCAGGTGAGAGGAAACTGCCCTGTCTGGGGGCATGGAGAGCAGCTGCCACTCAGAGTAGGAAGAACCATGCACAACACCTTCTGCTCCTTGGATAAATAGTGGGATATCAGTGTAAGAAGAAAAAGAAAAGAAGTCAAGTAGTTCATATAATATAATAAGAAAATTTACTGTGTGCAGAATGTGGACCACCATCTCTCATACACCTGGGATTAGGGCATGACTTCTGAATAGACTTCAGGCCTTACCTTCCATGTCCCGGACTGCAGAATCCGGGACCGGCAGCCATGTGACACCGGAAGTTGCGTCAACGTAACTTCCGGTGTCGCTTTGCCCTTCTATGGGCACCAAAAAATGGCCGCCGCCGACACCGGAAGTCGCGTCTATGCACTTCCGGAC
The DNA here is from genome assembly GCF_965207765.1 of Zootoca vivipara. Classification (NCBI taxonomy): domain Eukaryota; kingdom Metazoa; phylum Chordata; class Lepidosauria; order Squamata; family Lacertidae; genus Zootoca; species Zootoca vivipara. The sequence goes on along the minus strand of NC_142582.1, from coordinate 100,581,002 downwards.
ATGCGTAGATGCGACGTTTGAAGCAGGCGGCGGGCATTTTTGGTTCTCATAGAAGGGCAAATCGGAAGGAAAAAAATGGCTGCCGGCAGGAGAAAATAACGGAGAAAAACGGGAGACGAAGTGATACGGGGGACCACTGGGAAAAGGTAAGTAAAAACGGGGGTTTCCCGGGGAAAACGGGGTACTTGGCAGCTATGCTTCAGGCTAGGCTCTGCTTTGTTCTCTTCCCTTGAAGTCAATCATCACTGCTAAAGAGTGCACATTGGTTCTGCTGGTCTGAAGGAAACATTTGATTAAGTTGTTGTTTAGTCGTTTAGTCGTGTCCGACTCTTCGTGACCCCATGGACCAGAGCACGCCAGGCACTCCTGTCTTCCACTTTGATTAAGTACAATATCATTATAGATTACATCTCGTTACCATAGAAACTTTAGAGAAGAAAGGTTTGGTGTGGGTTGTTTTTTAACCCTTAGGAGGTGGGATCTTTGCCACCAAATGAAATGACGCTCCTGACAAGATAATTTCTCCCAGCGATTCTATTCCATTAATTGGATTAAATGCTTATGTTTAGAAACCGAGCTGCAGATGACATTTCACAGGGAGAGGGAAGCTGTGAAACATTTGTATTATAGTACATATTAGCCAAGACATTCATAATTGGACAATTTGTTTACTGGTAAAATCCTAGGGGAGTCATTTTGAAAGGCATAATATAACAGAGATATTTGAACAGAGGTCAACCTGGGGCAAATGCAGATGGTAAACAATGCTACTCCTCCTTCAAGATTTTTAACCAACCCAAGTAGTTAAAATTCAAAGTTTTATTTTAGAAAATGCCAACAGATGGTTTCATGGGCACCTTTCATTCAGTTTTATTCAAATCATAATACTTTGACCTAAACAATGCTGTGGATCTCTCGCCCTCTTGTGTAAACATGGATATTTAAGATGTAGATGTTCCTAAACATCTACATGAAGAAATTAGCAGTGGAAATAGCTGATTGACTCCTGGAATGCTAGAGGCACTTAAAGGTAAAGGTAAAGGGACCCCTGACCATTATGTCCAGTCGTGTCCGACTCTGGGGTTGCGGCACTCATCTCGCATTAATGGCAAAGGGAGCCGGCGTACAGCTTCCAGGTCATGTGGCCAGCATGACAAAGCCGCTTCTGGCGAACCAGAGCAGCACACGGAAACGCCGTTTACCTGCCCGCCGGAACGGTACCTATTTATCTATGTGCACTTTGACGTGCTTTCGAACCGCTAGGTTGGCAGGAGCTGGGACTGAGCAACGGGAGCTCACCCCATCGCAGGGATTCGAACCGCCGACCTTCTGATCGGCAAGTCCTAGGCTCTGTGGTTAATAATAATAATAATAATAAATTTTATTTATACCCCGCCCTCCCCAGCCAAGGCCAGGCTCAGGGTGACTAACACCAGATATAAAACAGCTGATTGAATTACAACATAAGAACAAAATTAAATAAACATTAAAATTAAAATGCAGCCTCTACGGAAGGAAAGGGAAAAGGAAAATGGGGGAGGGGATCAGGTTGGCTCCAGGCCAAAAGCCAGGTGGAACAACTCTGTCTTACAGGCCCTGCGGAAAGAAATCAGGTCCCACAGGGCCCTGGTCTCAGGAGGCAGAACGTTCCACCAGGTCGGAGCCAATGTTGAGAAGGCCCTGGTTCTACTTGATAATAATAATAATAATAATAATAATAATAATAATAATAATAATAATAATAATAATAAAAAAATTTTATTTATACCCTGCCCTCCCCAGTGAGAGCCGGGCTCAGGGCGACTGACATCAATAAAATTACAATAAAATGTAAAAGAAAAAAAACAATTGATTAAAATGCAGATTAAAATACAATTTAGATTTAAAAATTGTTTTAAAATGCAGCCTCATTTTAAAATGGCTAATCTGAGACTAATCTGATTTCCTTCGGGCCCGGGACCTCTAAAGTGTTACTGTTTATGGACCTTAAGGTCCTCCGCAGGGCATACCGGGAGAAACGGTGCCGTAAGTACGAGGGTCCTAGGCCGTAAAGGGCTTTAAAGGTCAAAACCAGCACCTTATATCTGACCCTGTACTCCACTGGGAGCCAGTGCAGCTGGAAAAGCACTGGGTTTACTTTTGTGATGTCATGTTTATGATTGCACTCTGTGTTACTGAGATAAATATATGACATGAAGGGAACATACTTCACAATTAGATTTACACTAAAGTCCTCATAATTAAAAGAATCAAGTATCTGGTGTGGTATTCTAAACAGAGGAGTAGGTCCAAAGAATCCATTCTAGTCGAGAGTACTCCACAGGCACAAACATACCACCAAATATTCCAGCCCTTCCTTCCTTCCTTCCTTCCTTCCTTCCTTCCTTCCTTCCTTCCTTCCTTCCTTCCTGAATGTTTACACAAAAAAAGTGAAACATTATCTTTTGGGAAACAGTGATGCCCATGAATTCCAGCACATAGACTCTTTGCCACCTAAGGACAAGATAAAACAGTGAACAATTTAGAATGTGGTTAAATTATAAACTGTCATGCACTCAGATGATTTTTTACTAAGATGTCAAAAGGAATTAAAATATTCGCCCCAAAAGAATCTGAAATGTGCTCTCAAAGGGACAGAGAATAGAACAGCAAAAATCACACTGGAATAATTTATCCAGTTCCTCTTTACTAAACGACCTGCTTAGTTCTTCTTTTTCAGACGACTAAGGGGGTAAAGGTCTTTTTTTCCTGCATGACGGTTTTGAAAAAATTGTATAACAGTTGTCAAATTGTATATTGCTCTACGACATTTGTTGGCAATGACTCTGCCGGGACTGCTGGTGACTATTTGTTTTGAAGTTTATTGTGACAATTGGTAAAACACATAGAAATTAGAGGTGCGCAAAAGATTTGTACAACTCCTAAATAACAAGCCAAGGAGGGATTCCACAGAGGGATTTTGTGCTTCTATAAGGTGAGCCAGGATCTCTACAATACAGGCAAGAGTTGAAGCAAAGCCTTTGTGGCCTTGGTGATCTAAACATTAGAAAAAAGAAGCAATGAACAGGTATCTGTGGAAAATTAAACTATGTTTCCAAGCTTAATGATCAAGCCAGGGGCTAGCAGCTTAGCAAAATTGAAGAGTACACCTCTCAGGATAACATTGTTGAGGATGAGGAGGTCTCTTTTTTGTAAATAAGGTTTTTTACATGGCAGCTGTCCTAAATAATAGTTGCAGCATCCCCGGGCAAAACACCCAAGGCTCCGCGCTAGTGCTCCCGAACTGGGCACGCTCCTCTAAATCCGCCTCTGGCAACTTGCTTGCATGGTCGAAAATTTCATTGGTCATGCCTGCTACATATATAATCTCTGAGTCAGGTGCCACAGGGCTCCAAATGGGAGGCAGTTCACTTGCGTAATAGCCCAGAATTAATTCTCCTGGTCCAGTGAATCCGCATGCTGTATGTAGAATCTGTAGAATCATCTCCAATTAAAAGAAACGGGTAGTAGATGATGCAGAGATCCCAAAGAGGTGTCAGTAGCCTCAATAGACAACATTGTGCTAAGTATAAGGCAGTTTTGCATGTAGCTGGACCATAAAGAAGGCTGATCGCCGAAGAATTGATGCTTTTGAATTATGGTGCTGGAGGAGACTCTTGAGAGTCCCATGGACTGCAAGAAGATCAAACCTATCAATTCTTAAGGAAATCAGCCCTGAGTGCTCACTGGAAGGACAGATCCTGAAGCTGAGACTCCAATACTTTGGCCACCTCGTGAGAAGAGAAGACTCCCTGGGAAAGACCCTGGTGCTGGGGAAGATTGAGGGCACAAGGAGAAGGGGACGACAGAGGACCAGATGGTTGGACAATGTTCTCGAAGCTACCAACATAAGTTTGACCAAACTGCGGGAGGCAGTGGAAGACAGGAGTGCCTGGCGTGCTCTGGTCCATGAGGTCACGAAGAGTCGGACATGATTAAACAACTAAACGACAACAACGACAGAAGATGGCCAATCCTGGGCCAGTTTCTGCTATAAAGTGCCTAGATCTGCTGCACTCCCTTGGTGTGCTGCTGTTAGTGCAATTAACCTGGGTCTGCCTGCAAGGAGCATTGGCCCACTGTTCCTTCCTTGCCGAGTGCTTTTTACACAATGGAACCTCTTTTCAAATATCTGCCCATTGTCACGAGAAGGGAGATGGGTGAGCGGCTGTGTTTGGTTCTTGTGACTATCCATGGCATAGTAGGGATGTGTTTAACTTGGGAACAGAGAATTTGTTATTAAGATTCCTTGGGCTACACTGTGTGCATTTCTCAGACAAACAGTTCCAGTGGAGTCAATGTGCTTGCTGAGCCTTATTATTTCCAGTCCTGTAACATTTACTGCAATGAATCACTTTAATTTTAAATTCACTGGCGCAAGTACTCACCAGTGCCAGGAAGGTCAACACAATCCAGCTCAGTGTGTACCGTTTTCCCCGCATGCAACTGATTGGCATTCTCAGATGAGAGGATCTTATAAACCAGTGTTAATAATATGTCTCCTACAAGAGCTTCACAAAGATTCTAATGTGTCTAAGTAGCATGTGCCACCCCTTTCCACGTTGTAGGTTTAACTATTAGACCAAGGATTTGATTAGAATGAATTGGAAGCTCCTGTCTGATTTAGAGGAAAGTCTGAATGTTGGATTTGCGTCCTTGGAACACGTTGTCTATGAATGCATGGTACTTAATTTGCAGTGTCTCCTAACCTTCCAATAGTCCATGAGTGACAATACATATACACACGTAAGAGGTTATTTGTAGCAACGTCCCTTATCACCAAAAAGTACACTTCTTGAAATAATCTATTGTACGGTGAAGCATCTTTCTGTGAATAGAAATACTTTAAAGCTGTCAGAGCCATTTCATTCAGGTATTTGCTGTTTAGAGTCTGAGAGAAGAGCACTTAGCTCATTACCTACTTATACAGTAAAGATCCCAAAAGCAGCGCTTGAATAATAGAAAGAATGGGGGGAAGGCAGATAGAGTGGGCTTGGGCTCCTGAACTTTTGTAATGGTCTCCTTGTATACTGCTGTTAGAAAGTTGCACAGGGGAGGCACAAAGTTGGGGTCCAAAACTGGGGAGAATCAGGTATGGGATTGATAGATTTCATTAACAGATCCTTGGACACTTCTCCCATAATTTGAGCACCACCATATAAGCATAATGGAGTATTTTCTGTGGGTTCTCCCAACACCCCCTAGTGCTGCTTGCACTGGTGGAGGAACGGGGTGCAGTGTGTACGGCCCGGCCCGGGTGTCATCCCAGGGGAGGTGACATCACTGCACCACCACCCAGATGCTCGCCACTTGCTACCGGGGGCTAGCTCCGCCCCATGGACGGCTAGCTCCGCCCCCGGGTGCACGGCATGTGTGCTGCTCCGGGTGCCAGAGCAGCTAGCTCCGCCTCTGGATGGTTGTGGGGGGCACAGGGGAAGAGATAAGTCCTGTTGCGCTAGCAGAACTTGTTGTGTTGGCTCCTACTAGCACAACCATTTAGTTGACTCAATTTACATAAAAAATATTGAATAAGTACATACAGAAGTCAAGGAAATCTAGAGATAAAAAAGGGAGATAAACTGAAAAAAGAAGAAAACAATTTTACATATAAAGCAAGAAGGAACTAATGTAAAATTTCAAATATTAGATTGCCCAACAGATTATGAATGGACTCCAGTGGTCTAAAATGTGGATGGTGTGTTCTCCTACAGTCTTTTGAATTGTGTCAACTAGAGCATTGTCACAATTTGCCAAACACTTTTGTTACCAGTTTTCCTGGGGATTGATCTTTTAACTGTTTCTAGCAGAGCAGTTCTCATATTCTTAACCCTATGCATGTTTGCTCACACCAGCTGGGAAGGAAGGTTGGGGGAGAATATGGAGGTGATACAGCAGTGGGACCTGAGTTGGGCCCAAGGACATCAAGTGGGTCAAGATCCAGTAGATTCCAAGCCAGTTCAGCCCTTGCCCAACCCTTGCCCACCCCATTTGGAGGCTTTCCAACAGTGGCACTTCTGCCCTTTGGCATGTTCAGCACAAGGAGCGCCGCTGTGGCACAAGTGGGCCCCAGCCCAGCCCAGCCTTGCACAAAGGGAGCTTGGAGTGCAGCCATTGTCTCCCAAGTGCAACATGGAATTTAAGGCAGATGTATCTCATCTTGCTTATCTTCTTGCCAAGTCCCTTGATAGCAAAGCTGTGTAATGTATAATATAATGAAGAGCAGAAAAGCAGAATTAACACTTAAAATAGTGCTTAAGTATTTTGTCCAGGAGGATCCATTAATCAGATTTTAATGGTGTGGAGCTTATTTTGGAAGAGAGATGAAAAGCCAAGCAATGGGAATTAGATGGCACTTGAGTTCACCTCAGCTTCAAGATGGATATTATTTGTTGATGCTGTTTGATTTAAATACCAGAAAATGCTTCTCCTTGAACCATCATTGCTATCCCATAGAAGCTTCCCAGCAGTAGTTTGACAGCCCAGCCAGCGCAGCTTTGATCTCTCTCATAGCTGCATCTGTCCCTATGCAGTAAATGACCAGACCAGACACCACTAAAATAAATAACTCCCTAGCTAGAAACATCTCTTTAATCCTAAATCTTTCCAGTGTGTTATTCTTTATTTTGGAATGATTAGTATCTCATCTTTAGCTGCTCAAACTCAGGGAGAAAATGATTTGTTAGTCTTCTGGTCATAATAGTTCTGCAGAATAGATTGCCCTGTGTTTTCAAAGTCTCTTTAATCGTCATGTTGCATTTTAAATATGAAGCAGCAACATTTATATTAACCACTATTTATAGTTCCATATATCTGGTATTCCTCATATCGCTCTAACTTTATGAAGCAGAGCAGTGCCCAAACTACTGTGACTGATGTATTTTCACAGCAACCCCATCTGCAGATAGCCAGTTTCAAAGAGACTAGATGTCAGTTCTTCAGCAAACAGGAAACAAGAAGTACACTTAATATGGGGGGAAGAGCATTCAGCTAAGGTCCACAAAACAAAACAAAAGCCAACAAAACAAAATTCTGCAGGAAAATGATCCTAAGCACTATAGTGGCATCAGCCAAGATTATAATATTGCAAATTAACACCCACATACCTCAAGGATCATGTCTCCCAATATGAACCTACTCAGACACTGTGATGTTCATTAGAGACGCTTCTTCATGTGTCTCCCCCACAAGAGGTCCAGAGGGTGGCAACATGAGACTGGGCCTTTTCTGCAGTTGCTCCCTGTTTGTGGAATGCTCTCCCCAAGGAGGCTCACCTGGCATCTTCAATATACACATTTAGGTGTCAGGCAGAAATGGCATTTGGCTGATTAACATGGTATATCCATTTATATGTGTCTTTGCTTTGTTTCTTTCTCCTCTCTGTGTTGGTGTAACCAGTCCCATCAGGTGGATGTTGTGGTCCAAAACATCTGGAAGGTGAAGGAAGGCTGGTTTTATCACTGCAAATAGATCTGAACCTCTTTTTCCTCTACCTAGCAACAATTCAAGACATGAGCTTTCAACCAATTCCCATTCCTAGGGTTGTGTGTTGTTGTTGTTGTTGTTGTTGTTGTTGTTGTTGTTGTGTGCTATGAAAGGGTGGGGGTGCTCAAAAAGGTTTCCTCTCTGTTCCAATGGCAGAGCAATCATTTCAGAGCTACCCAGTCTCTATAGTTACAGTAATACTAATAATACTACAGTAATACTAATACTACAGTAAAACTAATAATAAAACAGCAATGCGGTGCCCTCTCTTCAGGTATCCTTATGCTTATCTTAGAACAGAGCCATATCAAATAGGTAAATTCTGAGGTGTGCTTAAAGGTAAGGTACATTCTCTCTTTTGATGAAGGCTTTGAGTTTGTTAATCTGTTGATGTATGTACATCTCAGTCTCTCACTATGTGTTTAATGAACACTTGATGATTCTCACTTGGATGTGTGAAATGTAGCTCCGTTAGCGATTGTTGTGTCTAAGATAATGAAAACTGACATGTTTCACAATTAAAGGATATGGATGTTGAAGCTGCCCTGCAGTATCTAGACAATGGGTAGGCAAACTAAGGCCCAGGGGCTGGATCTAGCCCAATTGCCTTCTAAATCCGGCCTGCGGACGGTCCGGGAATCAGCATGTTTTTACATGAGGTGAATGTGTCCTTTTATTTAAAATGCACCTCTGGGTTATTTGTGGGGCACAGGAATTCATTCATTTCCCTCTCCCCCCAAAAAATATAGCTTGGCCCCCCACAAGGTCTGAGGGACAGTGGACCGGCCCCCTGCTGAAAAAGTTTGCTGTGGAAGGACGTGCGGATCCAGAATTGGCCTCCACAGTCACTTATGGACTCACTGTTAAAACCATGTTTGTGGAAGACAATCTTACTCGGCCACGAGTGATCGCCAAAGAGGAGAGACCTAGTTTTGCTTAGCTTCAACTTCGGCAACGTTGCTACATCATGTGTCCCAAGTCTCATATTATGGGTGTTCAATGACATTTTGCAGTCCATTGTTGGACTGCATCACACCTTGAAGCTCATTAATTGCCTGCCTTGATGCCTGGACTACAAAGGATCAGAACATGAGTTGTCACCATGTTGCTGTTTCTTGGACAGGTAGATGTCCCAAATCAATGCCATGCTATATCCCAGCCATGAACTGGAATATTATTTTGGAGCATATGCTCAGTTCCTAGACTTTTAGCAGCAGTGACATTTGAAGACACACTCTGGAATCAGGCAAGGAAATTTGAAATTGTTTTTATGCCCCTCAAAATGCATAGCAGATATTTTCAATCAGCTTGAAGTCTCGGCAGCTTGTCCCTGGCAAATATCCAAACGATGAGTGGAGCAAGGCTGAGACCTGGCACCACAGCAAGTACATTCTTGAAAGATGGGAACTTTTTTCTTTTTCTTTTTTAGGGCTTGGAAAAATAAATGTTAAAAGTGAAAGCACTTTTTGTTCGTGTTGCCCAGATTCTAGCTCCAATGTAACTCAGATATCCAGCTGCTCTTTGTTAATGATAAACAGCAAGAGGCCCGAAAAATACAGAATATAGAGTCTCTCTTTCCTACAAAGACATGCTGCGAGGCCAAGTGACTGCTTAGAAGACAGGAAAACCCTTGTAATAACATTTGGGCACATGAAATAATAAGACATGATTTAAACAAAGAACATGAAACTTGAGTTAATTGCGCTGGATGGACACCAATGAGAAAAATTCAGAAAGTTGAGGTTTACCTAAAGGCGGCAAGGCTGTGGTGGTTAGATTTAAGGACACTTTGACTGTTCCCTGAAACCATCTGAGATGGCGAGACTGGAGGTGGGGAAGAAGCAGACATGCTGAAAACTAACATCTCTGCTGATCAGTGTTAACTGCAGGGCATGTACTGACTTGTACCGCTGCAACTGAAGCCAGCTACATTTGCCTTGCTACCCATGAAATAACTGTAGTTTCCTTACAAGAAGCCAGTTCACATTGTGCCAGCCTCCACAATTCTAATTAAGGCCCAGGGGGTGCTGCTTCAACCTTCTAGGTTAGGGGTAGACAACATGGTGTCCTCCAGATTTTGTTGGACTACAGCTCCCATAATGCCAAATCATTGACTGTACTGGCACAGACTGATGGGAGTAGTAGTCTCACAACATCTGAAGGGTTGTCCTTGTTCAAGGTTGTAAGCTTATCCTTTGGTCTGCTTGGCTTCTCTGACACCTTATACCCTGATACCATTCTATCTGATTATCAAATGTCTCAATTGGAAGGGGACATATCTGTCAGTACAGATCATCCTTTCTAGCACTGCAAATGTATTACAAAACCCATGCCACTTGTGTCTAAATTTCCCATTTCTTTCTGAATCTTGCATTGCTCTGTTTGCTTTTGGTTCTGATGCATTGAGCTTGGTCTAATAAGTCCAGGAAAACTTTTCTCCTGTTGCTAAAGCAAAGGTAATGAGATTACTACAGTGACAATTCATATGCATCGTATAGTTCTTTATTTCATGTGTTCTTCAGCTAAGTTGTGGCCTAATAAGAAACAAGCTAGGAAGCGCCATCTTACAATAAATTAGGATTGTGTGGTATGTGTCCACAGACTCAGGCAAGAATGCATTTTGTACCTCCCAGCTACCTACAGTCACACATAGTCTTAAAAGCAGGAGCTCTTCTCTTGTTTAAGTGAGTTTGTAATAAAATAGACTGGAATATTGGCCAAGATGCATATTTGCATTACAAATGACTCTCGTCTTCAGTATGATCAACAATCAAGCGTTAACATAAATAGTGTGAAAAATACTCAAAGTTCATATAGTCTCTTCCCCACCTCGGGGGGAGGAGATGTTGTGGGCGCCACGAGGCCTTCACATGGGGGGGGGAGAATGGTTAGCATTCCCCCCCAGCCCATTGGTCATCTCCCTGCCGCGGCACGCCCCTAGCACAGTCAATTAGGTCGCTCTGGGGGGCGCGGCTCGCCTATTTGAACAAGAGCGCGGCAGGGACTCTGCCTTGCTTCTTCTGGATTCAACAACTGCGTTTCTCCCACCCACCTCCCCCACGTAGGCAGGGTTTCTTCGTGACAGTGCTATGGACTACGGTTGGTCACCTATTGGGGCCTGGTAGGAGTTTTTCCCACTTGGCAAATTGGCTCAGGCCTTGTGGTTTACGCCTACCTCGTAGCTACTCGTCACAACTTGGGTTTTGGCGGTAGGCATTGGATTATCTCGTGAAGGTACAGGTGTGGGGGGGAGGTTGCGGCCATCACCTCCCCCAAAATGCGGAAAGGTACTCCCTTAAGGAGTCCGGGGGCGTTGCCAAGTCCGAAGCCGTGGTAGGTGAGGGCCAGAGGGCACGCCCCTAGCGGTGGCCCCAGGATAGCTCCTAGTTGATGTGCATCGCAGGACTCATCCAACGGTGGTTAACCTTTCACAGACTGCCAGCAGAGCGGGCTGGAGTCAGACATAGTCGGTTAGATCCAATGCCTAGGCCAATACCCCTCTACATCCGTAATCAATAAAGTTGTGGCCTTCTATGCCCATTAACCTTATGCAATGTGTCTAGTGTTTTTATTTCTCGGGGAGGCATCGGGGTATCGCCACACAAAATGCTTACATACTAACAAAGGAATGCAGAGGTCCCAATTCACATGCCACAAATGCAAAGGTACCTGAAGCCCTTAGATCTTGTTGGATTACAACTACCACCAGGCCTGTGCAGGTGGGGAGGCAGCCAGGTACACTTGTCCTGGGCCTTGGGGGTCCAAGCCAGCTGGGGGGGGCTGCCAGGGACTGGTGTGGCGGAATAGTGCCTGATGATGATTCCGGTTCATCAAGGGTTAACCTATCACTCCTATGATAGGCAGGTGTTCCCTGGAAGGCGGAGCTAGACGGCGTTCTAAATGGAGGGGGGACAACCTTTGAAAGGCAGTTGGGGGTTGGCAGTTGGGGTTAGAGAGGGAGCAGGAGGTTGGGTTTGGGTGGGTGGGAATAAAGGTTATAGCCGTTATTATCAAGATGCAGGAGATGTATTAACAAGTCTGTATTATATGAAAAGAAGATACACACTTTTAAGAACCAGAGAAATCCATGTTTTCAAGTTAAATAATAAAGTTAAATGTGCCTAAACGTTCGTGGACTCGGGCAGTGTCTCAGTACCTTCAGAGGTGTGACTAAGAGGCGAGAACAAAGCTTTCCTGTGGAAGAGGAAACTGTTTGCTTTTTCTCCTGTCATACAAAGGGCTGGTTAGTGAAGCCAAGGGAGCCACATAGTTGCCTAAGGGAGAGGCAAATTGTAGCAGTAGGGATCCATGGGAGGGAGACCCTACTGGTGGCAATAGGTTTCGAACGCAGAGCCCTGAGGTACCCTGGAGACAAGTCCAATTTGGACACTGGAGGTTTACTCCCGTTTGAATAGAAGCACAGGGAGAGCCTCTGTTGTTAAAGCAGTGAGGGGTGGGAAACGGGGAATCCCTCACAACTGGCTGCCTTTTTGTTTGAGTTTACCACTTTATTCCTAACAAGACTCCTG